>NC_136424.1:172165000-172747319 GCF_052625555.1 Lactuca saligna
AAGGTTAAGCATAATTCTGTAACATTGGAAACGATTCAATGTATGGCAGAACGGATGAAAAGAATCAAATTTGGCAGAGAAATAAACGTTTCTCAAATCTGAAAAGATGGGAGAGTACTTTAGTATCATGTTTTATGATCATCTTAGTGATTATGAAACCATATCACAAATTCATACTCCAAGGACATCTTAGTGCATTATTATGACTAAGAAGAGGGGTTATGAATTGTTGGAATGGTTAAAATCAATAAGATGAATCATACTTCGTTCCAAAACAACTCTTAGAGTCATACTCCAATATTGTAACATTGAGTGAAATAAAGTAAGGCTTAAAACACTTATCAAATGTAGTGCAAAATGTTTTCTACTCCTGTACATTTAAAATTGGTAAGTTGTGATGTCTTGGATAAGACAAAGACCAACTAAGACCAATTGTGTGAAGTGTTTATCTTAATAGGAATCCGCACTATCCTTTAAATATTTGTTTTGTCAAGGAA
This sequence comes from Lactuca saligna, assembly GCF_052625555.1. NCBI lineage: Eukaryota > Viridiplantae > Streptophyta > Magnoliopsida > Asterales > Asteraceae > Lactuca > Lactuca saligna. Next base: position 172,165,498 of record NC_136424.1, read on the forward strand.
TGGTCCTTGACTAGGGAAAGTTATACATCAAGAGGACAGTGGGAGTCTTAAAGATCCTGAAAGGATTTCCAAGATTTAATCAAGAGTAAAACCTGAGTTTTATCACTAGCACACGACTTAAGGTTTGCAACCTATTAAGTTGACATAATTCTTGTTTCTGTGTTTGTTCCTATTAAGTTGACTATGCATGTGAGTTATGTTAGTTCTAAACTGTGTGCAGAACAGCTGGGAAGCATTGGTTGGCCTTGTGCTACCAGGTGACAAGAATTTAAGATTGAACAAGTTCAATCCATGTAAGGCTGAATTTTTCACTAACCTTGTGGTTATGGTTTTGACAAATTCAAATGGATAAAAACTCATACACTATAAATCGAAGTGTCATAAGGTTTCTCTCCGATTCATGAAAATGATGGTGAGGAAATGCTTTCACTAAGAAGATTTTAAGTAGACAACACTTATGATGTTTGCATTCTTTAAGTCGTTAGTGAAGCGTGTGTGGTTAACCGACATACTAACATTGACTTGTGAGAAATGGCAAAGGTCTAAACAATTAAGACTATGATTACTGCATCCCTTTTCATAGTTCTAGAAATTGTTTAAACACACATGCGAGCTATCTAAGAAAGGGTGTACAAATCTAAATTTCAGAAGTCCAACTGATTTATGGAAATATGTCAGAGCTAATGGGAGAATAAGTGTTATGTTGATAATCATCATGTTAGTGGGAGCATGATCATTATGTTTAATGTTTCAAGTTAGCAATGTTAATTGTAGAAAAACAAAAATATCAATTTTTAAAGTTGTAGGGGTTGAAAAAGTTGTTTTGCTATAATTAAGGAGAGGAAATTATACTTCATTTCAATTCTAAAAGCTTAGATTGAGTTTTTAATCATCTTTACTCAAGCATATATATATATATATATATATATATATATATATATATATATATATATATACATATATATATATATATATATATATATATATATATACGTATTTTATCTTGGAATGGTTCCACTTAAATAAACTCTATATATACTGCATTTTCAAAAATTCGATTATGATTACGGCATCCCTCTTCATAGTTAAATTTTGAAAACATGGAAATTAAAAAATATTGTAGCAAAAGACTAGTCTAGTATCATGTCTTTATGTGAAACATCATGAATCGTGTCACATATGCTTCAGATATAGAATCGATTGCATGTGCCATAATATTCATCCTTTCTAAAATTTCCAAATTCTTAGGGCATTAAGAAGGGAAAAGTCTAGAACGAGATATGACTAAAGTGATTAAGAAATTGTTGAAGACAGTCTAAGGTTCGACAAAGATTGGTTGCTCAGGGACAGTTGGAAGTATGATGTAAATTGTTGCAAAGGACCATATTGACATATTCTGAAAAGAGGTAACTCTTGTTCGGAAGTGATAGTCAAAATGGGACTATGGAAATGTCTCCATAGGTGGAAGTTGTTCAATTTGTGTAAGATTAGAAAACCTTAGTGCAAGAATAATGTTCAAAGCAATGTACTTTGGATATGAGGCTTCGTTTCCATAGAGTTGATCTCGATTGGAATCCTCTGTAATGACTGATGACAAGGTTTTGGTGACCTTGTGCATAATCATTACGAGAGAATCAGTGCATATAAGTTTAAAATCTAGCAGGTTTTTGGTAAATGGTAGGAATTAGGAATTCTTACATTTACAATAAGGATTTGGGATTGTGAAATGAGCATCTTTGGAATCATGTTCAATTGATCTATTTTACAAAGTAAAGATCATAGACAAACATAGTGTGCATACTTGGAGTATGACATAAGACTATTGTTTAGAAAAACAAAGTGTACATGCTAGGGGCATGGGACAACTGTTATTTTTATTCAAGTATTAAGTTGATTATTTGAAACATTATACAATGAATAATGTGTAATCAATATGGTGATAAATAAAAGGTGGCTTTATTTATATTCAAAAGGGTTCTGAGACCATATTGGATTCGATTATAAATGTGTTTCACTTTGCATGTTTTGACTCAAGAATAGCTAAGTTATTCGTTCCGAATGACTAAGTTATCTAAACACTCCACAGTTGTTCATATATTGGAAGTAGGTATGAATTAAGACTGCCATGAATTAGTTTATTGATGGCTAAATGTGTTTAGTCATAGCAATGGTTGCTACAACATTCATGAGTGATCATAAGTTATGAGTATTGGAATTAACCCACGCTCAGTTGTATCACTACATGAAATTTATCTCGAGTGATGTGAGACGGTAATATCATATAAGTGTTCAAACCTAGAGATATGAGTTGTTGCCTATGAGTTTTTGCCTATGAAGATCTACCCAACAAAACATTCTCTTCCATCTGCCACTTGAACCAGATAAATCAAGAGAAAGGGGAAAGTGATGACAACTGAAAGAGTACTAGTCACCATATCTCTTGAAATGATAAAAATAATGAAACAAAATGACACTTACATGAATATGAAGACAGACACAAAAAGCTTCAAAGGTCAACAAATTTGATACAAGATTAGAACAAAGTAGCACTAGATGGACTTTGTAAAAACATAACACTTCCAAAAAGAAAGAAGAATGAGGTAATCGTAAACCACAAACGAGGTTCCTAAGATACAAGCCTACTTTTCCATACGGAGCATCAAGAATAGAAGATGATAGGGATGGAGGTTCAATCCCAAAAATAGAGGACGAATGATACTCGTGCATATACCGGTCAAGCATAAAACTGTCTACCTTAAAAACCACAGTCGACATGTCACAAGCCATCGCATCTATGATGGAAAAGAAGATAAATGATAGAAAAACAGAAGCTTCTAACAAGTAAAGGGTTATCCTTAAAATAACAAGAAAGGAAAGTTAAAGCATTAATTAAGAAAATCCAACCAAGACAAAAGAGGTGACTTACTGACGGCGCACACATTTAATGCGCACCTACCGACACCATACGATAGATGTTTCGACAATCGAGGCAGATTCTAGAGTCTGAACAATAAAATAAATTCACACCATTTTTATGCTTCAGACTGGGGGGCTTAATAGAGTACCCATGCCAGTTATCCAAGCCAACCCAACAACCGGACCACCTCCTCAAGGTCGGGAACCAAAATACTGCAATCACATGTCATCATAAACGTACATGGACCTGAATAATTGTAGACATATTCCTAACTAACAAGGAACAGGTAGGTCATAAGTAAACCCGCAAAACATCAGTAATATCACAAGGATAAAGGAAGGTATGTGAAACATATCCCATGGTTCATGAAAAAAAAAGGATCTAGAACATCAAAATAATAAAGGAACGACAAAAGGTGTAACCCCTTACTAACCAGATAATGAGGAAGGACCAGACCCAATGTGAAACTAGAAAAACTACAAAGGCATATAAATACTCCCATAAGAATGACAGAAAGGAATGTAGAAGGGAAAAATATCACAAGCAATTCTTAAGAAATTTATATAAAAGTTGTCTAACTTATGCATCGAAGAACAATATCGGGGTCCAACCATCGGTATAACGTCCTGACCTAGTGTTTGCTTGTCTCATATAGAGTGACTTGCCGGTTGCTTAGTAGACGAGGTCCCTTGACGAAGAGCGACACACGCACCTCAATTTCACTATAACAATAATATGTTAAATACATAAAGAAATTTATTTCAATATAAATGGGAGTTATGCATAAAATAGCAACCAAAATGTATTTATATGTGTTATATGAAAATGGGTTTATAATGCAAGTTTGTAAAAGGAAATAAAATTTTTTGTGTATATGCATGCATATTTGTTAAAATTATGCATTTATGTAATTATATAAAAGACTTGCACAAAATGGTCAAAATAAGGTTTTACGATAGGTGTTAGATGTTGCGTCATTGGGCTTGTAATAGTTAGTCCATTTTGTATACAATGTTGGGCATGTCCAACCGTTTCATTAATTAGGTTTTGAGTATTTATAGTGCATGCATGCACCGTAGATAGTTAACGTTCTACTCATAGATCTTTTGTAACCCTAACATGCCTCTATAGTTAAAATTCTTTATCGAGTTCATCTGAGGCGTGACTATTAATCTGAAAGACCCTAACTTTCATACTAAAGATATTGTTACTCCAAGTTACTCCAAAACATGATACATGCATATTTAAAAATAATATTTTACATTGATAATTTGATTACAAAAGATTGGATACAAACCGACTAAGTTTTAGTATATTACATAACTACCCAGGATATTAAAGCTTTTATACAAACGTAAACCCAAGTACGGAAGTAATAGTATAAACTATTCTAAATCTTCCAATAGTGTATGGCTATACTGGATGCTTATTACCTGCAATTGTTAAACATTGAGAGGGATAAGCGGTGACGCTTAGTGATTTCAATAATAGATACAATATAACGTTGTGCCATATATATACCAATATGACAGAAACAAGGGGGAGCAAAGAACAACAAAGGCATATGAGTTTCATATGACATGCTGTCGATATCAATGAAGAATTTGATTCAAAGATCTATAATCAATGATACGTAACAATTTCAATACTTGATATACACCAATAAAACTTCGGCAACATACACTTTCTTATTAAACATTTTGGTAGATTTCAGGCTTTTAGCCCTATCTAACCTTCTGCTAATGCTATAGGGTAGAAGTCGTTCTCTTACGAGACATGCTCTAAAAGGCCAGTGGCTACATACTAATACCATCGTGAATCTAAGTCCTTTCACTGATCACATGGTCAGAGGTACAACTTTGCTACCATAATAGCATGAAATAATAACACGGGATGATAACATGGAAAATCACATATCACATATAGCACATAACATAGAATTGTTCCTATATATTGAACTCACCGTGAAATAAACGGGGATTGAATGATATTTTGGGCAGTACTTCGGCTCTAAATATGACTTTCTATGACAAAACCGGAAATTTTAGTTGAAAATCAGCCTTACTCGGGCAAAGTTTCAACTTAAAAATTTAATTTTCTTGGGAACTTCGGGGCGTCGGGACTTGCTTTGGGGGTCGGATATGATACCGGGACATTGGGGTGTAAGAGGGGCTTGAGAGAGGATAGAAAGTGAAATAGAGTTAGAATTTGTAACATAAACATGGCTACCTTCGCATCCCTTTTATAGGGTATGAAGCTGCTGACTACGCTGGGCTTAGTCATCGGTACATTGGGCGTACTATGAGGCATCATCTGATCGGAACCCAGGCTCGGATGTGGCTGATACATGGCTTGCATGCGAAGACTGGCTACATGGCTGATCCAAGACCCTGCAATCCATACGTTGGGTGTACGAAGCGAAGTATGTTGGGCATACACCTTCGGATAAGTCTAAATTTTTTTTAAACTTCAAAAAATTCATATCTTTTTTGTACGAGCTCCGTTTTTGACATTCTTTATATCCACGTGTATGTGATATTATACTCTACAACTTTTGTTTAGACATCGTTGGCAAATTTTGAATTCATTTTTAATATTATATTTTTAACGGGTCGGGATAGGAAAAGTCATATTCTGATGTCCGTTTTCATCTGTCATTTTACCGTTGTATTACTATTGAAGAGACCTTCGATTCTTGTTTTGGTTGCGTCAGCTAAAAATCATTCGATCTTAGAAAAATAATAACCTCCTCATACAAAGTCATATTTTGACGTTCTTTTTATGAAAGTTCCCGGTTTAACGAATACTACAACTTTCATTTAGATCATATAAGCTAAAAAGTAGTTTATCAAAAACTTACTTTTTACGTCATACGACATTGTGTCGGTTCTATCGCGAAACTTCAATAAGTTATAACTTCTTCGTCATAAATCAGATTTCGATAAGGTTATAACTTCTTCATCATATATACTTAAACATTTACGTAGATAACTCACATGAAAAACATCATGAATACCTGCCAAATCTTCCGGCAATTACAAGAGGTATTCTTGTTTACTAATTCTCTGGATAATTTTGAAAGGTCCAACACATATAGGACTCAATCTTCCTCTCTTCCCGAATCACATAATGCCTTTCCATGGGGATACCTTCAACATTACAAATTCACTCACCTAAAGTTCTATGGGTCGTCTTCTCTTTACTGCATAGGACTTCTGTCAATCCTAGGCTGCTTTCACTCTTTCTCGTAAAATTCAAATCTTGTCAATGATGTCTTGAATCATTTCAGGACCACCAAGTGTTTTCTGTCCTACAACACGCCAACATAATGAAGTATGACATTTACTCTCATTTAGTGCTTCATATACCTTCGGTATATTTTCTACTATTTGGATTGTTCTCTCCGTCTGACCATCTATTTGGAGATAACAAGTTGTGCTGATAGTGACATGAGATCCAATAACATTGCATACTTGTCCAAAACTAAAAAGTATAGCTACTATCACGATCATAAATAATCTTTAGCGACACACCATGTCTCGCAACAGTTTCATCCAAGTATAGTTGTGCGTATTTTTCCATTGGATCTATCCGGGGTAGTCTAGGAAAATCATCGGGAAAAGCGTCAGGATATTCGGAAATATCAGTTACAGTTTTTTTCTTCTCTTTTTTTGAGGTATCAAATTTATAGGCTAGATAAGTAGAATACCCATTCAATATAAGTTTACGGGTTTCTAGGAAAGAGATTAATTTTAAGATTTTAAGTCTTTGTTTACTGTGGATATAAATAGGATTCTTCCCTTCGGTAGGGATGTGTACCATCTTTTCATAACACAAGAGTTATGTGTGGTTCTTTGACAACCAATTCATGTCGAGAATAATCTCAAGGTTTGGCAAGAAAATAGGAATCAGGTCAGCAAGAAAAAATAACCTTCAGTTTCTATGACAATATATATATAGATTTTATCAGCAAGTAATGATACACTTCGAATGGTATCTACATGAAATGATTGGGTGAATGAATAACAAACAATTTGGAAGGAATACGCGAATTGATGAGGCACAAAAGAATTTGAGGCATCAAAATTTAATTAGATGCGAGCAAGTCTAGAGTTGACGAGAAATAAGCCAATCACAACATTCGGGTCGTTGCGTGTCTCCTCAGTGGTAAACTGGATGCACGATCTTTAGCTTTTGGCACATCCTCCTTTTAGTTGGAGTATTCTTTGGTTGTTGAATACAAGCTTGACTTCCTACCATTTGAGTTAATGCTTTGAAACATAAAGAGTGACATTGCGTATCTCCAAGTCATGCTCGCGCTTTCGAGCATACTCAACAGCTTTATCGAATCACAAAATATTCCAATTGATCGTGAAATCATGGATTTCATACCATAATCCTTCATGAATAACTAAATTTTTCATCATCTTTATATTAGGTAACATCTCTAGGTAATGGTTGCTCCATCCTTTAATGAAGATCGGTATATTTCTATTGGCTAACTTGACCATCTTCATCCTAAATTTTCTGACTGAAGTTTCGTTACTACATAAGACATGGTTTTTTAAAGCAATCAACTCGCTTCACATATTTATATTAATCGGAATCGATTCTTTATGATCACTAAGGTTCGAATAGAAATCGTCTTCTTAGTAATCATCGAAATGAAGGTAATGACATACTTGAACAAAAACATAATCAATCACTAGCTTCTTGGTAACCTTGTGACTTTCCCTGATTCAAGTGTGAGTCCTGAGCTTCCAGTAGTATAGGCCTATACTACGATTCACACCTACTCATACTCATCTCAAGTATTATCTCGCATTTTTCCAATTCGCCTTTCAAAAGTTTTCACAAAGCGACTTATCACACATGAATGTGTTCAAATAAGTACATTTGACAATTTCCCCTAAACACAACTAAGGATTTCGCATTTCTATGAAACATATCTTGGATTTCTTATACTTACCTTCTAGAATCCTTTTCACGCATAAGCTCAATCTAGCATATCTTAATACTTTTCCCTATGTCGATATAAATTTCACATCCAAATTCTTCATATAAATTCTTTCTCGGGTAGTGTCTATTCTGCAAGAAACGCTATACCAAAATTTATCCTAGTAGTGTGGATACAAACGGTTTCCAACTTCCTGCATCATCTTCTAACTCATGCAAGTCATCGTGCATATTTGTTCATATCTATAACATCCCAAATTTCGAGTCCAAAAATTTTGTTTGTAATTAAGTAATTTATAAATTCGTTTACTGAAAAAATTGTCAATATCATATTAATCCATAAACCATCATGAACATGTCTCCAAAATCAAAACATCGAATAGTAGTATAAATCAGAGTACAATCCCATAAAGTCATTGCATAAATCATGTGTGTATGATGCGCTGCTACGCCGCCGACTCCTTCAAATTCGATGAAAAGGTACCTAAAACCACAACTGAAACTATAAGCACAAAGCTTAGTGAGTTCCCCCATCATACCACATATCATACAATCATACATTGTGCCAGACAATTCTGGGGTGCCCGACCTACCCATGTCAAGCCATTATGGGGTGCTGACTACCCGTGTCAAGCCATTCTGGGGTGATAACTGACCATGTTAGGCCATTCTAGGGTGTCTGCCTACCCTCCGGTCCATCTCACCCGGTCACGACGACTGTTTCACCCCTACTACTGTCACATAATAACATATCATAAACATGTTTTCATACATATATATGAGGTATCCGACCTAACCTTCGGTCCTAACAACCGATCGGGGGACTATTCCCCTCCTACTACCACTATCACATAGAACATAGCATACTAGCACATAGAACATATGAAGTAATAGAAAAACAGACAATCATCTCAACTGTAATCAACTACTAATTGGTCGGCCTTGGTGCCTCAGACCTGCTTCTACTAGAAGGTAACTCACCTCAATGTCGCTTAGTGTCTGAATTGTCCTCGGCGTGAAAATCGACTCTCCAAGACTCCTTAATCCCTACACGACCACCCTTCTAAGTTATCAATTTGTACTTGTAACCCTTAATTAGGGTCAACTCAAATCCGGTCAAAGTCAACTTTGATCAACATCCAGTTGACTTGACTCGTCAAGTTAGTCTACCAACTCGTCGAGTCCATACTCCTCCAACTCAATACAACTCTCGAATCTACTCGTCGAGTCTAGCGAGAACTCAATGGGTTCCCCTTCAATCATACCATACAGACCATCTTCAACCAATTCGCCAAGTTCCCCTTGAACTTGTTGAGTTCATATCCCTCATAAGAATGTGTTCAGTCTGTGACTCACCGAGTTGTATGAACAACTCATCGAGTCCAGCTTCACGGTTTGGGAGATTGCCTTGGACTCACCGTGTTTGCTCATAGACTTGTCGAGTCCTATGATTTCCATGTCTGTAATCTCATCCAAATTTGTTGAGTCCATCTCTAGACTCAACCAGACCCCCAAAACAACAAAGGTTGGGGAACCACTACCCGACTCACCGAGTCCCAAGAACAACTCATTGAGTCCACTAAGGTCCATGTCCATAAACTCGATTTCTGCTAAGCTTATCTCATCTAAAGGGTAGATCTGACCTATTAGGGTCGATATAACATGTAAAGTAATGAAATTTACATCCATGCATGGTTCATTAAGCTGAAAAGGACCAAAAATGAAACCTACAAGATGCATGGGGCTCTCGTGGCCATAGAGTTGGCACCTTTATGCCATGAGACCCCTCCAAAGACCAAGATCTGAAGCCATAACTCCATATTATACTACTCAACCCGAAAATGGCTTAGAAAGCCCTAAATATACCAAAATCCAAGTCCTAAAGATGATTAAACACATGGAAGATCAAGATAGAAGTTTTTTTTTTACCTTAAATGAGTTGGAAATGGAACACAGTCTTTGGATCTTCTAGCTTCAACTTGAACTCCCAAGCTCCTTTCCTCTTCTTAAGCTTCACAATCCATCAAAACGCAGAAAAATGGCCTTAGAACACTCCAACAATGCTAGGGTTTCAGGCTTATGTCTTTTGGAAGTATAAGTGACGATAGAGGCTGAGATGTGGAGAGATAAGTTTTTAAATATGGTGCAAACCTTCAAATTTCGGGCTTCACTCAAACAGCATCTACTCTCCGAGTCGGTCTCCCTACTCATCGAGTAGATCACTTAAACTTCACACGGATTACGAGTCAACTCAACGAGTTGGGCCCCCAACTCGTTGAGTCCCAAAGAAAAATATAAGAATTTCGTGAATTAAATGCATACCAGGAATCGGGTGTTACAATTTCATTATCCTTCCATGACATTGTCATTCCTATATGTGAGTAAATCTTCTTCTCATGGGTGTATCTTTAAAGTATTCTTCATATGAATCTATTTAAGGTAGTCTGCATTATAGCTGCATCTCAGCATGTTTTTCTAGCTTCAACTTGGTTCTCTGTCATTCCTAACATCTCTTCTCATACAATACTAAGAGTGTATATCTTCTTCAACTAGGTACTCTACCTTACTTTAACAAGTAAGTCACTCAGCCTTATTAAATACTAAGTCTGGAAACTTTATCATCCTTTCCATTTTAATTTTCATTTAAGTCTTCTAAAGCTTGCACAACATCAATTTCGATACTGTCAAAGTATTTATCTCCATATTCGGTTTCCTACTCTATAAGCAATCATTGCATCAATCTGGATAGTGATGGAACAACTTCATGGATTACGCCAAAAACATTTATCTCGTACGAATGTACTTTGAATATACAACATTCTTCCAACAGTGTTATTATTTCATTAAAAATAATTTGAATGTACAACACCACTCTACAGGTACATCACTTAATAAATATTAGTTTACGATATCCGTCGATCGTTTATCTATAAAATTATCGATGTCGACTATCATAAGTGTTTTTATCACTTTGAAAAGTTTCATATCAGTTCTAATACATAAATTTTAGACTCTGGAATACATAAAATTTCCTCTTCCATACTATGGTCGGTAACAAACCTTAAACTTTCTCAAGTAATAGCAATATAGGTAAGAAACCTAAGGCATGATATATTTATTTATCATTTAGCATATATTAGAATATAAGGCATATCTCCAAAATATTCTAGTCTTTGTGTCCATTTAGGTATTCAACCTAAAATATACTTGATACACATTGTATCATCATCACTTAGCAATCCATGTTTAAGTCTAAAATTTCTCAAAATTCCTAGTTCACTTAAACTAATTAATATTTTAGAATACTAGGGTTTATCACTACCCAATACCCCACTTAAATCTTTCTTATGGTTTGTATCCATATGCTTTCAATGAATCCGGTCATATATTGAACTTCCAATAGTTTAAGTCTAAATACTAATATGTAGTATTTAGTTAACTTAAACTACTACTCTGATACCATGATTTAAAGACCCTAATTTTCATACTAAAGACATTGTTACTCCAAGTTACTCCAAAATATGCTACATGCATATTCAAAAATAATATTTTACATTGATAATTTGATTACAAAAGACTGGATACAAACTGAATAAGTTTTAGTATATTACATAGTAAAAAAGTAATAATATAAACTATTCTAAATCTTCGAACAGTATATGACTATACTGGATGCTTATTAACTACAATTATTAAACACTGAGAGGGGTAAGCGGTGACGCTTAGTGAGTTAAATAATAGATACAATATAACATTATGACATATATATATATATATATATATATATATATATATATATATATATATATATATATATATACTAATATGACAGAAACAAAGGGGAACAAAGAAAAACAAAGGCAGAAGAGTATCATATGACATGCTTTCCATATCAACGAATAATCTGATTCAAAGATCTATAATCAATGAGACATAACAATTTCAACTTGATATACATCAATAAAACTTCGGCCCAAATGGCACAGAAGACATACACTTTCTGATTAAACATTTTGGTAGATTTTAGGCTTTTAGCCCTATCTAACCTTCTGCCAATGCTAATAGGGTAGAAGTCATTCTTTTACGAGTCATGCTCTACACGGCTAGAGGGTACATACAAATACCATCATAAATCTAAGTCCTTTCACTGATCACATGGTCAGAGGTACAACTTTGCTACCATAATAACATGAAATAGTAACATGAGATAATAACACGGAGAAACACATAGCAAATATAACACATAATATACAATTGTTCCTATATATTGAACTCACCGTGAAATAACTGGGGATTAAATGATAATTTGGGCAACAATTCGTCTCTAAATATGACTTTCTTTGACGAAACGGGGAATTTTAGTTGAAAACCAGCCTTACTTGGGTAGAGCTTCGACTTAAAAATATAACTTTCTCGGGAACTTCTGGGCAATGGGACTTGCTTTGGGTGTTGGGTATGATAACGGGACTTCGTGGATGTTAGAGGGGCTTGAGATAGACTAGAAAGTGAAAGTGAGTGAGAATTTGTAACATAAACATAGCTTCCTTCGCATCCATTTCATAGGGTCCGAAGCTGCTAAGTACGCTGGGCATAGTCCTCGGTACATTGGTCATACTACGAGGCGTCATTTGATCGGAACCCAGGCTCAGATGTGGCTGATACGTAGCTCGCATGCGAAGACTGACGACATGGATAATCCGAGACCCTGTAATGCATACGATGGGCATACGAAGCGAAGTACGTTGGGCGTACACCTTTGGATAAGTCTCGAATTTTCATTTATTTTTTTTATTTAAAAACTTCAAAAATTATTATCTTTTTCATACAAGCTCTGTTTTTAACGTTGTTTATATCCACGCGTAGGTGAGATTATACTCTAAAACATTTGTTTAGACTCCGTCGGCTAATTTTGAATTCATTTTTAATATTATGTTTTTAACGGGCCGGGACAAGAAAAGTCTGTTAAAAATTCATAACTTCTTCATCCGATGTCTGTTTTCATCTGTCTTTTACCGTTGTATTACTATTGATGAGACCTTCGATTCTCATTTAGGTTGCATCGGCTAAAAATCACTCGATCTTTATTTCGAGTTTTTAGTTGTCTACTGCTATTCCAAAACATAGAAAAATCATAACTTCCTCATACAAAGTCAGATTTTGACGTTTTTTTATGAAAGTTCTCAGTTTATTGAATACAACTTTCATTTAGATCATATAAGATAAAAAGTAACTTATTGAAAACTCACTTTTTACATCATACGGCGAGGTGCCGGTTTTATCGCGAAACTTGAATATGTCATAACTTCTTCGTTATAACTCGCATTTTGATGAGGTTTTCACCAAAATGTTTCTAATGAGATTCTTTACAACTTTCAATAATATAATTTTACTCATTTTCAACTTTATATTTTCGTTAATTTTCAATATTTGACTTTTGATTGGAATGTCATAAGACTTCCAATATTATCCGAATGATTGTAAACATAGTTTTACTTCATTTCTCGTAAAAACTATCTGTTAGAACTCAACGCTCAAAATTATACAATATATCATAATATTATTTACTTTTAAAGTTACAAAACACAATAACTGAACGTGTATGTTACATAATCATTCAGCATCTGTTTGATCATCTTTGTGTTCTTTACTTGCCTGTTTGAATTTAATCGATCATCAAGGATTTTCATCCCAACAATTAGTATAAGAGCAGGAGATTGTGTAATCTATACACATCTCTTCTGTTTGTTGAGCTACTAGGGTTTCCATTAATATAGGATCTTGTTTAGTCCTCTTTATTGCTTTTCTGATGACTTACATTGATCTTTATATTACCCTATTATTTGTTTAGTATGCACATCTAATTTGTAACAGGTATCGAAGAAATCATCACCATGCAGCACCACGATTCTAGTATTAACTCCTTAAATATCTCAATCCGTATTGGATCAAATACAAGGATCCCGATTCTTTTTCCTCATGAGTATGAAGTTTGGGCGCTCCATTTTGAAGATTATGTTCTCAGTTCAGATGATAATGGTTATCTGATATGGGAAGCCATTACTCTAGGTCTATTCGTTCACACAGACACCAAAAGAAAAATCAAAACTCATAAAGAATACAACCAACTGCTTCTTGACGTGAAAGATGTGCATTAGGATGAGAAAGAGACTTATTAGCAACATTAAAGCTATGAGGATCATCATATTTGCTTTGCAGGCAGACACGTTTTGTTTGGTTAGTTCGTGTGATACTGTCACACCTCGACCGTCGGCGGAAACACCGAGAAGTGTAATGTCATTTCTTGTATCACAGTTGTCAACTTCTTGAAAACACATGCATTTTAAAAATACATCAACATAAAGTTGGTGAGTTCATAGTTTTTAACTCCATATAAAAATAATACATTTTCCAAGTTTAAAAAGTATAGTTTTAAAAGTATCATTTTAACTCTCAAACATTTAGTATATATATCCTAGGTATAATGGTTTACTTACCAAATAAGTATATACCTATAAGTTCCTTGAACCTAGAGTATAAGTATAAATGTTTGTAATTTCATACAAACTAAGTTGCTACGTATAAATCTTACTTCAATTCTATACGAGTAAAACTGCTATAAATAAATCTATTTCAATTCTATATGAGTAAGTAGGATAGGTATAGTGGTCTACTTAATATACAAGTAATATATCTACTAGATTCTTATACTTAGAGTATAAGTCTGTGGGAAACTTATACTTCACATTCATACTTGTATATCGACAAAGTATAACGCTTCTAAATTTATGTTACCATAAGTCTGTAGTTGCGACTGTACGACTTAGTTTTATGCCTTTGGTTATTATTACAAGGATCACACCTGGTGGTAGTTACTGTTGGGTTATGAGCATTCTAACACTCCTAAGTGTGCATGCAACCCTAAATACCTTGGATCTATGTTTTCTCTATTATACATGCAAATATGAACGTCCAAGGTATTATCCTAATCTAGCATACATAAACAATCAATAAAGCAAGATAGAATACATACCTCTTTGATGTAGAATGTCTTCATGAAGCTTGAGTGCCTAGTGCCCCAAGTGTGACACCTCAAATGGTTCACACAACACCATAAACACTTGGAATAACTTAGAGAGAATTCTACACTTCATGAAATCGGCTAGCCCTCTCTAGAATAATCTAGTGTCCGATTTTGGGAAGAATAATATCTTTATATAGTGTTACAATTAGGGTAAACCCTAATTGTCATGACTTTCCATTTCCTTGGATCCATGGGTTCAAATACACCATGGAGCATCCATGGAGCATCATATGGGTTTTGGCCCAACTAGATAATCCATGGAGCATTAGCCCACTATATAAGTATGGATGATTTACACAATCAACCCATATATTTAATTAGTCTTCTTTTGATCACTTAATTAATCCTAGATTAATTCTTGATCAATACTAATTAAATAATCTTATTATTCTTATTATTAATATACTAGAACTTATAATATATTAATAACCGTAAGTATCTTATTTCTCTCATTATAGTCTATCCAAGTGCATGGTGCCATGCAACCCAAATGGACCATGCCGGGTCGGGTCAAGTCTTACCAATTATAGTTATGGACTTAGACATTAATCCAACAGTCTCCCACTTGGATAAATCTAAAACTATTATTGCGTATGACTTCAGGAACCAACTGGCAATCGTAGCTCTCAAAAGCTTTTGTCAAACTCTGACCTTGTAGATGAACTCTGATCTTGTCAATGACTTGTCCATTAGATAAGGGATCATATATTCCTCCATTCTAGATATCATATGGACTGAGACATGGATTATAATCATTCTCTCTGTCCATTAGTTGTTTCCCGATTTCCGATTTATGACGACTGACTAATTGAACAAATCAAATCAGTCCTGGCCCGGCCGAGCACTTCCATTTGTCATCATCAAATCATCGAGGGGCCCACAGATATCGCTTTTATCCCGAAGGTAAAAGGAATGGATAAACTTCGACTCATATGGCTTGTTCTACTACTTGTTGAATCATACACAAAGACACGTTTTATAACATCGAGTTACCAATGCGTTTCGTGTAATCAATGTACTATCAACTCATAGTAACAACTCATATCTCTAGGTTTGAAGAATATAAGATATTATCGTCTCATGATCACTCGTGATAAAATCCATGAAGTGATTCCAATGAGCGCGGGTTGAATCCAATACTCAGAACTTATGAGCACTCATGAGTGTTGTAGCCCTTTGTCCAAGAACTTAGACCTCTACAAGCCAACCGATGACAGTCTTAATTCATATCTACTTCCAACATATGACCGACTGTGGATGGTTTGAATAACTTAGTCATTCCGGAAGAATAACCTACTTTATTCGGGAAGTCAAAACATGCAAAGTGAAACACAATAATAATTGAATCCAATATGGTCTCAGAACTTATGAATATAAATAAAACACTTTTTATTTATCACCATATGATTACACATTATTTATTGTATATTGTTTCAGCTATCAACTTTATTCTTGAATTTAAAACAATAGTTGTCCCATGCTCCAAGCGTGTACACTATGTTTTCTAAACACTAGTCATGCCATACACCAAGTATGCATAATATGTTTGTCTATGATCTTTACTTTGTGAACTAGATCAATTGAACATAATCTTCAATGATTCTCTTTTCACACTCCCAAATCCTTACTGCAAATGCAAGAATTCCAAATTCATGTCATTTACTGAAATCTGTTAGATTCTAAACTTATATGCATTGATCCTCTTGTAATGATTATGCACAAAGTCAGAAAGACTTAACAACAATCATTACAGAGCATTCCAAAGGAGATCAAGTCCTTGGAACCAACCTTCTTGCATTAAGTTTCCTTAATCTTACACAGATTGAAAATTCTAACTTTGAAACATTTCTAGATTCCATTTCGACTATCACTTCTGAACAAGAGTTGCCTCCTTACAGATTATGTCAATATGGTCCTTCCAGAATTATCACTATACTTCCAACTGTCCTTGAGCAACCAATCTTTGGTAAACCTTATATTGTGCTCGACAATTGTTTAATCCTTTTAGTCACATCCAGTTCTAAACCTTTTCCTTTCTTAATGCCCCAGGCATTTGGAAAATTTTTAGAAAGGATGAATATAGCACATGTAATCGGTCCTATATCCGAAGCATATGGGACACGATTCATGATGTCTCACATAAAGGCTAAACCAGTCTTTTGCTATAACATTTCCATTTCTATTTGCCAAGTTCTCATAATTCAGATTATAAAAAGGGATGCCGTAATCATAATCGAATTTTAGAACGCAAATAATGGACCCATATACAAAATTTCCTTATGTTGAGCCATTCCAACATGAAATTCATATATATCCTTGACTAAATGATTAAAACCGCACGATCTAAGCTTATAGATTTGAGATGAAGTATAATTTCCTCTCTCTTAATTATAGCAAAACAAGTTTTTCCCAAATGAAACCTTTTGTTTTCTATAATTAACATTGCTAGCTCGCAATACTTATCGTAATTATCATGCTCCCACTAACATGATGATTATTAGCATAACACTTATGCTCCCACTAGCTTCGACATGTACTCAGAAAGCTCGACTTCTAGAAATCAATACTTTATTGACTTTGTTACCAAAGTTCAGATTTCTGATACTAGATTGTTTTGATAAGACTTTATCAAAAACATACACCTTCCCTTAGATAGCTCATGGGTGTGTCAAAACAATTTTAAGAACTATGAAAAGGGATGCCGTAATCATAGTCTTGATCGTTTTGACCTTTGCCATTTCTCACAAGTCCAAGTTAGTGTGCCGGTAAACCACACACGCTCCACTAACGACTTTGAGAATGCAAATATCCCAATTGATATCTAGCTAAAATCTACTTAGTGGAAGTGTTTCCTCACCATCATTTTCATGAATTAGAGAGAAACCTTATGAAACTTAGATTTATTGGTGTATGAGTTCTTATCCATGTGAATTGTCAAAACCATAGTCACAAGACAAGGATAATGACAAATCCAAACTCATATGGACTGAACTCAATCTTAATTTCTTGCCACCTGGTAGCTCAAGGGCCTACCATTGCTTCCAAGTTGTTGTGCAACACATTGAGAGCTCTAAGAACTCATATGCAAAGCCAACTTTAACTAGAATGGGCACAGAATATGTCAACACGATAGGTTATAAACCTTAAGTCGTGTGCTAGTGAAGAACTTTAGGTTTCATTCTTGATTAGTTCTTGAGACTTTCAAGACCTTTAAGACTCCCACTGTCCTCTTGACATATAAGACTTCCTTGTCAAACATTCAAGAGATAGTGTGGATTCTAATCAAGACAAACACTTCACATAATTGGCCTAAGTTGATCTTTGTTTTTATCCAAAACATCACAACTTACCAATTCCAAATGTACAAGAGTAGAAAACTTTTACTCTTACATTTGACACGTGTTTTTAAACCTTCTTAAAGACATGTCACTCAAGTTACAATCTGGAGTATGACTCTAAGACTTGTATTGGAACGAAGTATGACTCATCTTCTTGATTTAACCATTTCAACAATTCAAGATCCCTTCTTCTTAGTCATAAGAATGAACTAAGACTTCCTTAGAGAACAAATTTTGATATGGTTTCTTAATCATTAAGATGATCACAAAGCTGATACTAAAGTACTCTCCCATCTTTTCAGATTTGAGAAACTTTTATCCTTTTGCCTAACTTGATTCTCCTTATTCGCTCTGCCTTACATTGGAACATTTTCCAATGTCTCAGAGTTACACTTAAGCTTGTAAGTATAATCATATTTACTGAGCTTTAGTAAACTATGACGAATAGCCTTATTTCTTTTGTGGTGGACTTAATCAGTGCACATGACTATGTACTCGATCCCTTAGTCCATTACTTGACTCACACATCCATGTGAACAAATAATTAGTCTTAATTTTTCCAATACTTGAAAGTTCTCATCCATCATGCTATACAACTTGCATGATTCCAAGTCCCGGTCCAATTGGGACTTTGGATGATGAGAATCTTTCCTTATTTGGTAAATTTAGACATTACCACAAATGAAGGAATCAATTTCATACTTCCACTCTTGCTATTAATGGAATTATATAAGCAACAATTTTTCCTTAAATGCCATTGTAAGGATATTTTAAAATAAATAAAACCAAAATTTTTCCTTTTATTTTAAAACTATGCGGAAAAACTTATCCTTACAATCCATATGAAAACTTGTTGTTATCTATTCCTAAGCAATATCTCATAACTCCTAAGAAGTAGCTCAAGAATCCGATTTTCGAACTACGCGATAGAAATCCATCTATGCGATCAGATTCAGCATATTCTTTCTTTAAGTTCCTTTACTTTTCTTTGATTCTTAAAACATTACAATGTGACCCAGTCACATCATGTATCAGGAATCTCAGAATAGAAACTTAACAGAGTTAGAGTAGTGGACTTTACCTGAAGTAGAGTCAACCTTATTGACTTTAACATCCTTAGGTAAATTTGGCAGCTTCACAACTAATGACCCTTTCTTTGGCAATATAAACATATGGACCCTTTGATAATGGTACATGAGACTATCACAGACTTAGACTTTTCTCTTTACCATTTGATCAACCGAGTTGACTATGGCCGATCCCTTTCCATTGGGAAGAGAATGCTTTTTCTGTATTTCCAGTGTCACCATTGTCAATGTCCATAAAGTTTCAGGAAGTTGATCTTAACAATAGATAAGATCATTAAGGGTCTTGTCATAGTCTATTTCATAGGTGTCCCAAAGGAACTCACTATGTGACTTAGAAAGTAATTGAACCACCAACTTTCTCAAGACATTGACACCCTTCTCTCCCGGCTTGTCAATATGTGACAGATCTCCAAGATGTGATCACACCTAGACCTTGTCTTGCCAATAGGGTTAGAGTGACCTTAAATTTTTCAAGAACTTGTGGGTTAGGGAGAATAATTGGAGGGGGAGAAAGAAGTATGATTTCCATGGGATATCATCTTCATTTAGGAAAGCTTGTTTCAAGAGATTTGGGAAGATCATAAATGTCTAAAACAGACATGTTTTGGGAGATATTCAAGATAGTTAATCTTAAAGTCCTTAATATGACACCCAATATGAAATATTAAGGCTAGGACCCAACATACTATTTTATAACTTAGAAGAGGTATGCCGTAATCCAAGCTATAAAACAATTTGAAGGTAGGTGAATGACGATTCACCAATTTCCACCAAGATAAACGAAATGTATTATTAGCTTTTAATTGGTTTTGAAACTCCTAGATCTTTTGAGATTCATTGAACTGTTCAATGGCATGTTTCAATCTCGAGTGTGCCCTTCAGGTTTTGTGACTGGGATGCCAAGGATCACAAAACAAGGTGTGAAGTAACCATGCAAATTACTTGGTACCCTTAAGTGTTTATCACTCAATCGATGTGCCGGTTAACCACACACACTCCATCGATACTATGATAAACATTAAGTTACCCTTTGCCTACCTTGTTAAATACGAGTTAGTGTGCCGGTTAACCACACACGCTCCACTAACCGACTTAAACAAAGTGCAAAGTGTAATTTCATGGGTTAGCACCTTATTCACATTTTCCTAAGTAACTAAGATTGGGTATTATTAAAAGTTTAGTTACTTAGTATTTATCATTAATACTTTTAATGAAGGGAGAATTATAGTCCTGTCAAACCCGTTCGGCTAACGACCCTCCACCAGTCAAGCAAGCGGTGGGTGAGAGTGGACACCCATTAAGTTGCCATTTTATAGGCAACAACCTTATACCCACCTTATAGACCGGCTTCGTGAATGAGGCGTACTAGCGGTAAGACCGACTTTACTCTTATACATATAAATATTATTAACTTATAATATTATAAAGTATAAGGGTTGAATTTTAACTTTTAAAATTCAAAGGGCTAACTTGGAATTAAAGTATTCATAAGAGAAAACTTTACAAATTCCAAAACTTGAGGGCAAGTTTTGAAACTATTCAAAACTAATTAATTCCATAACTTATGTATTTAAAGTAGTTTTAATCCAAAAACTCTTCAAGTCCCATAACTTGTGGACAAATTATGGAAGACTTTAAACTAATAAAGAATTAACCTTTTCTTTATTTTATAACTTATGGAATTAATTAAGGTTACATATTTTATTTATTTATTTATTAATGAAGTGACTCTTGAACCTCCATAACTTAAGGACAAGACTCTTCATCTTTTGTAACCATTGCCAAATTTTATGAGTTTTTATGAAACTTAAATGTGACTTTTCATATAACTTGAGGACAAGTTACAAAAACACATTTTAGAATCAACTCTTAGATTAATTTGGATTGAAAACAACTTTTTCACTCAACTTTTCTATTAATCTAAGCAACTCATAAGAACAAGATAATTCAAATCAAACTTTTTCATGTAATTAGTCTAACCTTTAAACTAATATAAAACATGAATCTATTGACAATTATCTTTGAAAATGGATTAGCATGAACATTACCACATTAAAAAACAAGTTTATAAGTTCAAAACAACTTAGGGTAATGTTCCTAGTCCATTTCTAGCCAAAAACCTCGAAGATATGTTGTCTGGGGTCCAACTCGTCGAGTGCATGAACTCAACTCGGCGAGTTGGATGCATTTTGCCTTGGACTCATCGAGTCCCTTCATGGACTCGGCGAGTCAGCTGGGCTGACAGCATCAAAACTCGATTTTTCAGCTTCTATTGCAGGTATAACAAGAAAACAAGCCTAGGCTCTGATACCACTGTTGGGTTATGAGCATTCTAACACTCCTAAGTGTACATGCAACCCTAAATACCTTGGATCTATGTTTTCTCTATTATACATGCAAATATGAACGTCCAAGGTATTATCCTAATCTAGCATACAAAACAATCAATAAAGCAAGATAGAATACATACCTCTTTGATGTAGAATGTCTTCATGAAGCTTGAGTGCCTAGTGCCCCAAGTGTGACACCTCAAATGGTTCACACAACACCATAAACACTTGGAATAACTTAGAGAGAATTCTACACTTCATGAAATCGGCTATCCCTCTCTAGAATAATCTAGTGTCCAATTTTGGGAAGAATAATATCTTTATATAGTGTTACAATTAGGGTAAACCCTAATTGTCATGACTTTCCATTTCCTTGGATCCATGGGTTCAAATACACCATGGAGCATCCATGGAGCATCATATGGGTTTTGGCCCAACTAGATAATCCATGGAGCATTAGCCCACTATATAAGTATGGATGATTTACACAATCAACCCATATATTTAATTAGTCTTCTTTTGATCACTTAATTAATCCTAGATTAATTCTTGATCAATAATAATTAAATAATCTTATTATTCTTATTATTAATATACTAGAACTTATAATATATTAATAACCGTAAGTATCTTATTTCTCTTATTATAGTCTATCCAAGTGCATGGTGCCATGCAACCCAAATGGACCATGCCGGGTCGGGTCAAGTCTTACCAATTATAGTTATGGACTTAGACATTAATCCAACATTTACAAGCATCACACATTGTGGTAGTTACAAGGATTACACATTGCGGAAGTACAAGAATCACAACTTGCGGTAGTACAAGGATCACACCTTGCGGAAGTTCAAGAATCACACCTTACGGTAGTACAAGGATCACACCTTGTGGTAGTTTCCGCATGCTTCATCGACATTGGAAGGTAGTAAATTAGGAAAGCTTGTCACCTGAATATCGTTGGGTTGGAGCTCGTAACCATGGGTCGGGTTTTCAACCCGTATAGATCCATATATAACTTCTTCGCTCACACGGGATTAACAGTTACAGGTTAGAGGATTTCCACTAAGATTTCCAATCTTAGTTGATGAATACAATAGCTCATGTAAACTTTGACGGCGTTCTATAGTTCTAACAACAAAATCATTTTCGTGTCTAAAACCCTAAATTACTAGACTATGCTTTTAAACATTACTCCTAATTTCTAGGCAGTATAACATCTATAACTTGAAGTATAACCAGGATTTATCTTGATATAAAACCAACGGTATATATATATATATCACATATCAAGTTTTATCTTGACATAAAACCAACAATAAGAATATACTTTATAAATTAGCATATAGAACTTCCGAATATAACTTCAGAACTATATCGCACACAACATATATATCGAATCCTAAGTATAACACAACATCTACATTATTATAATAACATGCTAACAAGTTGATACTAGTTGTATATATTCAAAATATTATATTTAAACCACTATATCCCGTTTAATATAACTATCTACGTTGATACTAATATACTGCCATATAGACATAATATTAACGTATATACAATATTTAGCATGCGTTTTCCCCCGAAAACATTGAAAAGTGGGGCTGTGAAACTCACCCTAGTAGCGTGATCTATAGAATCTAAACGCACAGAGGCTCGTCGTTGTCAGGCTCGGGAAGGAAAACGGCCTTCGGAAACGAGAGAGAAAGAAACTGGAATATGAAAAGATTGAAAGAGCTTTAATTGCTATTTATAGGCTGATTTTGGCAAATTCATGTCGTGAACAGGATAGGTTCACGTCGTGAAATTCCATGAGTTATCCGATAGCTTTAACAGGTGCTTTCTAGCCCCGATTCGTGTCTTGCAGCGTCCTCACATTGCGAGAAAACCTTGATCACGTCGTGAGCTTTTTGTATTGTTCCATAGCCTTCTAGCTTCAAAATGTGATGGTTTGACTCCTCGCATCATGAGTTTTTATGCTCGCGTCGTGAGTTTAGTCAGATTAGGGTTTCTGACAGCAACATCTTCGGAAGGCCATAACTTTTGCACACGAACTCCGTTTTTGATGTTCTTTATATCCACAAGTAGGTATTTAGGAGTACTACAACTCTCTTTTAGACTACAATATCTAATTCTAAGCCTATTTTAAATTCCTCATATTATAGAGATTTATAGTGTTCGGTTTATCATAACTTCTTCACGCGAAGTCTGATTTAGACGTTCTCTATATTTTTGGAATCGTATGGACGTATACTTTGAGTTGTATCATAAAATATATATGAAAGTTCATATTTATGTTAGAATTTATCATGAACTACATAGTAGGTTTACTACATTACTAGTTTAACAAAATCACATTACATGATTGGTATAATCACATGTGATTGTTATTGACCTATTTCGACTAGCGTTATAGAGATTGTGAAAGCTATATGGGACATACACAAGGAACTTTAATCCACTGACTCAGATCTATAGCATTCGACTCAAACACTCCTACTTTCAGGGTTTGCGTCTTTCGCGCAAAAGCCAGAGGAAAATCTAAGCCAGACCTTCAATTGCTACAACCATCTTATCAACAAGATGACCAAACACAACATTGGACGAGAAGTGATCGAGCAGAAGGTTACTTTCATGAATTGGCTTAGGTCCGAATGGATGGAAGTTATTTCTACAGTTAAGGCCCACGAGCAGTTTAAAAGTTATTCTTTGGCTAAGTTGTTTCTACAGTTAAAGCGAAGTGTCGAAGGAAATGAAAGTTGTTTCCAGTATGCAGTCTCTAGCTCTTGTTGCGAAAGGCAAGACTGTTGCAGAGGATGAATTTGAATCAGATCGCTCTAAATGTAATCTTACAAATGAGGAGTATGCCTTGATGGTTTCGAATCCCAAGCGGTTCGCAAGGAAGAAATTTCCATTGAACAAAATCTGAAATTGGCAAGGTAGTTATCACTCAAAAAAGGTAAAGGAACAATGTAAAAGAACTTCTAAAAAGGGAGATGAGAAAAAGGAGAAAAAGGTCGTTGGTGACTCTGGCTATGACTGTAACTATTTTCATGGAAAAAACCATTTGGCCAAGGATTGCATGCTAAGGAAGTAGAATGAGAGGAAATAAGGAGAGGATGATGAGACGTACCACAAGAGAAAGTTGGAGGAGATCAAGAAGAAGAAAACCACTGATAACTCTACGCCTGCTTTGATTGTGCAGGAAAATGTTGTTGAAGATGAGTTTGGAGGAGTTGAAGTTTGGTCAACAGATTATGAAGATGATGAGGTTCGCAAGCCCATACATGGAAGGGGGTTCGTTGCAAAGAAAGAGAGTTCCCAGTTCCCTAGTAGGTATTTGATGGTTAAAAATGCAAAGGAGTACCACTGGAAGTGAAAGGGGAGACAACAACTATTTCACAGCACGGCCAGTTCCAGAACAGATCAATGAGTGGGAACAACTGATTAACAAGGTAAACTCCATTCTTGAATCTCTAAATATACTTGTTTCTGAATATGAAACCGAATTAAACATTTACTTTTTCAAGCATTAGTGATAGTTTAAAATGAACACGGTTAACAAAATCTAACCTAAATGATCAATTGAGCAGGGTTTCATCAAAAAGCGATGAGAGGCATATATGGATTGAGAAGATTGAGTTAGAGTCATCTAAGTCTAGGGATCAATTAATTTACATGCAATGTGACAATTTGATGCTTTTAAAACAACATAACATTTTATGTTTGATTGCTAAAAGGCTTTACTTTAACATTACTCAGTTGCACCTTGATTGTGGAATTGGTGAGAATTCATAAGATGATTTTACCATTTCTTGAATTAAAGGAACAGGAAATAGACGTCGGTTGTTACAAATGCGAATCCATAGTTTCGTCAGGAGAAACATCTGATGCATACAGGGTTGGACTAGAACGAACTGAATCATATATTCAGTCCAAAGACCACAAAAACTTGTTGAAACAACTTTTGGATGAAAACGATAAAAAGTAAATCAAATATGATACTGCTATGAAATTCGACTCATTGAGTGCCAAATTGAGTCCAGAAAACAAAATAAATGTTGAAAGCACATTTGAATTCGGTGAGGACAGCGATATGAGTGAAATTTAACTGGAGGATGAAGTGGATTGCTCAGAGTTTGTTAAAAACGAACCTTAACCTATGAAATATTTGATTTCTGAAAATTTTGTTGAATTCGCATGTATTTCTCAAGATAAACCAAAAACATTAAAAGCAAAAGCAATTGTTTTTCCTAAAGTCCAAACTGTACCCAATCAAGTGTTTGCCACTGGAGGACTAGACAAAAATCAAATGTAATACCCCGATTCTTAGGTATTGCTTAAATAAGATTTATTGGGTTGATCTCTATTCGACGAGTTGGTTGACCTACTCATCGAGTAGCAGCTGGATGAGATCGCGTGTGAAGTGACCTACTCGATGAGTCCATATTGGAAGTCGGCAAGTAGGAGATGGCAGATGAAACCCTAAATCTTGGGGTTTGCACCACTATTTAAAGGAGGCTTAGCCTCCTTTGGCCTCTTTGCAGTCTTTGAGAGCCCCTTAAAACCCTTGGTGTGGTGTTTGAAGCTTGGAAAGAAAATCTTGGAGGAAGAAAGCTAAGAGTGCAAAGGAATTGAAGCAATGAAGGCGTGTGAAGTAGTATTTACCTCAGCTAGCATCCTTTGGAGGTATCGAAGTGCCAATCCTTACTTCCCTTTTTCCCTTTTGTTGAGTTTATAGGGCTTTTATGGATTTTCAAGTTGGTATGATGAGCTATGGGATAGATCGGAATTTGTAACTTCAGATCTGGACCCTCCTTAGATTCTAGAAGCATAAAGTTTCAGTTTTGGTCATGATTAAGGTCCCTATTGAGCATGAAGTTCCATTAAGAACTTAAAATAGGCATTTAGAGCCGTTATAGCCATGCATGCACGTAAAGTTTGCAACTTTACATGATACGCATACCCTATAAGTTTGGATCCATGATTTGGAGCCGCTGCATGGCACAAAACAAGTCTGTATGGAAAGTGGACAGAATGGACTCACATAAAGATGGTCGTGAACTCGACGAGTTGGATGAACAACTCGGCGAGTCCGATGAAGATTTCCATAAACTCGACGAGTTAAAGAACAACTCGGTGAGTCGGATGAGCTTTCCCTAGAATATGTATGTGTGTGTATCCATCGAGTTGTAAGGAGGGAACTGATGGGTTTTGAGCATTCTAACACTTCCTAAGTGTACATGCAACCCTAATAACCTTGGATCTATGTTTGTCTAATTTTTCATGCAAAGTTGATTTCCAAGGTTATATTCCTATCTAGCATACATGGGGAACAATTTTAACATAAAGTATAGATAGAATAACTTACCTTGTTGTTGCTTGTGTTCCTTGAAACCTTGTGAGCCTAGCACCCCAAGTGTGATGCCTCAAATGCTTCACACAACACCAAATGCTCTTGGAAGAACTTATGAGAGAATACTCACTTCACAAAATCGGCCAAGCCCTCTATATTCTTAGTGTAGCCGATTTGGGAGGAGATCATGTTACTTATATAGTGTTGACACACCTAGGGTTAAACCCTAATGTATCATGACTCTTTATTTCCATGACCTATGGGTTTGTAACTCCCATGGAGCATCCATGGAGCATCCTATGGGTGGAACCCAACTTGATGATCCATGGAGCCTTTTAGCCCACTATACAAGATATGGATGATTTACTTAATCAACCCATATATTTAATTAGTTATCTTTTGATCACTTAATTAATTCTAAATTAATTCTTGATCAAACTAATCAAATAATATTATTAATATATTAGAACTTATAATATATTAATAATCTCCAAGCATTATTTCTCTCATTTAGTCTATCTAATTGCATGGTTCCATGCAACCCAAATGGACCATGCCGGGTCGGGTCAAGTACATACCAGAAATAGTTATGGACTTAGACACCTTATCCAACAGTCTCCCACTTGGATAAGTCTAGTAACTATTACTGCAAGTATGACTTCAGGAACCGATCGGCAATCGTAGCTCTTTACAAGGTTTCTCGAAACTTGAGAAGATGATGGTACGCCATTTAAGATAACTGATCATATAATCCTCTGTTCTAGATATCAGTCGGACAAATACATGGAACAATGTCTTACTTATTGTCCAACATTTGTTTCCCGATTTCCGATTTGTTTGACAAAGAACTTCATTGAACACATCAATTTAGTTCTGACCGGGCCCGGTACATAGGTCAAAACAAAATCATCGAGGGGCCCAGATATCAGCTTCTAATCCAAGAAGGAACAGATAAACTTCGACTCATATGTTTGTTCTACTACTCATTGAATTACACATAAGAGCGCGATTTTATAACATCGAGTTACCAATGCGTTTTTCGTACAATCAATGCATAACCAACTTGTAAGTAACAAATCATATCTCTAGGTTTAAAGATTTATATGATATTACCGTCTCACGATCACTCGAGATATAATTCCATGAAGTGATTCCAGTGAGCGTGGGTTGAGTCCAATGCTCAGAACTTATGAGCACTCATGATTGTTGTAGCCTTGTCCCAGACCTCTACAACCAAACATGACAGTCTTGATTCATACCTACTTCCGACATATGACCGACTGTGGAGGTTTGAATAATATGTTATACCAAACAAAATTATTCTGGAAGTCAAAACATGCAAAAGAAATATAGTAAATGATTGACAAGAGATAGCAACACTTTACTCATAAATAAAACACTTTTATTCATCATCAAATGTCAATTACACTTTACAAATTTCGAAGTTATCTAACTACTAAATCTAATATCATCCTTCAGCCCTATGCTCCGAGCATGCTGGAGATGCTTAACCCGAGTCAGTCCCTTCGTGAGGGGATCTGCTGGGTTCTCATCCGATGATACCCTCTTTGCCACGAGGAGTCCTTCTTCGATCCGATGTCTGATGAAATGGTATTTTCTGTCGATGTGTCTGGATCTCCCGTGATCCCTTGGTTCCTTGGCTAAGGCAACAGCACTTTCACTATCACAGAAAATTTCCATCGGCTCTTTAATAGCTGGTACAACTCCAAGGTCTCCAATGAAGTTCCTCAGCCATAACGCCTCCTTTGCTGCTTCGCTAGCTGCAATATACTCTGATTCACAAGTAGAATCTGCCACTGTCTCTTGCTTGGAACTCTTCCAAGAAATTGCTCCTCCATTTAGGGTAAAGACCCAGCCCGACTGAGAGCGGAAGTTATCCCTATCAGTCTGGAAGCTAGCATCACTATACCCTACAACTCTCAAGTCATCACTCCCACTGAGGGTAAGGACCCAGTCCTTACTCCTTCGTAGGTACTTGAGAATAGTCTTTACCGCAGTCCAGTGTGCCTTGCCAGGGTTCCCCTGAAACCTGCTAACCATGCTCAAGGCAAAGGCTACATCAGGTCGAGTATACATCATAGCATACATGATCGAACCTACAGCCGAAGCATAAGGTATTCGACTCATTTCTGCTATCTCAGCCTCAGTGCTAGGGCTTTGTGTCTTACTCAGTTTGGCGTTACTCTGGATGGGTAACTCTCCTTTCTTGGAGTCTTGCATTCTGAATCTCTTCAGAACCTTCTCCAAGTAGGTACTTTGACTAAGTCCAATTAGTCTTTTACTCCGATCTCTCAAGATTCTTATCCCCAAAATATAGGCAGCTTCACCAAGGTCCTTCATAGCGAAACACTATCCAAGCCAGAACTTTACTTCCTGCAGGGTTGGAATGTCGTTTCCTATGAGTAGTATGTCCTCCACATACAATACCAAAAAGCTAACTATACTCCCACTAGCCTTGACATATACACAAGATCCATCTTCACTCCTAGAAAAGCCAAATTCCTTGACCTTTTCATCAAAGCAAAGATTCCATCTGCGAGGTGCTTGCTTTAATCCATAAATGGATTTCTCAAGCTTACACACTCTATTAGGGTACTCGTTACTGACAAAACCCTCTGGCTGACTCATGTAAACATCTTCAGCCAACTTCCCATTAAGGAAAGCGGTTTTGACATCCATTTGCCAAATTTCATAGTCATGAAATGCGGCTATGGCTAACAGAACCCGAATAGACTTAATCTTGGCTACCGGAGAGAAGGTCTCATCATAGTCCACTCCAGGAATTTGAGAGAAGCCCTTTGCAACCAATCTAGCCTTATAAGTGTGTACTTTACCATCCATGTCGGTCTTCTTCTTGAAGACCCATTTGCACCCTACAGTCTTTTGACCTGGTACATTCTCAACCAAGTTCCAAACTTGATTGTCATACATGGATTGTATCTCGCTATCCATAGCCTCTTTCCATTTGGCAGACTCGGGGCCCGCCATGGCTTCCTCGTAGCTGTTAGGATCATCTTGACTTACTAGTGTCTCATCACTAATAAGTGTCTCACCTTCTGCAGTAATATGGAATCCATAGTAATGCTCAGGTGCACTCCTAACTCTCGTGGAACGCCTCAGAGGTACAGATTCATCAATTGGCTCAACAGGAGTTTCCTCCTCAAGTTGAGGGCTAGAGTTTGAAGTTCCTTCACCACTTGACTCTTGAATTTCTTCAAGATCAACTTGCCTCCCACTGTCTCCTTGGCTTATAAACTCTCTTTCTCGAAAGACTCCTCTCCTTGCTACAAAGACCACATTGTCACTAGGTCTGTAGAAGAGGTAACCAAAGGATTGTTGTGGGTAGCCGATGAAAATACACCTCTCACTTCGAGGTTCGAGCTTATCATGAGTCTCGCGTCTCACGAAAGCCTCGCAGCCCCAAATCTTGATGTGGTCTAGATTAGGTACTTTACCAGTCCACATCTCGTGAGGAGTTTTGGCAACTTTCTTTGTAGGGACTAGATTAAGGATATGGGCGGCAGTCTCTAAGGCATACCCCCAGAATGAGATTGGTAGCGAAGCTCGACTCATCATGGAACGAACCATGTCCAACAAGGTTCGATTACGCCTCTCAGCCACACCATTCAATTGCGGTGTCCTGGGAGGTGTCAATTGTGAGACAATCCCACATTCCTTTAGATAGTCGAGGAACTCTGAACTAAGATACTCACCACCTCGACCGGATCGAAGCATCTTAATGTTCCTGCCCAATTGATTCTCGACTTCCTGTTTAAATTCCTTAAACTTCTCGAAAGTCTCTGACTTATGCTTGATTAAGTAGACATATCCATATCTACTGTAATCATCAGTAAAAGTCAAATAATAACGGTTAGCATCCCTTGTGGCATGTTTGAATGGTCCACACACATCCGTGTGTATAAGGTCCAACAAACCTTCACCCCTTTCACACGAGCCTGTGAAGGGTGACTTTGTCATTTTTCCAAGTAAGCATGATTCGCAACTATCATTTGACTTTAGGTCAAACGACTCCAAGACTCCATCCTTTTGGAGTTGGCCTATGCGTTTCTTGCTTATATGTCCAAGACGACAATGCCATAATGATGCTTTATCCAAGTTATTATTATTAGTAGAATCAATACACAAAACACTATTTCCTAAGTTATCTACAATAGATACAGCTTCATACACACCATCACAAGGTAATGCTTTAAAATAAAGAACATTATTAAAGAAAGCATTAATCGAACCAACTTCATTATCAAACGAAAAGGTAAAACCTTGTTTGTACAATGCATGAAAGGAAATAATATTTCTTGCCATTTCTGGCGAATAACAACATTTATTCAAATCTAAATTTAACCCACTACTTAGCGATAAAGTATAAACTCCTATCTTGGTGACAGGTGTAACTTTCCTATTCCCCATGATTAAGTTTATTCTTCCTTGCTCCACATTCTCACTTCTTCCTAGTCCCTACAAGTCACAACAAATATGAATACCGCAACCTGTATCAAGGACCCAAGATTTCGAATGGGGTGAGTTATTAGAAATGATAGTGTAAATACCTGCATGGTACTTTGGGCAGTTCCGCTTCCAATGAGCTTTTTCACATCTTGCTGGTACTTTGGGCAGTTCCGCTTCCAATGAGCTTTTTCATGGCAATAGAAGCATTTAGCCTCTTTTGGATCAGAAGAAGGAGTAATGAAACCTTTCTTGGTTCCACTTGAAGAAGAGCCATCAAGGGTCCGAGCCTTGGTACCCTTTGAAGATCTCTTTCTCTTCCTCCCTCGACTTTGCCTGATTGCCAAGACCGGAGTTGAGTCTGGAGTAGGAGTGATAGCAACCGACTTCCCCTTAAGACCTGTTTCTGCGGTCTTGAGAAGTCCCTGAAGTTTGCTGAGGGTGACCTCTTCCTTGTTCATGTGATATGTCATGCGGAATTAATCATAGCACGATGGTAAGGAGTGCAAAATGATATCTATTGCAAGCTCCTCGAGGAAGTTCACATTGAGCTTCAGCAAACGATCCACATACCTTTGCATTTTCTGCATGTGGCTCGTGACGGACTCTCCGTCCTTCATCATGGTTGTTATCATGGAGCAGATGACTTCGTACCTCTCTTGTCGTGAACTTTGATGGTATCTTTCCATTAAATCTTGGTGCATTTCATAAGGGTAGAAATCTTCATAAGACTTTTGGAGTTCAGCTGTCATGGTGGCCAACATGATGCAAGCCACCTTGGTTGCATCTCTTTCATGAGTATGAAAGTCAGCGATCTCCTGGGGAGTTGCAGTGGACTCGTCAATTTCCTTAAGCTCCTTGTCAAGGACATATTCTTTGTCCTCGTAGCGGGTAATCATCCTGATGTTTCTGATCCATTTATTGAAGTTGGATCCATCAAAGGTGAGATTTCCGCACAAACTCATAAGAGTAAAGGAGCCATTAGGATTCGAGCCAGAAGCATTATTTGAAGACATCTGAAAAAGAAGAACAAGTTTAGTTTAGATTTAAGAGGGTCCTTAATAAAACACCCAAATGTAATATTAAGGCTAGGATCCAATCACAATATAATATAACTTAGAAGAGGTATGCCGTAATCTAAGCTATACCATATTTGAAAGGTAGGTGAATGACGATTCACCAATTTCCACCACGAAAACCGAAATATTTAAATATTTAGTTTTTATTGGTTTTAGAAATTCCTAGATTCTTTGATATCCAATGAACTTTTCAAAGGCATGTTTCAATCTCGGGAGTGCCCTCCAAGTTTTGTGACTGGGATGCCGAGGATCACAAAACGAGGTGTGAAGTAACCATGCAAATCACTTGGTACCCTTAAAGTTTATCACTCAATCGATGTGCCGGTAAACCACACACGCTCCACCGATACTATAATAAACCTTAAGTCACCCTTTACCTACCTTGTTAAGTCCAAGTTAGTGTGCCAGTTAACCACACACGCTCCACCAACGACTTAGACAAAGTGTAAAGTGTAATTTCATGGATTAGCACCTTATTCACATTTTTCCTAAAGTAACTAAGATTGGGAATTTAATAAACATTTAGTTACTTTATTATATTCATCATACTTTGAATGAGAATTTATAAGTCCTTGTCCTACCCGTTCGGCTAACGACCCTCCACCAGTCAAGCAAGCGGTGGGTGAGAATATTCACCCATTAAGTCACCATTTTATAGGCAACAACCTTATACCCACCTTATAGACCGGCTTCGTGAATGAGGCGTACTAGCGGTAAGACGACTTTATTCTTATACATATATATATAATTATTAAATCATCATAATATAAGTATAAGGGTTGAATTTTAACTTTTAAAATTCTAGGGGTTGGAACTTAAAGTTTAACTTAACTTTACTTGTTCCAAAACTTGAGGGCAAGTTTTGTAACTTTCAAAACTTTTCATTTCTTGTAACTTATGAGTTTAATAGAGTAATAAAATGAAGACTCTTCATTTTTATAACTCTTGTGTTTTTCTTAATGGTTTTAACTCAAGTGTGACTCTTGGTTTTCCATAACTTAAGGATAAGTTATGGACTCCATTAAAACACATTATGATCAAGAATTAAACTACCAAATATGTTACAAATAATTCCTATGATCACCTAAAACATCATAAGAACAAGAACATGAATATGAACACAATAAAAAATTACATAAAACTTTGTAATTTTGATAACTAGTTGTTGTAAATGAATTAGCTAAGACATTACACCACCAAAAACAAGTTTACAATTACCAAAACAGTTTAGGGTAATGTTTCTAATTCATTTTCCAGCAACTGAATCGAAATTCTGCACTCATTCGACCCTACTCGCCGAGTGCATCAACTGACTCGCCGAGTTGGTTGAAGATACTCATGGACTCGACGAGTCCCCCCTATAGACTCGACGAGTCCATTCGCAGACAGCAAAATTTCCGATTCTGTTTTCAAATTTTAAGCACAAATAAGAACAAACAAGCCTAGGCTCTGATACCACTGATGGGTTTTGAGCATTCTAACACTTCCTAAGTGTACATGCAACCCTAATAACCTTGGATCTATGTTTGTCTAATTTGTCATGCAAAGTTGATTTCCAAGGTTATATTCCTATCTAGCATACATGGGGAACAATTTTAACATAAAGTATAGATAGAATAACTTACCTTGTTGTTGCTTGTGTTCCTTGAAACCTTGTGAGCCTAGCACCCCAAGTGTGATGCCTCAAATGCTTCACACAACACCAAATGCTCTTGGAAGAACTTATGAGAGAATACTCACTTCACAAAATCGGCCAAGCCCTCTATATTCTTAGTGTAGCCGATTTGGGAGGAGATCATGTTACTTATATAGTGTTGACACACCTAGGGTTAAACCCTAATGTATCATGACTCTTTATTTCCATGACCCATGGGTTTGCAACTCCCATGGAGCATCCATGGAGCATCCTATGGGTGGAACCCAACTTGATGATCCATGGAGCCTTTTAGCCCACTATACAAGATATGGATGATTTACTTAATCAACCCATATATTTAATTAGTTATCTTTTGATCACTTAATTAATTCTAAATTAATTCTTGATCAAACTAATCAAATAATATTATTAATATATTAGAACTTATAATATATTAATAATCTCCAAGCGTTATTTCTCTCATTTAGTCTATCCAATTGCATGGTGCCATGCAACCCAAATGGACCATGCCGGGTCGGGTCAAGTACATACCAGAAATAGTTATGGACTTAGACACCTTATCCAACAGGAACTCGACGGGTGGTCTTAAAGTTTGAACGAGAATCGAAGGAACACGACGAGTGACCCCAATGACTCGGCGAGTTGGATTGTAATTCACAGAACACGGCAAGTAGCCGAGGGTACTCAGCGAGTTGGGGTCAACATGGACTGTTGACCTTGACTGAGGGTATTGACTTTGATCAGGGGTTGACTAGTGGGTTATGGAGTATCTTATAAAATTAAAGACTTACGAGCATATTGTACTATGATAATAGGTGGTGGAGCCGGTGTCAAGTGATCTGTGAGTTGGAGTTTACCTTCCAAGTCGACATCTGCGAGGTGAGTTATCCTCACCATATCGATAGGGTCTACAGAACCAAAGCCAACCCTTTAGTTGTTATTGTTATGGTATGCTACATGTGGTTATGATCTATTAGATCAGAATCAGGCTAGATAGTATGTTATGCTCTTACGATCCGTAGGGATTGGTATGTTAGTGACCTGCTAGGTCGGTACTCTAGTTACAGTAGAATTCTATGATCGATGATCAGTGAGATAGATATGTTTGATGTTTATATAAGCCAGTATACGATAGTATTAACACATGGTTATTTGCTTGTGGTTGGGTTGAGGCGGTCATGCTTTGTGTTGAAGGCCAATATACCCTGTGAGCGGTCCGGGGAGACTGTAGGCCTATGTGGTGGACCAATCATGCGGAAGGATTGGGATAGATTCATACAGACTATAGGCCCGGTAAGGCAGTCCAGTTAGTCCGATGGCCCGGTAAGCTTGTTTATTGATTGATTATTCCTGATATGGTATTGTTAGTGTGGTATTGGTATTTTGGGGGTAGCTCACTAAGCCCTCGGGCTTATAGTTTTTAGTTTATTGTTTTAGGTACTTCAGGAGATCATGGAAAGGAGAAAGAGTGACTGTACCGCTCCTAGTCCTTAAGTTATGATTTTTGGGACACTCTGATGGAAAATGATTTGGAATTTTTTTGTAAACAATGCTATTTGGTTTTTTTATTTATGATTGAAAAAGTTTATATTTGGCGTAAAATTTGTGGATGTTACAAGTTGGTATCAGAGCCTTGGTTTGAGTGAATTGGAGGAATAGTCGTGTGAATCCAGTATCAAATAAAGGAGATTTTCGGAAAATAAGTTTTAAAATGGTTTTCAATATAAAGGATGGAGGATGCAGAGGGTTCAATCAGCCGGAGCCTATAAGTAAACCCCAAAATACAATACAGTTATTTGATATTATGATATGTTAGAACAGCATGCTAGTGCTAGGCTAGGGATCTTTGAGAATCGGATGATAGATTTGTCTAATTATATGATGCCTATTAGCCTAGGGTTTCTCATATGTGGAATTGACATCATAACTGTAGATGTTTAGTGTATGCATCACAGTTGTGCATAATAAAGACCTTATAGCCTGAGAATGTTGATTCGTCCTTAGGGTAGGATTGGATATTCGAAAGTCTATTGGGTCCAGTGTTATGTGCAGCTAGTAGGCAATAGCATTGCAGGGGATGATGGAAGTTTCATGGATGTGTGAGTCATGAGAAGTGGTGAGACTAGATGTGATATAGTTGATATTCCTCTAGAAGTGAAGGTTGAGCGCATTTATATTTTGATGATATTGTTACGGCGGTGTGGTGATACTTGAGACAAATATGGGTAAGTGTGGAAGGTAGTATGATCCCGTACTACTGAAAGCACAGGACCCATACGCATAGCAATGAAATCACAACCCATAAGGTTTGTGGGTTTTGGTCTCCTGGTATTATGTTATTTATCTGATGACTTAAATATATATATATATATATATATATATATATATATATATATATATATATATATATATATATATATATATATACATATATTAGTATGGTGGAGACGAGACGTGTTGCTTCGGGATCCAGATCAGGATCAGGATAAGGATTGCGGTCGGGAGACGGGGGGTTGGAGGTACCGGTAGCACCTGAGCCCATGGTTCAGATAGGGACCGAAGATTTGGATGCCAGGATCCGGGAGATCATGCATGACTAGATTGTTGTTGCGTTTCGAGCGCAGCTGCCAGAGATGTTTGGGTCGATTAAGATTGCGATGGTTGAGTACTTTGATGAGAAATATACAGCTCTAGCAGAGACAGCTGCCGTTGCAGCCACTTCGGCTGTAACTGTGGCATGGGTTGGAGGAGGAGCCGAAAGGGCTTTCCAGTATTGGGACTTCAATAATACGAAGCCCCCGGAGTTTGATGGTACACATGATGCGATTAGGGCTATGAGGTGGTTATCTGACGTGGAGCGCTGTTTCTTCACGTGATCATGTCCTGCTAACCAGAAGGTCAGGTGTGCCCTAAACCTGTTGAGGCTTGGGGCAAAGGACCGGTGGACGCTGACGACTGGGTCGTATACTGATTATCAGCAGGCTGTTGTTACTTGGGAGCAGTTCAAAGATATGTTCCCCACCCGCTATGTTCCACGCGTTGAGTGGGAGCGGCTTGCGCATGAGTTTTTAACATTGAGGCAGGATGGGGAGTCTGTGATGGAGATTACCCTGATGTTCACTGAGAGGGATATGTTTTGCCTGGATTTTGCATTAGAGCAATCTCAGATGACTAGTTATCTGAGTATGCTCATGACGGACATACGACAGTTTGTGGCTACACAACATTGTGATACCCTCCTGGATCTACAGGAAACTGCGAGGCAGCGTGAGTTGGAGATAGAGTTGCAGCAGAAGGAGCAGCATCAGGCAGCGGCACAGTCTCGGCCGGTGCCTAAGCGGGTCTAAGACCGTTGATACATGGTTTGGGGGTCAGCATAGCCGCACTTATGGGAAGTGTGGTAGGGTTCATTCGGGAGTTTGTAGAGCAGGAGGTGGGTGCCACAAATGTGGTAAGGAGGGGCACTATGCCAGCGACTGCCGTCAGTCCGCCCCAGACTCCTATGGTGTACATGCAACCCTATAAACCTTGGATCTATGTTTTCTTCTAAAATACATGCAAATAATAATTTCCAAGATTTCTTCCTAACTAGCATAGCATATGAATTTTGAATCATAAAATTGCTAGTAGAAGTACATACCTTTTGATGGTGGTTGATTGCTTGGAGTTTGAGAGCCTTGCACCAATAGTGTGAATGCCTCAAGTGGAATCACAAATCACCAGAAACACTTGGAAAACTTTGAGAGAGTAGTATACTTTCTTATGAAATCGGCCACCACCAAGTCTCACACACCTAGAGTCCCATTTCTTGCATCATATGCTTCTTTATATAATGTGCATGGTAAGGGTGAAACCCTAATAACCCATGTTTTTTCCTTTCCAAGGATCTATGGGTTAAAATCTCCATGGATCATCCATGGACTTCCATATTAGCTTAGCCCATTAACAAATGGCTATTAGCCCACATTATATAAAATATAATAGCCCATAATTTAATCAGTCTTCTTTTTAATCTCTAAATTAATTCATAATTAATTTAAGA
The DNA here is from genome assembly GCF_052625555.1 of Lactuca saligna. Taxonomy (NCBI): domain Eukaryota; kingdom Viridiplantae; phylum Streptophyta; class Magnoliopsida; order Asterales; family Asteraceae; genus Lactuca; species Lactuca saligna. Next base: position 172,203,830 of record NC_136424.1, read on the forward strand.
CTAAAACTAATTAAATAACATGACTTCATATTAATATATTATAACTTATAATATATTAATAAATCGTAAGTATACAATTCTCATAAAATTATCCATAAATCATTTGGGTGAAGTGCAACCCAAATGGACCATGCTGGGTCGGGTCAAGTATGTACCAAATAAGTTATGGACTTAGACACCTTATCCAACAATAGTATGTTATGCTCTTATGATCGGTAGGGATTGGTATGTTAGTGACCTGCTAGGTCAGTACTCTAGTTACAGGAGAATTCTATGATCGATGATCAGTGAGATATTTATGTTTGATGTTTGTATATGCCAGTATATGATAGTATGCGCACATGGGTATTTTCTTGTGGTTGGGTTGAGGCAGTCCTGCTTTATGCTGAAGGCCAATATACCCTATGAGCGGTCCGGGGAGACTGTAGGCCCTCCTGGCGGACCAGTCATGTCGAAGGCTCCAGATAGATTTAGACAGACTGTAGGCCCGATAGGGTGGTCCAGTCAGGCTGATGGCCCAGTATGCATGTTGATTGATTGATTATTCCTGATATGGTATTGTTAGTGTGGTATTGATATTTTGGGGGTAGCTCACTAATCCCTCGGGCTTACAGTTTTTCGTTTATTGTTTCAGGTACTTCAGGAGATCATGGAAAAGCGAAGGTGTGACCGTACCGCTCCTCATCCTTATGTTATGATTTTTGGGACACTCTGATGGGAAATCATTTGAAAACATTTTGTAAACAATGCTATTTGGTTTTTTTAGTTATGATTAAAAAAGTTTAAATTTGGCGTAAACTTTTTGGATGTTACAACAAAGATGGTTGTGATGAATTCTTTTGGTCCGCACCTATAATAATGCAGAAGAAACGAAGGGTCTATCTAAAAGAACCTCTTGGAGAGTTAAAGGTCAATATGTGGCAAAACCACTGAACAATTGTTCGGCATCTGAGAAGGGTAGCCAAAGTGGTACCAAGGAAGTTCAAAGAGAAACCAATCCTTAGTCAGCGAAAGACGGAACCTATGCCAAGAAAGTGAAACCTTAAGTGAGTATTCACAAGTACACTAAAAAACTTGCTAAGAAAAAACATTTAAGGAATCGGAGATTCCAGAATAATCTCAATGAAAGGAAGAAATTTTGGCAATCCCAAAATTCCAACTATGTTCGCAGAGAAAAACCTTCTAATCAAAGTACAAAATCCCATCCACAGGCGAATCCTGTTCAGTGTTCACGTAGTCAAACTTGCAACACAAAATAGAATTTCGTTCAAAAACCCTCTTTTCAAAAGAAGAACACCGAGAAACCACAAACTCATCTCTCAAATGCATGACCAAATGATGTCAAGGGAAAGACAAAGTTAGTCTCGAATTCTAAATCTCAAACTAAGAAATCAACTACTAATCCTAAGAAAGTTAAGAGATAATTCATTAAGAATCAAGCTAAAATAAACAAAATCAATCTGATTCTGAAGAAATGAAAAACAACTAGATCATGGTTTTCACAATGAAGAAGAAAGATCAAAAAACCTTAATATAACAAACCTATATGATTGATCACTCTATTGCTTATCCAATTTATGTAAAAGGTGTTGGATAAGGTGTCTAAGTCCATAACTATTTCTGGTATGTACTTGACCCGACCCGGCATGGTCCATTTGGGTTGCATGGCACCATGCAATTGGATAGACTAAATGAGAGAAATAACACTTGGAGATTATTAATATATTATAAGTTCTAATATATTAATAATATTATTTGATTAGTTTGATCAAGAATTAATTTAGAATTAATTATGTGATCAAAAGATAACTAATTAAATATATGGGTTGATTATGTAAATCATCCATATCTTTTATAGTGGGCTAAAAGGCTCCATGGACTATCAAGTTGGGTTCTACCCATAGGATGCTCCATATATGCTCCATGGGAGTTACAAACCCATGGGTCATGGAAATGAAGAGTCATGACACATTAGGGTTTAACCCTAGATGTGTCAACACTATATAAGTAACATGTTCTCCACCCAAAATCGGCTACACTAAGAAATAAGAGGGCTTGGCCGATTTTGAAGAAGTGTGTGTTCTCTCATAAGTTCTTCCAAGAGCATTTGGTGTTGTGTGAAGCATTTGAGGCATCACACTTGGGGTGCTAGGCTCACAAGGTTTCAAGGAACACAAACAATAACAAGGTAAGTTATTCTATCTATACATTAAGTTAAAATTGTTCCCCATGTATGCTAGATAGGAATATAACCTTGGAATTCAACTTTGCATGACAATTTGACAAACATAGATCCAAGGTTATTAGGGTTGCATGTACACTTAGGAAGTGTTAGAATGCTCAAAACCCATCAGTGGTATCAGAGCCTAGGCTTGTTTGCTCTTATTTGTGCTTAAAAGTTGAAAACAGAATCGGAAATCTTGCTATCTGCGAATGGACTCGTCGAGTCTATAGGGGGGACTCGTCGAGTTCATGAGTATCTTCAACCAACTCGGCGAGTGAGTTCATGCACTCGGCGAGTAGGGTCGACTGAGTGCAGAATTTCGATTTAGTTGCTGGAAATGAATTAGAAACATTACCCTAAACTGTTTTGGTAATTGAAAACTTGTTTTTGGTGGTGTAATGTCCTTGCTAATTCATTTACAACAACTAGTTATCAAAATTACAAAGTTTTAAATGTAATTTTTGATTGTGATCATATTCATGTTCTTGTTCTTATGATGTTTTAGATGATCATAGGAATTATTTGTAACCTATGTGGTAGATTAATTCTTGATCATAATGTGTTTTAATGGAGTCCATAACTTATCCTTAAGTTATGGAAAACCAAGAGTCGCACTTGAGTTAAAACCATTAAAAACAAACACAAGAGTTAGAAAAATGAAGAGTCTTCATTTTATTACTCTATTAAACTCATAAGTTACAAGAAATGAAAAGTTTTGAAAGTTACAAAACTTGCCCTCAAGTTTTGGAACAAGTAAAGTTAAGTTAAAACTTTAAGTTCCAACCCCTAGAATTTTAAAAGTTAAAATTCAACCCTTATACTTATATTATGATGATTTAATAATTATATATATATGTATAAGAATAAAGTCGTCTTACCGCTAGTACGCCTCATTCACGAAGCCGGTCTATAAGGTGGGTATAAGGTTGTTGCCTATAAAATGGTGACTTAATGGGTGTTTACTCTCACCCACCGCTTGCTTGACTGGTGGAGGGTCGTTAGCCGAACGGGTATGACAAGGACTTATAAATTCTCATTCAAAGTATGATGAATATAATAAAGTAACTAAATGTTTTATTAAATTCACAATCTTAGTTACTTTAGGAAAATGTGAATAAGGTGCTAATCCATGAAATTACACTTTACACTTAGTCTAAGTCGTTGGTGGAGCGTGTGTGGTTAACCGGCACACTAACTTGGACTTAACAAGGTAGGTAAAGGGTGACTTAAGGTTTATTATAGTATCGGTGGAGCGTGTGTGGTTTACCGGCACATCGATTGAGTGATAAACTTTAAGGGTACCAAGTGATTTGCATGGTTACTTCACACCTCGTTTTGTGATCCTCGGCATCCCAGTCACAAAACTTGGAGGGCACTCTCGAGATTGAAACATGCCTTTGAAAAGTTCATTGGATCTCAAAGAATCTAGGAATTTCTAAAACCAATAAAACTAAATATCTAATATTTCGGTTTTCGTGGTGGAAATTGGTGAATCGTCATTCACCTACCTCTCAAATATGGTATAGCTTAGATTACGGCATACCTCTTCTAAGTTATATTATATTGTGATTGGATCCTAGCCTTAATATTACATTTGGGTGTTTTATTAAGGACTCCCTTAAATCTATACTAAACTTGTTCTTCTCTTTCAGATGTCTTCAAATAATGCTTCTGGCTCGAATCCTAATGGCTCCTTTACTCTTATGAGTTTGTGCGGGAAAGTCACCTTTAATGGATCCAACTTCAATAAATGGATAAGAAACATCAGGATGATTACCCGCTACGAGGACAAAGAATATGTCCTTGACAAGGAGCTTAAGGAAATTGATGAGTCCACTGCAACTCCACAGGAGATCGCTAACTTTCATACTCATGAAAGAGATGCAACCAAGGTGGCTTGCATCATGTTGGCCACAATGACAGCTGAACTCCAAAAGTCTTATGAAGATTTCTACCCTTATGAAATGCACCAATATTTGATGGAAAGATACCATCAAAGTGCACGACAAGAGAGGTACGAAGTCATCTGCTCCATGATAACAACCATTATGAAGGACGGAGAGTCCGTCACGAGCCACATGCAGAAAATGCAAAGGTATGTGGATCGTTTGCTGAAGCTCAATGTGAACTTCCCTGAGGAGCTTGCAATAGATATCATTTTTCACTCCTTACCATCGTGCTATGATCAATTCCGCATGACATATCACATGAACAAGGAAGAGGTCACCCTCAGCAAACTTCAGGGACTTCTCAAGACCGCAGAAACAGGTCTTAAGGGGAAGTCGGTTGTTATCACTCCTACTCCAGACTCAACTCCGGTCTTGGCAATCGGGCAAAGTCGAGGGAGGAAGAGAAAGAGATCTTCGAAGGGTACCAAGGCTCGGACCCTTGATGGCTCTTCTTCAAGTGGAACCAAGAAAGGTTTCATTACTCCTTCTTCTGACCCAAAAGAGGCTGAATGCTTCTATTGCCATGAAAAAGCTCATTGGAAGCGAAACTGCCCAAAGTACCAGCAGGATGTGAAGGATAGGAAAGTCAAACCCAACCATGCAGGTATTTACACTATCATTTCTAATAACTCACCCCATTCGAAATCTTGGGTCCTTGATACCGGTTGCGGTATTCATATTTGTTGTGACTTGCAGGGACTAGGAAGAAGTGAGAATGTGGAGCAAGGAAGAATAAACTTAATCATGGGGAATAGGAAAGTTACACTTGTCACCAAGATTGGAGTTTATACTTTATCGCTAAGTAGTGGGTTAAATTTAGATTTGAATAAATGTTGTTATTCGCCAGAAATGGCAAGAAATATTATTTCCTTTCATGCATTGTACAAACAAGGTTTCACCTTTTCGTTTGATAATGAAGTTGGTTCGATTAATGCTTTCTTTAATAATGTACCTTATTTTAAAGCATTACCTTGTGATGGTGTGTATGAAGCTGTATCTGTTGTAGATAACTTAGGAAATAATGTTTTGTGTATTGATTCTACTAATAATAATAACTTGGATAAAGCATCATTATGGCATTGTCATCTTGGACATATAAGCAAGAAATGCATAGGCCAACTCCAAAAGGATGGAGTCTTAGAGTCGTTTGACCTAAAGTCAAATGATAGTTGCGAATCATGCTTACTTGGAAAAATGACAAAGTCACCCTTCATAGGCTCGTGTGAAAGGGGTGAAGGTTTGTTGGACCTTATACACACGGATGTGTGTGGACCATTCAAACATGCCACAAGGGATGCTAATCGTTATTATTTGACTTTTACTGATGATTACAGTAGATATGGATATGTCTACTTAATCAAGCATAAGTCAGAGACTTTCGAGAAGTTTAAGGAATTTGAACAAGAAGTCGAGAATCAATTGGGCAGGAACATTAAGATGCTTCGATCCGATCGGGGTGGTGAGTATCTTAGTTCAGAGTTCCTCGACTATCTAAGGGAATGTGGGATTGTCTCACAATTGACACCTCCCGGGACACCTCAGTTGAATGGTGTGGCTGAGAGGTGTAATCGAACCTTGTTGGACATGGTTCGTTCCATGATGAGTCGAGCTTCGCTACCAATCTCATTCTGGGGGTATGCCTTAGAGACTGCCGCCCATATCCTTAATCTAGTCCCTACTAAGAAAGTTGCCAAAACTCCTCACGAGATGTGGCTGGTAAAGTACCTAAACTAGACCACATCAAGATTTGGGGTTGCGAGGCTTTCGTGAGACGCGAGACTCATGATAAGCTCGAACCCCGAAGCGAGAGGTGTATTTTCATCGGCTACCCACAGCAATCCTTTGGTTACCTCTTCTACAGACCTAGTGCCAATGTGGTCTTTGTAGCAAGAAGAGGAGTCTTTCGAGAAAGAGAGTTTATAAGCCAAGGAGACAGTGGGAGGCAAGTTGATCTTGAAGAAATTCAAGAGTCAAGTGGTGAAGGAACTTCGGACTCTAGCCCTCAACTTGAGGAGGAAACTCCTGTTGAGCCAATTGACGAATCTGTACCTCTGAGGCGTTCCACGAGAGTTAGGAGTGCACCTGAGCATTACTATGGATTCCATATTACTGCAGAAGGTGAGACACTTATTAGTGATGATACACTAGTAAGTCAAGATGACCCTAACAGCTACGAGGAAGCCATGGCAGGGCCCGAGTCTGCTAAATGGAAAGAGGCTATGGATAGAGAGATACAATCCATGTATGACAATCAAGTTTGGAACTTGGTTGAGAATGTACTAGGTCGAAAGACTGTAGGGTGCAAATGGGTCTTCAAGAAGAAGACCGACATGGATGGTAAAGTACACACTTATAAGGCTAGACTGGTTGCAAAGGGCTTCTCTCAAATTCCTGGAGTGGATTATGATGAGACCTTTTCTCCGGTAGCCAAGATTAAGTCTATTCGGGTTCTGTTAGCCATAGCCGCATTTCATGACTATGAAATTTGGCAAATGGATGTCAAAACCGCTTTTCTTAATGGAAAGTTGGCTGAAGATGTTTACATGAGTCAGCCAGAGGGTTTTGTCAGCAACAAGTACCCTAATAGAGTGTGTAAGCTTGAGAAATCCATTTATGGATTAAAGCAAGCACCTCGCAGATGGAATCTTTGCTTTGATGAAAAGGTCAAGGAATTTCGCTTTTCTAGGAGTGAAGATGAATCTTGTGTATATGTCAAGGCTAGTGGGAGTATAGTTAGCTTTTTGGTATTGTATGTGGATGACATACTACTCATAGGAAATGACATTCCAACCCTGCAGGAAGTAAAGTCCTGGCTTGGAAAGTGTTTCGCTATGAAGGACCTTGGTGAAGCTGCCTATATTTTAGGGATAAGGATCTTGAGAGATCGTAGTAAAAGACTAATTGGTCTTAGTTAAAGTACCTACTTGGAGAAGGTTCTGAAGAGATTCAGAATGCAAGACTCCAAGAAAGGAGAGTTGCCCATCCAGAATAACGCCAAACTGAGTAAGACACAAAGCCCTAGCACTGAGGCTGAGATAGCACAAATGAGTCAAGTACCTTATGCTTCGGCTGTAGGATCGATCATGTATGCTATGATGTGTACTCGACCTGATGTAGCTTTTTCCCTGAGCATGGTTAGCAGGTTTCAGGGGAACCCTGGCAAGGCACACTGGACTGCGGTAAAGAACATTCTCAAGTACCTACGAAGGACTAAGGACTGGGTCCTTACCCTCGGTGGGAGTGATGACTTGAGAGTTGTAGGGTATAGTGATGCTAGCTTCCAGACTGATAGGGATAACTTCCGCTCTCAGTCGGGCTGGGTCTTTACCCTAAATGGAGGAGAAATTTCTTGGAAGAGTTCCAAGCAAGAGACAGTGGCAGATTCTACTTGTGAATCAGAGTATATTGCAGCTAGCGAGGCGGCAAAGGAGGCATTATGGCTGAGGAACTTCATTGGAGACCTTGGAGTTGTACCAGCTATTAAAGAGCCAATGGAAATTTTCTGTGATAGTGAAAGTGTTGTTGCCTTAGCCAAGGAACCAAGGGATCACGGGAGATCCAGACACATCGACAGAAAATACCATTTCATCAGACATCGGATCGAAGAAGGACTCCTCGTGGCAAAGAGGGTATCATCAGATGAGAATCCGGCAGATCCCCTCATGAAGGGACTGACTCGGATTAAGCATCTCCAGCATGCTCGGAGCATAGGGCTGAAGGATGATATTAGATTTAGTAGTTAGATAACCTCGAAATTTGTAAAGTGTAATTGACATTTGATGATGAATAGAAGTGTTTTATTTATGAGTAAAGTGTTGCTATCTCTTGTCGATCGTTTACTATATTTCTTTTGCATGTTTTGACTTCCAGAATAATTTTGTTTGGTATAACATATTATTCAAACCTCCACAGTCGGTCATATGTCGGAAGTAGGTATGAATCAAGACTGTCATGTTTGGTTGTAGAGGTCTTGGACAAGGCTACAACAATCATGAGTGCTCATAAGTTCTGAGCATTGGACTCAACCCACGCTCACTGGAATCACTTCATGGAATTCTATCTCGAGTGATCGTGAGACGATAATATCATATAAGTCTTAAAACCTAGAGATATGATTTGTTACTTACAAGTTGGTTATGCATTGATTGTACGAAAAACGCATTGGTAACTCGATGTTATAAAATCGCGCTATTGTGTGTAATTCAATGAGTAGTAGAACAAACATATGAGTCGAAGTTTATCTGTTCCTTCTTGGATTAGAAGCTGATATCTGGGCCCCTCGATGTTTTTGTTTTGACCTATGTACCAGGCCCGGTCAGAACTAAATTGATGTGTTCAATGAAGTTCTTTGTCAAACAAATCAGAAATCGGGAAACAAATTGTTGGACAATAAGTAAGACATTGTTCCATGTATTTGTCCGACTGATATGTAGAACAGAGGATTATATGATCACTTATCTTAAATGGCGTACCATCATCTTCTCAGTTTCGAGAAACCTTGAAAAGAGCTACGATTGCCGATCGGTTCCTGAAGTCATATTTGTAGTAATAGTTATTAGACTTATCCAAGTGAGAGACTGTTGGATAAGGTGTCTAAGTCCATAACTATTTCTAGTGTGTACTTGACCCGACCCGGCATGGTCCATTTGGGTTGCATGGCACCATGCAATTGGATAGACTAAATGAGAGAAATAACACTTGGAGATTATTAATATATTATAAGTTCTAATATATTAATAATATTATTTGATTAGTTTGATCAAGAATTAATTTAGAATTAATTATGTGATCAAAAGATAACTAATTAAATATATGGGTTGATTATGTAAATCATCCATATCTTGTATAGTGGGCTAAAAGGCTCCATGGACTATCAAGTTGGGTTCTACCCATAGGATGCTCCATGGATGCTCCATGGGAGTTACAAACCCATGGGTCATGGAAATGAAGAGTCATGACACATTAGGGTTTAACCCTAGATGTGTCAACACTATATAAGTAACATGTTCTCCACCCAAAATCGGCTACACTAAGAAATAAGAGGGCTTGGCCGATTTTGAAGAAGTGTGTGTTCTCTCATAAGTTCTTCCAAGAGCATTTGGTGTTGTGTGAAGCATTTGAGGCATCACACTTGGGGTGCTAGGCTCACAAGGTTTCAAGGAACACAAACAATAACAAGGTAAGTTATTCTATCTATATATTAAGTTAAAATTGTTCCCCATGTATGCTAGATAGGAATATAACCTTGGAATTCAACTTTGCATGACAATTAGACACACATAGATCCAAGGTTATTAGGGTTGCATGTACACTTAGGAAGTGTTAGAATGCTCAAAACCCATCAAAAGGCTCACGAGAACCCAACACCTTTGGATTCCTAAACATGCTTAATTTCTGCAAGTTATTAATGATGAATAGTTTGAAACTGAATGGTATATCAACAGTGGTTATTCGCGTCGCATGACGGGAAGAAAGGAGGTGCTAAGAGAATACAAAGAACTGAAGAACGGTGGTCTCGTAAAGTTTGGGAACAATGCACTTGGAGAAATCAAAGGATATGGCATGATAACGAATGCTGAATTTATTGGGTTATGAGGATTTAACACTCCTAAGTGTACATACAACCCTAAATACCTTGGATCTATGTTTTCTCTATTATACAAGCAAATATGAATATTCCAAGGTATTACCCTATCTAGCATACAATCTTTTGATACTTGGGTAATATAACAAGTTAGAATACATACCTCTTGATGTAGCTTGACTCCATGAAGTTCGAGAGCCTAGTGCCCTAAGTGTCACACCTCAAATGGTTCACACAACATCACCAACACATGTAATAACCATGAGAAGCAGACACTTCATGCTCAAATCGACTAGCCCTAATATATGTGTCACTAGTGCCAATTTCTTGAACTAAATGGGTCCTTATATAATGTGCACATTAGGGTTACACCATGTATCCCATGAATTTATCCATTCCTTATGCTCCATGGGTTTTAACCTCCATGGAGTATCCATGGATCACCACATGGGTTAAACCCAACATAAGGAATATTGGATCATAATCCCACATATATAAGAATGAATGATTTACACAATCAATCCCCATATATTTAATTAGTCTCTTTTTGATCACTTAATTAAGTCCAAATTAATTCTTGATCAATACTAATTAAATTACATGATTTCATATTAATATATTAGAACTTATAATATATTAATATGTCACAAATGTCCTCTCCTCACAAACGTTCTATCCAAATGTTCTGATGCCATGCAACCCAAATGGACCATGCCGAGTCGGGTTAAGTACATACCAATTATAGTTATGGACTTAGACACTAATCCAACAGTCTCCCACTTGGATATGTTTAAAACTATTATTGGGTGTGACTTCAAAAATCAACTAGCAATCGTAGCTCTCAAAAGTCGTTGTCTAACTCTGACCTCGTCAATGAACTCTGTCATTTGTTAATGACTTTTCCATTAGATAATGGATCATATATTCCTCCAATCTAGATATTATATGGACTGAGACATGGATTAAAATCATTCTCTCTGTCCATTTGTTGTTTCTCGATTTCCGATTCATGATGACCGACTGATTGAACAGATGAAATCAGTCCTAGCTTGGCCAAGCACTCACATGTTTCATCGTTAAATCATCAAGGGGCCCACAGATATCACTGTTATCCTGAAGGTAAAAGGAATGGATAAATATTGACTCATATGGATTGTTCTACTACTTGTTGAATCATACATGTTGAGTCTAATTGTGTTGTGTCTTGGGCTATGTATTTTGTATCCGGATTGGGCCTGTTCATCCGTGTCTATCTAGATTAGTTTCGTTGTTATCTAGATTAGTTGTTAGGGTTATAGTATATATATGCATGCATGTATGCGTATATTAATAAGTTGTCTACTACGTTGATTCTTGTAACCCTAAACACCTCTACATATTGAAGTTCTTTATCGAGCTCTTCTGAGGTGTTATTGCATTAATCATTCAACATATTTAGCGCAATACTTGTGTTATTTATTACGCTCTTATTTAATATGTTGCTTTGAATCATACGATCCTAAAAGAACATTGTTCTAACAATTGGTATCAGAGGAGGAGACTGTGTGATCAATACACATTCCTTATGTATACATAATACTTTAGGGTTTCCGCTTTTATCGTATAAATAGAAGCCATTGTCTTCATATCGACGACAACTCTATTTTTGATAAAACCCTATTCTCAAGTTTACAAGTTTGATTCTAGCAGCTCACCATGTCTCACGATGATTCACATACCAACCCCATTAACATCTCAAACAGCATCGGATCAAGAACCAGAGTACCCGTACTCTGTACTCAAGACTACGAAGTATGGGCTCATCACTTTGAAGATTACGTGGTTGGATCGGAAGACAATGGCTATCTCATCTGGGAAGTTATCACTCTTGGACCGTTTGTACATTCGGAGACAAACACAACTGTTAAGACGCAAAAGGATTACAACAAGTTGGTGACAGATGTTTAGAAGATGCCACAGGATGAGAAGGACAAGATCTTATGTAACGTTAAAGCAATGCGAATGATAAGATTCGCCTTGCAATCTGACACCTTTCAGCTTGTAGGTTCATGCACAACTGCTAACAAGATCTTAGATAGGCTGAAGGAACTTTACTCAATTGATGAAGATCTGGAACACTCCATTCAAACTCTGTTACTATCAGAATTTGGAGTTTTCTAACAGAAACCTGAAGAGAAGCTTGTATAGACCTTTGATCGGTTCAATCATCTATTAAGTAAGATGATCAAGCATGGGATAGAAAGGAAGTTGATCGAGCAGAGAGTAAGGTTCATGAACGGGCTGAGACCATAATGGATGGTTATGGTCTCCACTGTGAAGGTGCATGAACAGTTCAAATCGTACTCGTTGGCGAAACTGGTAGGGATACTGAAGTCCCATAAAACTGTTCTAACTAAGGAAGCGAAATTGGTCTCTGGTATGGGATCGTTGGCTCTTGTTTCTAAAGGAAAAAGTACTGCTGAAGAAGAAGAAGAGTCAGACATGTCAGAGTGCGACCTTACAAGTGAGGAGTATGCCTTGATGATCACAAATCCAAAGAAGTTTGCAAGGAGAAAATTTCCTATCAACAAGAACCGAAACTGGTAGGGAAGTTATAGTTATGAGAAGATGAAGGATGAACCGAAAGTCTCCTCTCAAAAAGATGCAGAGAAAAAGGAGAATAAGCTTGTCCGAGACTCTGGATACGACTGCAACTATTGTCACGACAAGAACCATTTTGCCAAAGATTGCATGTTGAGAAAGATGGATGAGAAAAGAGAGGGTGAAGATGATGAGGCGTATTATATCCGCAAATTAGAAGACATAAAGAAGAAAAAGACGTCCAACAGCTCAATAAATGCCTTAATCGTACAGGAGAATGCTGGGGAATATGACTTCAGTGGCGTAGAAGTCTGGTCAACCGACTCTGAAGACGAAGAGGTTAGAAGACCCACTCATGGAAAAGCGTATGTGGCAAAGAATGAAGGTTCAGGTGGAAAGTGCTTTATTGTCACTGCTGGTCCATCAACCGAAAGTGCAGATACGGAACCGAACCTGACAGACAACAAGTGTTTTGCGGCCAAGTCGATGAGTGAGAAAATGAACGACTGCGATCGATTGATCAAAAAGGTACATTCTATTCTTGAGTCTCTTAAAATTTCAAAAACTGGTTATCAAGAAGAATTAAATGAATTAAACTTTAAATTTTCTAACCTAAGTAGTAACCTCATGCAAACCCGCTTAGCGAATTCTAACCTAACTGACCAACTCGGCAGGGTGTCTTCAAAAAGTGAGGAGAGGAGAATTTGGATTGAGCTGAAGGAAGCAGAGTTAGTTAGGGCTAGGGATGAAAGTATTTATTCGCAAAGAGACAATTTAAAGTTATTAAAACAAAGAAATGTTTTCTGCCTAATTGCTAAGCGTCTTTATACTAATATTGCTCAATTACATTTAAGTTGTGAAATTGGAAAGAAAATTCGTAAAATGATTTTGCCCTTTCTTGAATTTAAGGAAGATGAAGTTATAGCAGAATGTGAATCAGAAGTGTCCTCTGAAGAAACATCAATGTCGTATAGACTAGGTTTGGATAAGATAGAAACTTTCATCGATTCTAAGGAACATAAAAGTATGTTAAAAGATATCTTAGATGAAAATGATAGGCTAAAGATTAAAACTGAAACTATACAAACATTCGATCTATCAAATGCTAAAATTATTAAGGATAATAAAATAAACTTAGATGATTCGTCTGAATTTGATGTGGAAAGCGAGATGAGTGAAATCTCAATTCTCTAAGTTTATGAAAAATGAAACCGAGAGTGAAAAACCTCTTATATCAGAAAACTCGGTTGAGTTTGCTCGTCTGTCAAAAGAACAAAAACCAAAACTCAAGGAAAAAGCCTTGGTCTATAAAAAAGTCCAGACCGTGCCAAATCAGGTTTATGTTGTGACTGGGGTCACTCAAAGGCAAATTGCAGAATTAAGAACAATAGTTGACGAAGATAACGCTGAAGGACGCGAAGACTATTTCTGGTCTGCTCCTATTGATAACGCAGACGAAACTGTGGGACTATCTGAGAAAACCACATGGAGATTCAAAGGTAGATACATACCAGAAGCCATCAACAAACCCTCCAGTTTTGATATTCCAAGCACAAGTGGAACCAAAGATGTTCGTGAGGAACCAATGGTTAAACCTGATGTTCCAATCAAGATGGAAGAACCGAAAGTTCTACTCAAGATAGTGGAAGCACCGAAAGTTCAAACTAAGAAGAGTACAGAATCTAAAATGAAAGGTAAGACAACTGTAACTCAGAAGGAGAAACCAAAGGCCAACTTCAATGTTCACAAATCTCAGAAGGAACTAGCTGAACAAAAACGCCTAAGAAATCAAAGATACGCCACAAATCTGAATGAACGGAAAAGGCATTGGAATTCTCAAAATCCCAACTATGAGCCTCCCAGGAAAGAATCCATGGACAAGGGAAAGGAAAAGTTGAAGGAAAATTTCAGTCCAAATTCCTATTATTCCAAATCCCAGAACCGAAAGTCAAGTCTCGGTCCTGAACCCACTTTCGGTCCTCGACCCAGTTTTGGTCATAGACCTAGTTTCGGTCCTAAACCCAGATTCGATCCTCGATCCAGATTCAGCCCTAAACCCAGATTCGGTCCCAATCCTAGTTATGGATCCTCCAAGTCCCAGGATGAAACAAATTCTTTAAAGGACATCAAAGGAAAAGGAAAGTTGGTATCAGACTCTGAGAAGGAAAATAAGAAATACTCCACTAAACCTACGAATCAAACGAAAAATACTAAACCATCAAAAGCAAACACCAACTGATACACTAAAATTTAAAGAAGATAAAACAAAAATCAAGGTGTATACCATTAAAAGAAAAGATCAAACCACTCTTATTAAACGAACTTATTTAGTTTATGCCTCAATAGTTATTCCTTTCTCTGTGAAAAACTCACCAGGACCCAAGAAACTTTAGGTTCCGAAATCTGCTTGAATTTGCAGGTAATCAGTGGCGAGCAGTTTGACGACGAATGAAATATAGACAGTGGCTGCTCGCGTCACATGACAGGGAGAAAGGAGGAGCTAAGGGAGCTTCAATCCCTAAAAGATGGTGGGTCTGTGAATTTTGGAAACAATTCCTATGGAACAATCAAAGGATACGACATGATAACTAATGGAGACTTCTCAATCAGAAAGGTGACTTATGTAGAGGGATTGCAGCACAATCTCATCAGTGTATCGCAATTAGTTGTGGGCATAGGTTTGAAGGTATCATTCGATGATGAGGGGTCTGAGATAATTGAAAAACAACCTAAGAAGGTTCTGCTGAAATCTGCATGAAAGGGAGAGATGTACCCTCTGAATCTTATTCCAATTCGAGGGACACCAGCTATTTGCCTGCTGTCAAAGGCAAACACTGATGAAAGCTGGTGATGGCATCGACATCTATCACACCTAAATTTCAAAGATATCAACAAATTAGTGATTGGTGATCACGTTCGAGGCTTTGCTCTTCTCAAATTCGATAAGGAGCATTTATGTGCAATATGTGAGATGGGTAAGCAGAGCAGAAGAAGCCACCCTACATGCATCAATACTAAGATAGTGGAAGCACTTGAACTGTTACACATTGATTTGTGTGGACCTTCTGCTATAGAAAGTATCGGCGGAAGTAAGTACATTCTTGTTATTGTAGATGATTTTTCATGCTTTACTTAGGTTTTCTTTCTTAAACAGAAATCAAATGCAACTCCCAAGCTGAAGGCGTTCATCAAGCAAGTGGAAGTGCAATTAAAGAAGATGGCAAGAAACATCAGAAGTGACAATGGACTAGAATTCAAGAACAAGGATTTTGAAGACTTTCTGGCTAATAAGGGGATAACTCACAATTTTTCGGCCCTTATACACTACAGCAGAATGGGATTATTGAAAGACGAAACCGCTCGTTATGTGAAGCAGCCAGAACCATGCTCAGTTACCCTTCCCTACCTTTATACTTCTGGGCTGATGCCATTGCCGATGCATGCTTTACTCAGAATCGGTCCTTGCTCAACAAGAGATTCTCCATAACTCCTTATGAGATCTAAAACAATAGGAAATCGAATGTCAAATTTTTCCATATTTTTGGTTCAAGGTGCTTTATTTTTAATTCTAAAGAGAACCGAAATAAGTTTGATGTTAAAGCCGATGAGTGCATATTTCTAGGTTACTCTTTGTCATCAAAAGCATACAGGGTGTTGAATAAGCGTTCCATAAAAATTGAAGAGACTTATTATGTCACCTTTGATGACAATTATATGAAGAAGGTTCAAAGGACTGAAAGTGCTTCAGGAGACATATTCCAATAATCTGGACAGGTCTCGGTTCCAATATCCAACCTGTTTGAGGAATACATTCGGCTATTCGATGAACCAAAAGAAGCAATTCATTCAGAGGCAACAGCAGCAGATAACAAAGTAGATAATTTCAAGAAGGTCATAGACGAAGCTACTAAAAAGATGGAAAGCGAACCACCATGTCCTAAGTCATCAACAGGTTCTCCAAACAAAGATTCAATGTTCCAGGGGGAGAGCACTACCACTTCAAAGACAACCGAAGTTTCTGTTGAGGGGGAGAATCCAAGTTCATCTCCAACATCTAAAAGTTCATATGATAGAGAAACAACTGATCCAAAACTAACAAGTGAAAGTCCAATCGAGGGGGAGACACCCACTTCCACAAGTAATGCAGACTCTAATGTTGACAGAGATTTCACCTCGCCAGCCGAGGGGGAGAAGGAGAAAGCAAGTGATAGTTCTACGGATGAAGGTGAAGGTGATCAGTCAGATGTTGAAATAGAAGTAGAAGCTGAATTGAATCCATAATATGATCGAAGCTATCCTCCATTAGAAAAATGGACAAAGGATCATCCCAGAGAGCAAATTATTGGTGAAACTTCTGAAAGTGTTCTTACTAGATCTCAACTGAAGGCGAAACAAAGTGCATTATTCTCTAAAGTGGAATTTTGTATGTTTAATTCGTTTATCTCCAAAATTGTGCCGAAAACTATAAATGTTGCACTTGATCATTCTGATTGGGTTCAAGCAATGCAAGATGAGCTCCATGAGATCGAACGCAACAGAGTTTGGAGGTTGATTCCTACACCGAAAGATGCCTCTGTTGTCGCCCTGAAATGGGTGTTTAGAAATAAGCTGGACAAAGAGGGGAATGTCATTCGTAACAAGGCTCGGTTGGTTGTAAAAGGTTATCGTCAAGAAGAAGGGATAGATTGTGAAGAAACCTTTGCTCCAGTAGCAGGGTTGGAATATGTTAGAATCTTTCTTGCATATTCTACTCACAAGAACTTCGAAGTTTTCCAAATGGATATCAATTGCGCTTTCTTGAATGGAGAATTAGAAGAAATCGTCTATGTCGAGCAACCGCCTAGTTTTGTGAATGAAAAATACCCCGATCATTGCTATGTGTTTGATAAAGCTATCTATGGGCTAAAACAAGCACCGAGAGCTTAGTATGAAACACTAACTCGCATCTTAAAAATGTCAAAATTTAAATAAGGTTCGGTTGACCCAACCTTCTTTCGAAAGAAGGAGGGCGAACATTTGATGATTGTTCAGATTTATGTTTATGATATCATCATCGTGTAACAGCCGAGTTTCCAGGTATATATTATTTTATTTAATTATTTTGAATTATGGGAAGGAACTCGGCGAGTTGATGCGTAGACTCGCCGAGTAGGGTCGCGACTATTCATCCAGATTTGCTTTGGACTCGGCGAGTCCATGAGTGGACTCGGCGAGTCCACGCTGTTTAATGAAACCCTAAATACCCGGGTTTGGAGCCTATTTAAGGGAACTTATAGCCTCTCATTGCGGCTACCAGTCCCTTGAGAGAACCCTAAGTGAGCCAAATCGTTGAAAGGAAGAAGAAGACACTTTTGATCCTTGTATCTTTGGTTTAGCAAGAAGGAGGTGCAAGAGCAAGAGGGGAGGTGCGATTCTAGCAGTTCCAGGGATTCAGAGACTTCATTATGAGGTAATGGTTCAAACCTCCTTCTGTTTTGGTGTTGATCTATAGAGTTAGGGTTTTCTAACCCCTTTGGAGAGTGATTATGTGGAGCAAATGGTCCCTCTTCGAGTTTGTGCCTTGCATCTGGACTCAAAGAGGTCCAGAGACCCTAAACCTTGGAGCTTTATGAATTAGTTTGGATTTATTGGACTTAGGTTGCCATTTTTGGGACGAAATCACCTTTTCATGCCTTGTTGTTGTTATACAAGCATCAAGTTTAGAGCTTTACGTGACATTAATGCTTGGGAAGGTCAGATCTTTTATTTAGGGAAACAGATCTGACCTTAGGAGGCCAGTAGAGTTTGTGCATGGCATGAACTCGCCGAGTTGTTCTTGAGACTCGGTGAGTAGGGTTAGCATTTCACGTAAACTACTCAGTAAATAGACTTGTTGAGTTGGGGGATGACTCAGTGAGTCAGAAGGAAGTTGAGGACTGGAGTTCAAGGCGACACTCACCGAGTTGTTCTTGAGACTCGGCGAGTTGAGTTGTGGTGTCCCCGGGATTCATGCCTAGTATGACTTGTCAAGCATAGGGAGGGACTCGGTGTGCCAAGCAGGACAAAGTGTTAAAGGACATGTGTGAACTCGTCGAGTCACCAGAGTGCACTCGGCAAGTAGGGTCAAAGTGTGATCGTTGACTTTTAGGGTTTGGTCAATGGAGTACTTGTGTTGAGAGGGGGATAAAATAGGCTTTTTCCCTCCTGATGGTGCCAAAGGCAGGTTGAGTCTAGTCTTGAGAATTATATTTATAAGAGTATTTATTTTATTGGAGTAGGGGAAGATTAGGCAATATTCCTACCGAGTTAGAGATTTACCGAGATGCCTGAGGTGAGTCTTCTCACTATACTTTACCTAGTGTGGTAACAAAGTTATGTGATAGAGTATTTTAGAGTTATATGTCAGTGTAATTGCATGTTACTTATGTGCTACGATTTATTGTGATATGTGCTATGTATGATTCAGAGTTACAGAGATAGGACCTACGGGTCCACAGAGTTAGGACTTTCGGGTCCACAGAGTTAGGGCCAGAGGGCCCATAGAGAGTTGGGGATGGAGGGCCCCACTGAGACACATAGACCTGAGGGTCAACAGAATTATAGCCTCGAGTGGCTATTGTGTGTTAAAGTGGTATTTTGGGGAACTCACTAAGCATTTATGCTTACAGTGTTATGTGTTATGTGTTTCAGGTACCAGCGACGATCGCGGGAAGGTGCCGGCATGATCCGTACACACGCACACTGGAGTTTTTATATATATTTTGATCTTGGGTTTTGTATTGATACAATGTTGTTATAACGATTTGTTTATGTTTTCAAATGATATTTTATGTGTTCAAAAGTGAAAAATTGTTCAAATTTTTACAGTGTTACAAGTTGGTATCAGAGCCTTGGTTTGAGGGATTCGGATATATCTTCGGGTGTATCTGAACTCAAACTGGGGATTTGAGGAAACTTTTAATAATAGAAAAAATAAAAATAATATTTTTGAAAAAGAGTATAAAGAGTTTTGAGACAAACAGAGCAGAGCCGTGTGTACGATCAGCCAACGCCCAAACGGTGATTTCCCAAAATACCCTCCTAATAAGTGATTATCATATATGTTTTGTATGCTATATGATGAGTTACGATATGCATGCTAGAGTAGACTAGGTATTCTTATTAGGACTAGAGTGGCCTGATACATGATGCCTTAGTCTAGGGGTTTTGCTGCTAGAGAGGCTTAAGAGTGATTTAGATAGCAGCGAGGTGCTTATGAGAGTTTTGTTAGTGAGTAGCTCATGATAGAAAGAGTAGAGTACTTGGGATTTGAGGCTCAAGGAGGAGGACTTGGGATGAATGCCAACGCGGTATGGACGGTAGTATTAGGCTCGTACTACTGAAGATACTGGGTTGGTACATAGCCCAAGTAAGAATCCTTTGGGCACCAAGGAACGAGTAGGGTGGAGTTATCGAGTGTATTTATACTCAAAAAGGGTCTTTAATATTCTTATGTTGTATTTTAGAAGGAGACCATGGTTGGGATGCGCCACACACCAGTGATCGGCAGTTCGATTGATGATGAGATCCGTAGGATCATCCAGGAGGAGGTGGCTGCGGCCATCATGGTAGAGATACCAGAGATGTTCGGGTCTATCAAGACCACTCTGATGGAGACATTTGATGAGAGATATGCTGCTCTTTTTGAGGCTGTTGTTGTTGCGGCCACTGCAGCTATAGCTGCGACTAGGCTGCAGGGTGGTGATGTGATGTTGTTCCGAGAGTTCAGCAACACAAAACCACCGGAGTTTGATGGGACCCAGGACCCAATCGCGGTGATGAGATGGATTTCTGACGTAGAGGGGTGTTTCTTTACTTGCTCATCTCTAGAGCATTTGAGAGTCCGATTCACGCTGAACTAGCTTCGCTTGGGAGCGAAGGATTGGTGGAAGTTTGTGACTGCGCACTTTACGCCTGCTGAGCTTGCTGCGGTGACCTGGGAGAGGTTCACCGCTATGTTTCGAGATGAGTATGTTCCCCAGGTGGAGAGGGAGCGTTTGGCCAAGGAGTTTCTGACCCTGAAGCAGGGTACTAAGTCAGTTACGGTGATTATGAGGATGTTTCATGAGCGGGCGATGTTCTGCCCAGAGCACGTGTCCTCCAAGTAGGCACGCATGAGTCGATATTTGAGCATTCTGAGGAGGGATATACATGAGTTCGTGGCGAACTCGACGTACCGGACATTTTCTAAGCTTCAGGCAAATGCCCGGAAGAGGGAGATAGAGTTGGAGACCCAAGCCAGGGAGGAGGCTGAGTCTCAGGGAAAGGATCGGCGGCCGGCTCAGTCTCAACTGGCAGCCAAGTGGGTCAAATCCGCTGATTTGAGATCTAGGAACCAGAAGGGCCGCACTTGTGGCAAGTGCGACAAGAGCCACGAGGGGATTTGGAGAGCAGGGTCTTGCTACAACTATGGCAAGGACGGGCACATGGCCAAGGATTTCCCTAAGGGTTTTTCAGTCTATTTTCATTGCAACCAGATTGGACACCGGAAGGTAGAGTGTCCACAGTTGTGGGGGTTAGCGCAGGGAGCATCTCCAGGATCAGCCCCTGCTGTGATGAGAGTTGCGAAAGTTCATCCTGCGAAGGTTGAAGCACCGAAGGCATGTGGGAGAGCCTTCCAGTTGAATGCAGAGGAGGTCCGTGCAGTGCCCAATGTTGTGGCCGGTATGTACTCTTTCATGTATTCTTTTACATTCTATGATGATTGTGCTTATATTATGTTATGCGTAGGTACCTTCCTTGTGAATTCTGTACCTGCTTTAGTGTTATTTGACTCGGGTGCGAGTCGATCTTTTGTATCGTTGGCCTTTAGCCGACACATCAGTACTATTAGAGAGGCGATGAGTCGACCTCTGAGAGTTTCCATAGCGGATAAGAGAGCGGTGTATGCCACCGAGGTGATACGTGGTTGTGTACTTGAGATTTTCGGGGTTGAGTTCCGATAGATTTGGTCCCTATTGCGATGGGGCATGTTAGTGTCATCGTGGGCATGGACTGGTTGAGCAGATTTGGAGCGATCATCGACTGCGAGCGACAGCTGGTGACCATGCGAGACCCTAGTGGGGGAGTCCTTACGGTGTACGACGAGGGTACATGTTCCGGTTCAGCATTTTGCTCAACCGCCAGGGCAAGGCAAAGCCTTCAGTAGGGATGTAAGGGATTTATAGCATATGTTATGGACGCAAGGGTTGAGTCAGAGAGACCGAGGTCTGTGAGGAAGGTACCGATAGTGCGTGAGTTTCCGGATGTATTTCCAGAGGAGTTTCCCGGTGTACCTCCTGTGAGGTAGGTGGAGTTCAGTATCGCTTTGGTTCCGGGGGCCGCGCCTATCGCCTTGTGCCTCCAGAGTTGCAGGAGCTATCCTCGCAGCTGCAGGACCTGCAAGGGAAGGGATTTATTCAGCTGAGTAGTTTACCGTGGAGAGCTCCTATCCTTTTTGTCAAGAAAAAGGATGGTTCACACCGGATGTGCATTAACTACCGGGAGTTTAACAAATTAACGGTCAAGAACCGTTACCCATTGCTGAGGATTGACGATTTGTTCAATCAGTTGCAAGGAGCATCTTGGTTTTCCAAGATCGACTTGAGATCTGGATATCATCAGGTGAGGGTGCGAGATGAGGATATTCAGAAGACATCATTTAGGACTCGTTACGGGCATTACGAGTTCGTGGTGATGCCTTTCGGGCTCACCAACGCACCAGCGGTGTTCATGGACCTCATGAATAGGGTGTGCAGACCGATGTTGGATCGCTCAGTAATCGTATTCATCGACGACATTTGGTGTATTCGAGATCTAGAGAGCAGCATGAGGAGCATCTGAGGGAGATCTTAGGGGTTTTGAGATCGGAGAGGCTTTATGCCAAGTTCTCCAAATGTGATTTCTGGTTACGAGAGGTCTAGTTCTTGGGACATCTCGTTAACCAGAAAGGGAAATTGGTCGACCCCGCCAAAATTGAGGCAGTGATGGGTTGGGAGGTGCCAAGGTCGCCCACGGAGATCAGGAGTTTTCTACGGCTGGCAGGCCATTATCGGAGATTCATCAGGGATTTCTCCAAGATCGACATGCCACTCACCAAGTTGACCCGGAAGGTTGTAGTTTTTGCTTGGGGTCCAGAGCAGCAAGCCTCCTTCGAGACACTTCGCCAAAGATTATGCGAAGCCCCGGTGTTAGCCCTTCCGGAAGGAATGGTGGATTTTATGGTATATTGTGACGCGTCGATATCAGGATTGGGAGCAGTACTTATGCAGAGGGGTCATGTGATAGCATATGCATCGAGGCAGCTGAAGCCTCATGTGGCGAGGTATCCTACCCGTGATTTGGAGTTGGGGGCAGTGGTGTTCGCCCTCAAGATCTGGCATCACTATCTATATGGGGTCCGGTGTACCATATACACGAATCACAAGAGCCTGAAGTATTTAATGGATCAGCCCAACCAGAATATGCGGCCGAGGAGATGGCTGGATGTGGTAAAGGATTATGATTGCGAGATCTTGTACCACCCGGGAAAAGCCAACATGGTGGCCGATGCCTTGAGTCGTAGGGTGGAGAGTGTTCTGATGTGTGACATTTGTATGAGGTTGACGGTGATGACTACGGTATTGGACACCATTCGAGGAGCTTAGGCCATGGCCATTAGGCCAGAAAACCAGAAGAGAGAACGGGTTGTCGGACAAGTATCAGAGTTCGTCACCGATGGTCGGGGGCTTATGATGTTTCAAGGTCGGATCTGGGTATCGCATGTGGGCGGAACACGTACCATTCTTATGGAAGAGGCTCATCGATCGAAGTTCTCGATCCATCCCAGGGCCACTAAGATGTATTTGGACCTACAAAGGGAGTATTGGTGGCCCTGTATGAAGAGGGACATTGAATGGTTCATCGAGAGGTGTCTAACATGTCGCAGGGTTAAGGCCGAGCATCAGAGACCTCACGGAAAGTTGCAGCCGTTGGAGATTCCCGAGTGGAAGTGGGAACAGATCGCCATGGATTTTATCACCAAATTGCCAAGGACTGCGAGGGGCGTCGATGCAATTTGGGTGATTGTAGATCGATTGACGAAGAGCGCTCATTTCCTCGCTATTAGCGAGAGCTCTTTCGCGGAGACGTTGGCGGAGATGTATTTGAGGGAAGTGGTAGCACGGCATGGAGTTCCGATCTCAATTGTCTCAGACCGAGATGTGCGTTTCACCTCTAGATTCTGGAAGAAATTCCATGAGGAATTGGGTACTAGACTGCATTTCAGTACCGCGTACCACCCCCAGACTGACGAACAGAGTGAGCGGACGATTCAGACGCTCAAGGATATGCTCCAGGTATGTGTGTTGGATTTCGATGGGAGTTGGGACACATACTTACCCTTGGTGGAATTTTCCTACAACAACAGCCATCATTTGAGCATTGGTATGCCACCCTTTGAGCTGTTGTATGGGAGGAGGTGTCTGACCCACCTTTATTGGGGAGAAGTGGGGCAGCGTGTGATGGGTAGCATGGAGATAGTGCTTCAGACATCTGAGCAGATCTAGCAGGTCAGGCAGAGGTTGTTGACCACTCAGAGTCGCCAGAAGAGTTATGCTGATAGGCGATGATTCGAGCTCGAATTTCAGGTCGGTGATTTGGTGCTTCTGAAAGTATCTCCTTGGAAAGGAGTGATCCGATTCAGAAAGAGGGGCCATCTAGGACCCCGGTATATTAGGCCATTTAAAGTGATGGCAAGGGTGGGCAGGGTAGCGTATCGCTTGGAGCTACCTGCAGAGTTAGGTCAGATTCATGACACTTTTTACGTATCGCAGTTGCGGAAGTGTATAGCAAATGAGTCGGTAGTGGTGCCATTGGAGGAAATTCAGGTGGATGCGAGCTTGAATTATGCTGAGAGAACGGTGGCGATCAGGGATCGGAAGATCAAGGTTTTGAGGAACAAGGAAGTGCGATGCCTGAGCGTGAGATGCCTGAGCAACATCCGGAGTTATTTCCAGAGTGAGACTTCGAGGGCGAAGTCCGATTCTAGTGGGGGAGAATTGTAACAACCGGGTTTCCAGGTATATATTATTTTATTTAATTATTTTAAATTATGGGAAGGAACTCAGCGAGTTGATGCGTAGACTCGCCGAGTAGGGTCGCGACTATTCATCCAGATTTGCTTTGGACTCGGCGAGTCCATAAGTGGACTCGACAAGTCCACACTGTTTAATGAAACCCAAAATCCCCGGGTTTGGAGCCTATTTAAGGGCACTAATAGCTTCTCATTGCGGCTACCAGTTCTTTGAGAGAACCCTAAGTGAGCCAAATCGTTGAAAGGAAGAAAAAGACACTTTTGATCCTTGTATCTTTGGTTTAGCAAGAAGGAGGTGCAAGAGCAAGAGGGGAGGTGCGATTCTAGCAGTTCCAGCGATTCAAAGACTTCATTTTGAGGTAATGGTTCGAACCTCCTTCTGTTTTGGTGTTGATCTATAGAGTTAGGGTTTTCTAACCCCTTTGGAGAGTGATTATGTGGAGCAAATGGTCCCTCTTCAAGTGTGTGCCTTGGATCTGGACTCAAATAGGTCCAGAGACCTTAACCCTTGGAGCTTTATGGATTAGTTTGGAGCTATTGGACATAGGTTGCCATTTTTGGGACTAAATAATCTTTTGATGCCTTGTTGTTGTTATACAAGCATCAAGTTTAGAGCTTTACGTGACATGCATGCTTGGGAAGGTCAGATCTTTGATTTACGGTGTTACAATTCGGCTCCACGAATCCTAGCTTAATAGTTGAATTCAGGAAGTTGATGGAGACTAAATTTGTAATGAGCACAATGGGTCCAATTAATTTTTTCCTTGGTTTGAATATTAGACAGAGGCCAGAAGGGATCTTTATAAACCAGGAGGCATACACCAAGAACTTACTGACAAAATTTGGAATGAAGGGTGATTCAAAAGTGAAGGTTCCTATGGAATTTGGCACTAAGCTAACCCCATCTCTGGAGAAACCTACTGTGGATATAACACTTTATCGTCAAATGATAGGGTCCCTTATGTATCTAACAGCTAGTAAACCAAATATTATGTTTTCTGTTTTGTTACTGTGCCAGGTTTCAAGCCAATCCAAGAGAACCTCACATGCTTGCTGTGAAGAACATTTTTCGATATCTGAAGAAAACTTCATCTCTCGGTCTCTGGTATCCTGCAAAATCTGGATTCTTCATTCAAGCCTTTTCTAATGCTGATCTAAGAGGATGTGGACTAGATAGAAAGAGTACTATAGGGGGATGCCAATTTCTTGACGGAAAACTTGTTAGTTGGCAATCCAAGAAACAAACATGTGTTTCCTTATCCACAGCCGAAGTTGAATACATTGTTGCTGCATCTTGTACCTCTCAAGTGGGTTGGATTCAAAGTCAATCAAGAGATTATGGGCTTAGTATGAAAAAGATTCCTCTCTATTGCGACTCTGAAAGTGCAATTAGGATTTGTCATAATCCAGTGCAACACTCAAAAACCAAACACATTGCACTTAGGTATCATTTCATCAAGGATCATGTAGAAGACGGGAACGTGGAAGTACACTTTGTTCGATCTGCTAATCAACTGGCTGACATCTTTACTAAAGCCTTACCCGAAGCAACTTTTAACAAAATCTTACAAGGCTTGGGCATGATGGAAGGAGAGTCGGTACCGAATCCTCATATCTCTCCTTAAAAATTAGACAACCAAAATGGACAGACCGCTCGATCTATTTCGGCTCTAGAATTTTAGGGAACAAAAGGGACAAACCGGCTCGGTCTATCTCGGCTCTGTAATTTTCTGGAACAGAAATGAACCGAATGATCGGTCTATTTCGCTTCACTCAATAAAAGATAAGGTTTTGGTTGTATATTTTGTGCATATCTTTCTTTTGCTTTGAACTTAATTATTTTATCTTTCTGTTTTTATTCCTTTTCAGAAAATTTCAAAAATCCAAAAATACTTTATCTTTCTGTTTTTATTCTTTTTCAGAAAATTTCAAAAATCCAAAAACATTTTATATTTCTGTTTTTAAGTATTTTTTTCCAGAAAAAATCAAAACATTCACTAAGTTTTATCTATCTCTATTGTTTGTTTGGTTTGTTTGGTATATTTCTTTATTCTTCTTAGGTGATATGAGTACAAGTATAACCGACTGTGGATCTAAGGCAGGTACCATTCAATTTCAAAATGAACTAGTTAAGGGTCCCTAAAAGCATGTTGTTACATGTTGTCTTAAGCCTCTATGATATTGAGTAGGCCTTAATGATTCGATCTATACCTATCGTTTCTTCCAAATCATGCTAATTTATGCTACTCGGTCTAGAGCTACCTTACTCTTCCCATATGAGTTAAGAGTTTCTCTGCTCTGTCAGGATTATCTAACAGAAGGTACATTCGGTCCTTAAGCCACCTCCTTATATTCCCCATCTACCTTCGGTTCACCAACGTAACCCTTGAGACTCTCGGTCTTTACCACTGAGTTTTATGGATACACAACATCTGTGTTTGTGATCTTAGATACGTTTACCACGTGCTGAGTGAAACCCAATATCCAACACCAAAAATGAATTGACGGTGAATTATATATTCAAGAACTTACTGGTTACCTAAGGAAATCTCTTTTTATTTTTGTGTGATCTTTTATGAAATTCTCTACAGCGAAGGCACTTCTTCCTAAAGAGATCCAGTTTATTATTATTATTATAATTTGACATTTCTGAATCCTATATAGTCACTAAAATAATATATCCTGCCTACCTGTTCAACAGACCACATCGTTCTCACAAGTACTTCTTCCAACGATCGGTTTTATGTTAAAACTTGAAGTTCGGTTGAAGACAAGCTACCCCAAGCCTATGATTAAAAGAAGCCTTTCAATGTTTATTAACAAACAGTTGATTGTATTTTTCGGGAAACCGCACAAGCACTTCAAGTCTCTCTTGACTTTGAAGGAAGTGTTTCTAACCTGGAATCCTCTACTTTCTGTCTAATAATAAGACATCACTCACATCCCATACACATTTGATTTGTTTCTTTATCTTTCTCACACTTATGCACGAAAATTTTTATTTTCCAATATTCTAATTACTATTTGGTATGAGTTTTGGTTATCTATTGTAACCAAACAAGGGGCTATTTGGAATTTCAAACGCCAATTAAAGATAAGATTTAGGCGCATGAATTTGATCGGTTTCTAAACTCATGCGTGCTGACATATTCCTGGGAGTCACCACACTGTCACATCGCGCTTTTTTAGGCGACGTTTTAGCAACCTCATCATCACGATTTTCTCTCTCCAGGCAATGGTATATAAAGGGTTGAACATTTTATTTGTCTTTTACCAGCCTCAGCTCTCTCAAACGTAAACAACAAGTAAACATTGTTCATCTTCTTCTCCACTCATCAATGGAAACTTCTTCTTCAGCACATGATCAGACGGCATCATCGTCTTTGCTCACCATTAAACCTAACCAAAATATGATCATTGAACTTAGTCCGTTCTTATATGACTCATATATGCTACAGGTTGTGGAATGTTTAAAATATTCCCCCTGGTTTTAGCCCTAATCCATGTTGAAGCAGTTCCAATGTCGCTGTTATCACAGGTTTATTCCACGGTGACTTATGACAAGAACAAAGATCGTATTTATTTTACCATCCACAACAAGAAGTCTTCGATTTCAAAAGTGAAGTTTTGTTCGATTTTGGGTGTAGCAGTCGATTCTTCAATCATCTCGCCAGATTTTATCACTACATCACAGTTATTCTCAATGATGTACGAGATGGGGTATACTGATGTGCTCATGACGATTACCAAAGTGAAGAAATCATGTTTACCATCTCAATGGAATGGCTTGCTCACTCTGCTGATTAAGGGTTTGGCAGAATGCAGTGGTGGTTCCGATACTACCAGCAAGGGTTTTCTCGCTATTCTTTACGGCCTCTACAACGGGATCAATCTTGATTATGGCTCCATAATCTGGTCTCAAGTGGTGCAGAGTCTCAATACTTCGACACGCCATTCAGAGATTTCATGTGGGCGTTTTTGGACCCTGATTACAAGGAAGGCCATTGATTCTTTAGAGATTCCAATCATTAAGGATGCTCTACTTGCTACTATTGCCACATTCCATACAAAGAAGATCATTCTCTCTGTTCAACGTAAGTTTCCTCATTATGGAATGATTCCTGAAGCGATGTATCGGTGTGTTTCGGAACAGAGCAACATCTTGGCGGACTATAGGAAACTTCCTCCTATTGGACCGAGAGTTCTGTCTCCTGAGCAGCAAGCAACATTGGATGCATTGGAGAAACCTGCCAATAGAGGAAAGAGAGTTACAAAGAAAGAGGATCCTGAGGAACGTAAGCCCATGTCATCTAAACACGAATCTGGTGAAGGAGACTCTTCTCAACCGAAATAGAAGAAGATAAAGAAGATGGCTCGCCGACCCAGGGAGAACACTCCTCCAAGTACAGATCCTGCTGATGGGCAGACTGAGGAAGAAAAAGTTCATCATTTCTCGCCCTGAGAGCCCACTCCTCCACGTTCTCCTACTCCACCAGAATCTCCAAAACAAACCAAAGTTCCAACTCCACCCCAATCACTGAAACAGACAGTTCAACTTTCTGCTCCTACTGTTACTCCCCCATTATCACTCCAACAACAACTCTGCCAACTTCATCACCAATTACTTCAGTTCCTGTCTTTACTATACCCTTATCTAATCCACTAGTAACCAAATCAACAACCACTACCATTCCAAAACCCACAGTGGAAGTCAATGTATCTGATACAGGGGCTACTATTGTGACTGAACCTCCAGTTATCAACATACCACCTTCACCAACCCCATACTTTACGTCTGGTGCTAGTCTTAGGGGAGATGATGAGGATTTTCACTCCATTTACTACAGTCCTTATAGACTTCCAACCGAAGATGAAGCCGATGCTCCTGTCACAAGTCAACAAATACAGGGCATTCATGAGAATTTGGATCGATTGCTTGCCAACAGTAAAGCCTATGGTGGTGTTGTTCTCAAAGCATTTTTGGAGACAGCCAATAAACAATACAATGACGCAATTGATAAATCTACAGAGGCAGTTAATGAGTCTACAACTACATGTAAGAAGGCTACCAAGGAAGTTTCTGAGGTTGTTTATACAACTCAGATCTTTCTTCATTCATTGAAATCTCATGCTGACACCAATGCAGCAAAATACCAATCATCAGTGGATTCCTTTTCTAAGTCTCTTCATGATGAAACTGCCAAGTTTGAGGCTATTCGCACTGAGCTCAAAACAGAAACCACTTCTTTCTTAAAATCTGTGCATTCTCGTTTTGATGCTCTTGCTGCTAATCTTGCAACTGATAGTACTTTGAAGGAAGAGATGGTTAAACAACAAGCCACTATTGATGTATAGAAGGTGCAGCTGGCCCAATCAGGGAAAGAAATTTCATTGTTAAAAACTCAAAGGGCTGTGTATAAAAGTTGTGCAGGAGATGTAAAAGATATGCTGACCAATCTGCTTGAAGCACATGATCCAATCTTAACTTTGACCATTCAGAAACATCTTCAATCCAAACTCCTCCCTGCTATTGCAATTCTCAGCGAAATGAAGGGTGTTTCGGAGGGATTTATACCTCCAAAACTAGGGGGAGAGGGTAGTGCACACCTGCAAGTTAAAATAGAACTGAAGGTTAATTTAGCTTCGATTTCTGGTTCTCAGTTAAAGCAGAAAGAGGTTCGTGTTGACACTGCTAGTGATACAGAAGAAACAATAGCTGATGCTATCAAAAGAAAGAAAAGAGACAAAGAGCTTGATGAAACAATGCAAATGCCTAGAGAAGCAGAAGAAAGGGAAAGGAAGAATAAGGAAGATGAAGATTCCTTGCAATGCAAGAAGCCTTTGTTTCTGGTGTGGAACAGAGATACACTTATCAATCAAGTGATTGAGTTTCCTTCTGTCTATTGGTTGGAACCAGTTGCTTTGTTTGATTGTGATAACTCCAAAGACTCGCAGTTTGACATGCCTATTACCAGAAAAGCTTTTACATTTCACTACTTTGAGCCAATTGCTGAGGTTCCATATCCACATCCAAAGGTTGACAGGGAATTAATTGATTTTTACTTGAAGAATGGTTAACCCCAATACTTGACATGGAGTGTATAGAAGATTACAAAAGTCAGGGTACTGAAACCTTCACCTGCTGGGAGATTCATAAATGTCAATTTCAAGATCAACCGTGGTTCAGCAAACACGGAGTCTTTTATCTCTCTGGTAGATCTCCTTAACCTTAATCTGCATGACTAGATTTTTCTATACAACATTCTGCTCTCTAATCTTAGGGAGTATGAACCGATTCTTGAACATCTTAAAAGAATGTTGGCCTCCTATATTCATGAGCATGCAACTATGGATCAGGAGATAGCAAAGGTTATGAATAAGAAGCCGACTGTGAAGCTGACATCTAAACCTGGTGACGTAAACAAAATAAAATTGGGGCAGATAGATTCAAAAAATCTGACTGTCATGTTCACAAAAAGTGATAGACACAAGTTTTTGTTTGCTCTGGTCTATAAGCATCTGTTTTCAACAGATTGTTTGGAGCATATCATCAGTATCATACACCGATGCAAGCAAAACTCGGCGGCTGATAAGAATAACTTTACTGATATGCTTCGGTGGTATATTACCTTTTGGCATCATATCTTGGCCATTATACTGAAGGTGTTTAAAACAGTGAAGACGCCTTCTGCAGTTAAAAAGGAATGAAGTTTCGGCTCCAAGGACGCAAAGGGGGAGATTGTTGAGTCTATTTGTGTTGCTTCTTGGGCTATGTATTTTGTATTCGTATTAGTCTTGTCCATCCATGTCTATCTAGATTTGTTTCGTTGTTATCTAGATTAGTTGTTAGGGTTATAATATATATATATATATATATATATATATATATATATATATATATATATGCATGCATGTATGCGTATATTAATAAGTAGTCTATTACGTTGATTCTTGTAACCCTAAACGCCTCTACAGATTGAAGTTCTTTATCGAGCTCTTCTGAGGTGTTATTGCATTAATAATTCGACATATTCAGCGCAATACTTGTGTTTTGTATTACGCTCTTATTTAATATCTTGCTTAGAATCATACGATGCTAAAAGAATAGTGTTCTAACAATCCACAAAGGCACGTTTTATAACATCGAGTTACCAATGCATTTTCATGCCATCAATGTATAACCAACTCATAGTAACAACTCATATCTCTAGGTTTGAAGAATATACGATATTACCGTCTCATTATCACTCATGATAAAATCGATGAAGTGATTCCAATGAGCGCGGGTTGAATCCAATACTCAGAACATATAAGCACTCATGAGTGTTGTAGCACCACTTTGTCCAACATCTTAGACATCTACAAGCCAACCCATGACAGTCTTGATTCATATCTACTTCCAATATATAACCGACTATGGATGGTTTGAATAAATTAGTGAATCAGGAAGAACGACCTAGTTAGTCTGGAAGTCAAAACATGCAAAGTGAAAAACAAGAATAATCGAATCCAATCTGGTCTAAGAACTAATGAATCATCTTTTATTTATCACCGTATTGATTACCCATCATTCATTGCATACTATTTCAGACTATCAACTTTATACTTGAATTGAAACAATAGTTGTCCCATGCTTCAAGCATGTACACTATGATTTCTAAACACTATTCATGCCATACACCAAGTATGCATACTAAGTTTGTCTATGATCTTTAATTTGTGAAATACATCGATTGAACATAATTCCAATGATTCTCATTTCACAATCCCAATTCCTTACCGCAAATGCAAGAATTCCACATTCCTGCCATTTACCTAAATCTGTAAGATTCTAAGCTTATATGCATTAGCCCTCTTGTAATGATTATGCACAAAGTCACAAAGACTTGTTACCATACATTATAGAGTATTTCAATGGAGATCATTCGATGGAAATGAAGTCTTAAATTCAAAGTATATCTCTTTGAACATCCTTCTTGCATTAAGTTTCCTAATCTTACACAGATTAAATGAGTAACTTCCACCTATGTGAACATTTCCATATTCCCTTTTTGACTATTACCCTTATACAAGGGTTGCCTCTTTTCAAAATATGTTAATATGGTCTTTCCAAAATTAACACTATACTTCGAACTGTCCCTGAGCAACCAATCTATGGTAAACCTTAGATTGTCCTCGATAGTTGCTTAATCATTTTAGTCATATCAAGTCTAGACCTTTTCCCTTCTTAACGCCCCATGTATTTGGAAAATTTTAGAAAGGATGAATATTATAGCACATGCAATCGATCCTATATCCAAAGCATATAGGACATGATTCATGATGTCTCACATAAAGACATGATACTAGACCTGTCCTTTTGCTACAATATTTATATTTGCCAAGTTCTCTCAATTCAGATTATGAAAAGTGATGCCGTAATGATAATCGAATTTTCGAACGCAAATAATGTACCCATATATAGAATTTCCTTATGTTGATCCATTCCAACATAACATTCATATATATACTTGACTAAATTTGATTAAAATCTCATGATCTTAGCTTATATATTTGAGATGAAGTATAATTTCCTCTCCCTTAATTATAGCAAAACCACTTTTTCCCAATTGAAACTTTTGTTTTATATAATTAACATTGTTAAATTGCAACACTTATCATAATTATCATGCTCCCACTAACACGAAGATTATAAGCATAACACTTATGCTCCCACTAGCTTTGACATGTACTCAAAAAGCAGCTAGACATCTAGAAATCAATACTTTCTTGACTTTCTTACCAAAGTTCGGACTTCTGATATGAGATTCTTTGATAAAACTTAATCAAAATCATACACCTTTCCTTAGATAGCACACATGTATGTCTAACCAATTTCAGAACTATGAAAAGAGATGTCGTAATCATAGTCTCAATTGTGTTAGACCTTTTTACCATTTCTCACAAGTACATGTTAGTGTGCCAGTTAACCACACACACTCCACTAACGACTTTGAGAATGCAAATATCACAACTGTTATGTACTTAAAATCTACATAATGAAAGTGTTGCATCGCCATCATTTTCATGAATCGGAGTGAAACCTTATGATACTTAGATTTTATGGGGTATGTGTTCCTATCCATGTGAATTTGTCAAAACTCTTATGGATTTAACTTGTGCAATCTTAACTTCTTTCCACCTGGCAACTGAAGGGCTTGCCATTTCTTCCAAGTTGGTTGTGCAACTAATTGAGAACTCTAAGAACTCATATGCAAAGCCAACTTTAACTCGAATGGGCACAAAAGTAGAAATATGTCAACATGGTAGGTTACAAACCTCACGTCGTGTGCTAGTGTCAAACTACAGGTTTTCATTTTTGATTAAATCTTGAAATTCTTTCAGGATCTTTAAGACTCCCACTGTCCTCTTGACGTATAGGCCATCTTGCCAAATATTCAAGAGATAGTGTGGATTCTTTATCAAGACAAACACTTCACACAATTGGCCTAAGTTGGTCTTTATTCTATCCAAAACATCACAACTTACCAATTTCAAATGTACAAGAGTAAGACACTTTTACTCTTACATTTGACAAGCGTTTAAAACCTTTCATTAAGATATGTCACTCAACTTATAGTCTTGGAGTACGACTCTAAGACTTGTTTTGGAACGAAGTATGACTCATTTTCTTGATTTAACCATTTCAACAACTCTTGATTCCTCTTCTTAGCCATAAGAATGCACTAAGATGTCCTTAAACGACCAATTGTGATATGTTTCTTTAATCATTAAGATGATCACTAAACATGATACTAAAGTACTCTCCCATCTTTTCAGACTTGAGAAACTTTTATCCTTCTGTCTAATTTGATTCTTCTTAATACTTAAACTTGTAAGTATAACCATATTTACTAGGATTTAGTAAATCATGACGAATAGTTTTATCAATCTTTTGTGGTTGACTTGACCAATGCACAAGAATGTGTACTCGATCCCTCAGTCCTTCACTTGACATATACATGTGCACAAGGAATTGGTCTTAATTTTTTAAAGATGAAAATTCTCATTCATCATACTATATAACTTCTATGATTCCAAGTTTCTATCCAACTGAAACCTTGGGTGATGAGAATCTTTCTTTATTTGGTGAATTTAGACACTACCACAAAAGCAAGAATCAAATTCATATTTCCAATATTGCCATCAATGAAATCATTTAACCAACAATTTTTCACAAATGCCATTGTAAGGATACTTAGAATAAATAAAATCAAAATTATCCTTTTATTTTAAAACTTTGCGGAAAAACTTATCCTTACAATGCAAAAGTATATGAATCACTTGTTGTTATCTATTCCTAAGCAATATATCATAACTCCTGAGCTATAGCTCCAAATTCAGATCACCGAACCATGCGATCGAAATCCATCTTCGTGATCAGAATCAACACATACTTCCTTTAAGGTTCTTCACTTTTCTTTGATTTTTAAACCATCAAAATGTGAGCCAGTCACATCATGTAATAAGAATCTCAGAATAGAAACTTAACAGAGTTAGATAGTGGACTTTACCTAAAGTAGATTCAAACTTCTTAACTTGATCAACCTTATGATCTTTCAGGTAATTAGGCAGCTTCGCAATCAATGCCCCTTCCTTTGGTAAAACATATGGACTTTTTGGGAATGGTGCACTGGACTAACTCAGACTTGCCTTTCTCTTTACCATTTGGTCAACCGAGTTGACTATGGTCAATCCCTTTTCCTTGGGAAGAGAATGTTGTTCTATATAACCTATGTTACCATTTTTAATGTCCATGGAGTTCTGGGAAGTTGATCTTTTTAATCAAATTTGCTCTGCTAGTGCTCCACATTATTGTTGATTCAGCAGCACCAAGCAAATAGATAAGACCATTAAGGGTTACGTCATAGTCTATTTCACAGTAGGCCAGAGGTAACTCACTATGTGACTTAGAAAGTGATTGAACAACCAACTTTCTTAAGACTTTGACACCCAACTCTCCCGACATGTCAATATGTGACTTCGTCTCCAAGATGTGAGCACACATAGACCTTGCTTGCCATTAGGGCTTGAGTAACCTTCAACTTGTGGGTAAAGGAGAATACTTGGAGGAGGTGGAGGAAGTGAAGTTCCAAGAGATTTGGGAAGATCATAGATGTCTGAACCGAAAATCTTTTTGGGAGATATTCAAGATAGTTGATTTAAAGTCCTTAATATAACACCCAATGTAAAATATTAAGGCAAGGATCCAACACAATATTTTATAACTTGGAAGAGGGATGTCGTAATCCAAGTTATAGAATATTTGAAGGTAGGCGAATGACGATTCACCAATTTCCACCATGAAAACGAAATAATTTAATTAGGTTTTACTTGGATTTGAAACTCCATGATCTTTTGAGATTCATTGAACTGTTCAATGGTGTGTTTCAAGCTCAAGTGTGCCCTTCGGGTTTTGTGACTGGGATGCCGAGGATCACAAAACAAGGTGTGAAGTAACCATGCAAATTACTTGGTACCCTTAATATTTACCCCTTAATCGATGTGTCGGTTAACCACACGCGCTCCACCAATACTATGATAAATATTTAGTTACTTTATATTTATCATTAATACTTTTATTGAATGGAGATGTCTAGTCCTTGTCCTACCCATTCGGCTAACGACCCTCCACCGATCAAGGAAGCGGTGGGTGAGAGTGGACACCCATTTAGCTGCCATTTTATAAGAAACACCCTTGTACCCCCCTTATAAACCGACTTCGTGAATGAGACCTACTAACGGTAAGACTGACTTGCTCTTATACATATATATATATATATATATATATATATATATACATATATATATATATATATATATATATATATATATATATATATATATATATATATGTATTATTAAATATAATACTATAAATTATAAGGGTTGAATTTTAACTTTTGAAATTCTAAGGGCTTAACTTGGAATTAAAGTATTCATAAGGGAAAACTTTTCAAATTCCAAAACTTGAGGGAAAGTTTTGAAACTATTCAATTCCATAACTTATGTTTTTAAAGTAGTTTTAATTCAAAAAACTCTTCATGTTCCATAACTTGAGGACAAGTTATGGAAGACTTTAAACTATTAAAAGAATGTGACATTTATTTATTCATAACCCATGGAAATATTTATGAGTTTTATGAATCTTAAATGTGACTTTTCATATAACTTGAGGACAAGTTACAAAAACACATTTTAGAATCAACTCTTAGATTAATTTGGATTGAAAACAACAATTTCACATAACTTTTCTATTAATCTATGCAACTCATAAGAACAAGATAATTCAAATAAAACTTTTTCATGTAATTAGCCTAATCCTTAAACTAATAAAATTCATAAATCTATTGATAATTATCTTTGAAACTGAATTAGAATGAACATTACCACATCAAAAAACAAGTTTATAGGTTCAAAAACAGCTTAGGGTAATGATTCTAGTCCAATTCCAGCCTTACCTGTCAAAAATATGTTGTCTGGGGGTCCTACTCGTCGAGTGTATGAACCTACTCGACGAGTAGGATGAGTTTCTTCATGGACTTGGCGAGTCTAGTGCCCAGACAGCCCGAAAATCGATTTTTTTCAGCGTTTTGCGGCAATTTGCATCAAGTATAATTGAAAACAAGCCTAGGCTCTGATACCACTATCGAGTTATGAGCATTCTAACGCTTGTAAGTGTACATGCAACCCTAAATACCTTGGATCTATGTTTTCTCTATTATACATGCAAACATGAATATTCCAAGGTATTACCCTATCTAGCATATAATCTTTTGATACTTGGGTAATATAACAAGTTAGAATACATACCTCTTGATGTAGTTTGACTACATGTAGTTCGAGAGCCTAGTGCCCCAAGTGTGATACCTTAAATGGTTCACACAACATCACCAACACATGGAATAACCATGAGAAGAAGACACTTCATGCTCAAATCGGCTAGCCCTCATATATGTGTCACTAGTGCCAATTTATTGAACTAAAGGGGTCCTTATATAGTGTGCACATCAGGGTTACACCATGTAACCCATGACTTTACTCATTCCTTAAGCTCCATGGTTTTTAACCTCCATGGAGTATCCATGGATAACCAAATGGGTTACACCCAACATAAGGAATCTTGGATCATAAGCCCACATATATAAGAATGAATGATTTACACAATTAATCCCCATATATTTAATTAGTCTCTTTTTGATCACTAAATTAAGTCCAAATTAATTCTTGATCAATACTAGTTAAATAACTTAATTTCATATTAATATATTAGAACGTATAATATATTAATATGTCACAAATTTCCTCTGCTCACAAAAGGTCTATCCAAATGTTCCGATGCCATGCAACCCAAATGGACCATGCCAAGTCGGGTCAAGTACATACCAATTATAGTTATGGACTTGGAAACTAATCCAACAAAATTATTGATTCGAAAAGTGACATATGTTGAGGGACTGCAAAATAACTTAATAAGTGTTTTGCAGTTGGTAGTGGGTACAAGTCTAAAGGTCTCATTTGATGATGAAGGATCTGAGATTATCGAAAAGAAAACAAAATCAATGTTGCTTAAATCAAAACGAAAAAGCTAGATGTATCCATTGGACATCAATACAGTAAAATTGAAACCTTCTATTTGTCTGCTCTTTAAGGCTGCAATAGATGATAGTTGGCTATGACATAGGATGCTTTCGCACCTCAAATTCAAATACATCAACAAGCTATTTCTTGGTGGCATGTGCGAGGTCTTCCTAGTATAGTGAACACGAAGGTTATTGAGCCACTCGAACTACTCCACATTGATCTTTGTGGCCCATCTGCAATCGAAAGTATTGGTAGTGACAAATACATTCTCGTTATTGTAAATAATTTTTCTCATTTCATTTTGGTGTTCTTTCTTAAGCATAAATATGAAGCAACTCTTAGGCTCAAAGATTTTAACAAGCAAATTGAGTTACAACTACGAAAGGTGATTTTCAATGTTCAAAGCGACAATGGTATGGGGTTTAAGAACCAAGTGTTCGATGAATTCCTCACTAATAAGGGAGTATCTCATTATTTTTCCGCTCCCTATACTCCATAGAAAAATAGGATTGTTGAAAGACGAAACTGTTCGTTGTGTGAAGCAGCAAGGACTATTCTTTCATTCGCATTACTTCCTCTTTACTTCTGGGATGATGTTGTTGCCACTGTCTACTTTACTTAAAACAAATCGCTTCTTAATAAAATATTTGCTGTCACTCCCTATGAAATCATCAATAAATGAAAACCTAACGTCAAGTTTTTCTACGTTTTCGATTCTAGGTGTTTCATTTTCATTTCAAAGGAACAACAAAACAAGTTTGATGAGAAGGCTGACGAAGGAATTTTTCAGGGCTATTCGCTGACGTCGAAATCATATAGGGTTCTAAATAAACAATCCAAAAGGAATGAAGAAACCTATTACGTCACATTCAATGATAATTACTTAAAGAAAACTCAAGCGAATGATAGTCAGGCGAAGAGATTGTTCCTCAAATGAACCAAGTGACTGTTCCCTTGGCTAATCTCTATGAAGAATTCATGCTTTTATTTGACGAACCTAAGAAGGTCGTCACAACTGAAGCAAAGATCGCTGATAACAAAGAAGATGAATTGAAGAAGATAATTGATGAAGCCATGAAGCACGTGGATAATCAGCCACCAAATACGAACGTGCCTCAAGACACGAGTACTCCATTCCATGGGGAGAGTTCCGATTCCAATACACATCCTCAGGGGGAGCAACCGACTCCACAAAAAATGAACATTTTGTCGTTGGGTGCAGAAGATACTTCAATTCCTAATGAAGAGGATCACTCATCATTCAAGGGGGAGAATAAGGATGTGAATGGCAATTCAGATGTTAAATCAGAATTCGAAGAAGCAAACTCTGAATTCGAGCCTTCATATGATCAAAATTATCCTCCACTAGTCAAATGGACCGGAGATCACCCCAAAACCCAAGTCATTGGTGAAGCTTCAGCAGGTGTCCTTACGAGATCTCAAAAAAAGAGAAATGAACTTCTTTATTCTCCAAAGTGGAATTCCATATGTTCAATTCGTTTGTATCCAAAATAGAACCCAAAACCATTAACACTGCTCTAGATCATTCTGATTGGGTGCAAGCGATGCAAGACGAACTCAACGAGTTCGAACGAAACAAAGTTTAGAGGTTAATTCCTACCCCACCTGAAGCATCGGTTGTTGGTTTGAAACGGGTGTTTCGTAATAATTTGGATAAAGAAGGGAATATAATAAGAAACAAGGCGAGACTCATGGTTAAGGGTTACTACCGGGAGGAAGGTATCGACTACGAAGGAACCTTCGCGCCTATTGCAAGTTTGGAATCAGTTTGAATATTCTTAGCATATGTAGCTCATAAGAACTTTGAAGTGTTTCAAATGGATGTTTAATGCATGTTTCTAAGTGGTGAATTTGAAGAAAAAGTATATGTTGAACAACCACATGGGTTCATTAATGAGAAGTATCCGAATCACTACTACGTTCTAGATAAGGCAGTTTACGGACTGAAGCAAGCTCCAAGATTCTGGTATGAAACTCTTACTCACTTCCTTAAAGTGTCTAAGTTTAAACAAGGTTTGGTTGACCCAACCTTATTTCGTAAGAAAGAGGATAACCACTTGATGATCGTCCAAATTTATGTCGATGACATCACCTTTGGATCTACTAATCCCAGCCTCACAGCTGAATTTCGAAAGTTGATGGATACTAAGTTTGAGATGAGCTCAATGGATCCTATTAACTATTTCCTTGGATTGAATATAAGGCAGGGACCAGAAGGTATTTTCATTAATCAAAAAGCATATACAAAAACTTTTCTCTCCAAGTTTGGCATGATACAAAAACTTTTCTCTCCAAGCATATACAACCCAGTGCAACACTCAAAGACGAAACACATAGCACTGAGGTATCATTTCATCAAGGATCACGTAGAGGACGGCAATGTTGAGATTCAATTCGTTCGATTAGCAGACCAATTGGCTGAAATATTCACGAAAGCCCTGCCGGAAGCATCGTTTAATAGAATACTCCAAGGATCTTGTTTATTCATCTTTATTGGTTTTCTGACGACTTACAGTGATATTTATATTACCCAATTATTTGTTTAGTTTGCACATCTAATTCGTAACAAGTATCGAAAAAATCATCATCATGCAACACGATGATTCTAGCATTAATCCCTTGAATATCTCAAGCAGTATTTAATAAACTATAAGGATCTCGATTTTCTTTCATCATGAGTATGAAGTTTAGGTGCTCCATTTTGAAGATTATGTTCTCGGTTCAGAAGATAATGGTTATCTGATATGGGAAGCCATTACTTTAGGTCCATTCGTTCACATGGAGACCAAAAGAAAAATCAAAACTCAGAAAGAATACAACCAACTACTTCTTGATGTCAAAGATGTGCCTCAGGATGAGAAAGAGAAACTTATTAGCAAAGTTAAAGCAATGAGGATCATCAGATTTGCTTTGAAGGCAGACACGTTTCTTTTAGTTAGTTTGTATGATACTGCTAAAGATATATGGGACAGGCTCAAGGAATTGTACTCCAGTGATGTAGATCTTGATTATTCGACTCAAACACTTCTACTTTCAGATTTTGGAGCTGTCACAAAAAACCTAGAAGAAAATATAAGTCAGACGTTGAATCTCTACAACCATCTTCTCAGCAGGTTAACCAAACACAACATTGGACAAGAAGTGATCTAGAAAAATGTTACTTTTATGAATGGGCTTAGGTCCAAATGGAAGGAAGTTGTTTCTACAGTTAAGGCGTACGAGCAGTTTAAAAGTTATTCTTTGGCTAAGATGGTTAGAATTCTTAAGGCTCATGAAATCTAAGTGTCGAAGTAAGCGAAAGTTGTTTCCGTTATGCGGTCTCTGGTACTTGTTGCAAAAGGCAAGACTGTTGCAGAGGATGAATCTGAATCTGATCACTCTAAATGTGATCTTAAAAATGAGGAGTGTGCCTTGATGGTTTCAAACCCAAAGCGGTTCACAAGGAAGAAATTTCCATTGAACAAAAACCGAAATTGGCAATGAAGTTATAGCTTAGAAAAGGTAAAGGAAGAAAGTAAAAGTGCTTCTCAAAAAGAAGGATGAGAAAAAAGAGGGAAAGGTCGTTAGTGACTCTGGCTATGACTGTAACTATTATCATGGCAAAAACCATTTGGCCAAGGATTGCATGCTAAGGAAGTTGAATGAGAGGAAAGAAGGAGAGGATGATTAGACGTACCAGATGCAAAATGGAGGTGATCAAGAAGAAGAAAACTACTGATAACTTTTCCTTCTTTGATTGTGTAGGAAAATGTTGCTTAAGATGAGTTTGGAGGAGTTCAAGTCTGGTCAACAGATTCTGAAGATGATGAGGTTCGCAAGCCCACACATGGAAGGGGGTTCGTTGCGAAGGAAGAGAGTTCGCAGTTCGTTGGCAGGTGTTTGATGGTGACAAATGAGGAGTCACAAACGTAGAACAGTACCACTGGAAGTGAAAGAGGAGATACCAACTGTTTTGTAGCACGGCCAGTTCCAGAGCAGATCAATGAGTGAGAACAACTGATTAACAAGGTAAACTTTATTCTTGAATTTCTGAATATACCTATTTCTAAATATGAAACTTAATTAAACGATCTAAAATTCACTTTTCATGAATTACTGATAGTTTAAAACGAATACGGTTAACAAACTCTAACCTAACCGATCAATTGAGCAGGGTTTCATCAAAAAGCAATGAGAGGTGAATGTGGATTGAGAAGATTGAGTCGGAGTCATCTAAGTCTAAGGAACAATTAATTTACTTGCAATGTGACAATTTAAAGCTTTTAAAACAACGTAACATTTTCTATTTAGTTGCTAAAAGGATTTACTTGAACATTACTCAGTTGCACCTTGATTGTGGAATTGGTGAGAAAATTCATAAGATGATCTTACCATTTCTTGAATTAAAGGAAGACGAAATAGACGCCGACTCTTACAAATGCAAATGTATAGTTTCGTCAGAAGAAACTTATGATGCATACATGGTTGGACTAGAACGAATTGAATCATACATTAAGTCCAAAGACCACAAAAATATGTTGAAACAACTTTTGGATGAAAACTATAAGAAGCAAATCAAATCTCATATTGTTGGTACATAGATCTCATCCTCTCCATTACCAAGTTCAAGAATTCTAACCTTCCTCCACTGTGGAATGGTCTCTTTACCCTTCTCTTCAAGGCGTTTTCTGAAAGGGTAAGTGGTTCAGATTGTGCTAGTAAGTCCTTCACGACGGTCATCTATGGCCTCTACCATGGGATCAATTTAGATTATGGTTTGGTTTTGTGGGTTCAACTGGTGCAAAGCACAAACTCCACCACTCGTCACAGCGAGATTTCCTTGGATTGATTTTAGACCACCGTGGTACAACATGCTATTGCGAAGCTCAACATTCCTGTCATGGCTGATTCGTTGATGTCTTCGATTGCTACTTTTCACACTATAAAGATCATTGTTAGTGACACTCCAAGTTCTCCTTTGTGGGTTCGATTCCTGAATCCATGTACAAGTGTGTGTCGGGGGCGAGCAAACTAATTAGGGAATACAAGAAGCTTCCAGCCTCAGGACCAAGAGTCATTACTCCATAGATGCAACAGACTCTTGATGAAGCTGATAAAGTAAAGAAAGGGGCAAACCAAAGCAACCGAAATAGGGTCCTTCTACCCTAACTCTTCTTTCCAAAAAGGGAAAGACGAAATGTGATTCCTCCAAGCCTGTTCCCTCTTCTCCAAAATGCAAGTGAGTCAAGAAACAAGTTTTTAAGGTTCGCATCCCTTCGTGCACTTCCTCTGAAAACGAATCGGATGATGCAAATCGCGAAGAATTTGAGGTTGATGTCAACAGAAATGAACAAGATGTACATTTAATTCCATCCTATCGTAATAGCACCTTTTCTACCACCTATTACCAATCAATCACCACCTGTCACTACTCAACCACTAACTACTATTCCTCAACAACCACCCATTTTCATTGAAACTACTACAATTACCACCACAAGCGAACCTCCTATCAATGTCAATGCATCTGATATGGTGGCAAAGACTTCAGGATTTGCAACCATTTCTACCACAACCCCTATTTCACCTTAGCCTCAACATAGTTCTAAAGACCCTTTCGGTGCAGATGGAGTGGACTTTGATACTTTTCGTTATAGTACGTTCTCCATAGAAGAAGACAGTGATGATGATGCCCTTTTCACTCAAAGGTGTCACACCCCAAAACCGGAACGGTGAAAACGTTCTAGGGTGGATGACGTCATGTCAGGTATCACAACATATGCAGTATAGTAATCAAAGTACAACAATAATTGCATTAATAGTAGTAGTTTTCCATAAGTTACATTTTATAGAGACATCAAAGTAATACATAAACTAGTATAGATGTAGCTCGATTCTAAGTTGGCTTCACAAAAGCTCCTGGGTGTACCTGTCTATTGCTGACCTGAGAATACAAGTTATTTTGAAAGCGAGTATCAGCATTTTTATAAATGCTGGTGAGTTCAAAAGTATTTAGTGTCATTTGTGTAAGTAAGCATTTTATTCAAAATAACTTTATAAAAAGTAGTAGTTTAGAATCTACGATGTATTAACGTCCTTTCTAGAAAATCCTATATTTTCTAATTAAAAGCAGTCTTCTACCAAGACTCGACAGTGTTATGTTTTAAAGAGAAATTTTCCCTAAAATACTATCATCACCATAATACGCTATTTGACTTTAAAGAAAGTAGGAGAATATCATTAGAAAAATACTAGGGGAAAATAACATATGCCTCAGCAGATAATACTGCTGACTAAGCCAGAAAAAAATCATAGACTCCAGGAGAGTATTGAATGAATGATACGCCAAGCTCAGTCTAATCAAAAGAAAACACAGACCCCAGACGGTATCAAATGTACGATACAGCTAGCAACGTCTAAAACAAAGAAACACAAACCCCAGACAGTATCAAATGAACGATACAGCTAGCAAGGTCTAAAACAAAGAGTAATTATA
Source organism: Lactuca saligna (assembly GCF_052625555.1). Lineage (NCBI taxonomy): Eukaryota > Viridiplantae > Streptophyta > Magnoliopsida > Asterales > Asteraceae > Lactuca > Lactuca saligna. The sequence continues at coordinate 172,248,356 of NC_136424.1, forward strand.
AGAGTGTTTTTTCAAGAACATAGTGTTACTTCTCATTACCTTAAGGCCATGAATTATGAGGTAAACATGGAGATACTCGTAACCATAGTAATTTACACTAGAGTAGTTGACGCCCTGCAAGCGTCGGAATAAATGTGACATTTGTCACCCCTTGGCTTGGTAGGTCGTCGACTGTAGCTAGCAGTCAGGGTGCAGGAGTGTCAGTCCTGTATAGATCTATACACACAATGCCCGCTCTCCCTCCAGGAGACTCTGGTTACCAACTTGACAATGCGGAAATCCATGTCCTGAAGATGCATCTCGTATTCTAAATTCGCTGTAGAAATGATATAGACTCGCGGATGAACTGGCTCATTTGGAATTCTCGTACTAGAAAGAGTAAATAGAACCTCCTAACTATTCCTATAATAATTACTATTGTCTCTGATCTATGAATGATGAATGGAAGGATGCCCTTGCTACCCAAGGGAAATGGACTGGTCGATGTAAACCTTTATGTCTATACATGTATACATGATATATAACTAATGTTTAAACGACCTTCGGATGGATATCCAATACCCACCAGACCACATCCCAACGAGGAAAAGGAAATAGGGTGAACTAGCCTTCCTAAGTCTTTTAAACATTATTTAAATAACTATACAAGTACAGCCATGCTTTTAACGAAGTAGAAACCTAGAAGTATAGAAGAAAACTTTGATAAAACCTTTGGAAACCCTTTTAAAAATAAGAATTTACAACTTGATATCGTTATGTAAAACAAGCTTTGAAAACCGATCATAAACACGTTTTGAATATAATTATGATAACACAATATAAGTAAAGGAAACCTTTGTTTAAAACTATGTTGTAACTGGTTTAGAAGTAAAACATACAGCATGAGGGATAATTTGAGATAAGATTTAAACAAGTAAAGACGTTTTGGAAAGCCATCTAAAGTATTATACTTGGTAAAACAGCTGAATGTGTGATAAATCCTTGTGCATGCGGGTTATAAATCACATATGATTGATATGATAACTAGCATGTTTTAACTTGTATCCCCCCCCCCACATAAAAGGATGTGAAAACATTTAAAAGGTTAATTCAGGGGTGTGAACTTACCTGTTGTAAGTGGATCGGGCGGAGGTGCTACTTGAGTGCTCAATGCAAGTAAGGAATTGAATACACTTAGTGACCTATTAACATATGATGACATATATTTACATACAATTAGTAATTATAATACTAATTAAACATGTATACGCATCCTAATGTGCAGAAAACACTTTGGTCAAATGCTAGGAGGCTATTGGGTTGCAAATAAGGGAGTGTATGGCCTAGTTAGGGAGTTTACTCTTCAATAGTAAACTCTTTATAGATTTTACGGCCCTAAGACCATATCCCCATGAGTTTACGTCCGTAAACTCATGGGTGGTGTGCTCTTGGATGTTTCCAGGTCTTATATCACTCATAGAATTAGGCTAGGTCCAAATATAAGGCATATGAAGGGGTTTAAGGCACCAAATGGACCATTTAAGGAATTTACGGCCATAAACAAGGAGTTTACGGCCGTAAACTCTTACATGCTCTTTCCTTTAGTGAATTAATGTCTTCAATGGATGGGTATTAAGTTCTATGCATTTTTCGAAGCCATATAGGGAAGTTTAGGGCATCATTTTGGCCATTCTATGGAGTTTACTGCCCATGGACCAATCCTAGGGGGGTTTATGGCCATAAACTCCTATGTCCAATGTTTTTTTAATGTTTAATGCCTTTTCTTCAATGGTGGTTGCTTCTAGACATTTTCCCAAGCCATAGGAGGTGTTTGAGGGCAATTCTAACACCTTAAAAGGTGTTCACGGCCCTTGAAGAGGGGTTTACGGTCCAATAGTGTTCTTGTGCCGTAAACTCAAGTTTTCTCTCCAAAATGCAAGGTTTTAGTGTTCTAAGCTCGAAGGTGTAAGTCCATAAGTCATATCTAAGCCCTAGGAGTGATTTGGAAGGGTTTTGGGGCTTCAAAACCCTACTTAAGGGTGTTCACGATCCAAGAGTTTTCTTGGGTTGTAAACACATGATTTGGACCCTATTTGATGTCTTAAACACGAATTTTCATGTTAAATGATCTAAATAACAAGTTAGGGTAGATTACTTACTAGTTTGTGGCTAAAAATGGGCGGTTTTTGGATCGAAAGAAACTTGTGGAGAGAGAGTGTAGAGAGAGAGTGAAAAGTTTCAAATGGAGTCCACTCACCCTTTTATAGGGGTTTGAGTTTGTGGCTCGGTGGAAATCTACCCGATATTGACGTTAAACGGGACTTTTTGATCGCACCCGATTCAAATGCACATGATTTCCCCTCCATTATCTTATACCATTAAAGCAAAGTCAATAAAAGGAATTTGGGCTTCGCGTTTTCTCTCACTCCTCTATTTTCTCTCAAGAACTAATCTCAAAAGCAAGAATAAGATTTGGTTGAAAACCAAATTTTCAAATTCTCTCTAGAGTTTTAAGACAACATTCCTCCTAGGGAAGTTTCTCATCTCATCTAAAGGTCTAAGCTTGAAATCTTCACTCCATCATTCCAAACAACTCATCAACCAACTCAAGGTGAGCTTCATACCCCCACCTATTTCTCAATGTTTTATTGTTTTGGGGGGATAATACAAGTCAAAGTCTTGCATAAATCATAATCTATTTGCTTATTGTGTATGCATGCCATATTACATGTGCTTAAGTATGAAACCCTTATAAATAGTCCAAAAACTCGAGATTTTTGGTTAAGCCTCAAGAGTTTGGATTATGTTCCACAAATCATGTTTAGAAACAAGACCTAGTGTGTTACCAAGTATAAGTCACGAATTATTATAACAACTATAAGGATTTGCTTCAAGAATTACTTAAACAAGTTGTGGAACAAAATATTTTGAAAGTTATTAAATTAAGGAAATAATAATATTTTGCATCATTTTTGGCCAAACATAAAGGTTATCCAGATTAACAAAACTATTAGAGATTATTTATAATTATTTAATAAAATTAATAATACAAAGAAAAATATACGAAAACAGAGTTTGCATGACAATATATTTGCATGTCATAAACTGCTGTCGTAAAACCTTCAGAAGCATAAGTGATATTCTGCATGTCATAAAACAGAAAATGCGTGTCATAACCTGCAGTCATAAATTTACACAAATTATAACTTGACACTGTTTGTTTTGACTAATATGGGTCTGGGCCGATAAATTAATAGAAGGGAAGGACCATTTTTGCCAACTCCGATAATATTGGGTCGTTTTGATAAATGTTCAAAATGGGCTATTTTTCAATAAACAAAATGACATGAACACAAAGCACCCAGTCAACAAGCACAATAAACGATACGAAACAAAAACAATATTTCTATTCAATGAGTAAGAGTATCATTATTTAACTAACAAATAATGGATCTCACGATTTCTCAAAAGGTTGTTAAAAGGTTGGGAAAAAACATTTGTAAACAATTTTGAAAACACTAAACTGACACACAGATATGCAAGTATACACAATTGGAAACAGATCTTACGTAGCAAAAAATATAGGATTTTCTGGAGAAAATGATTTTATACGATTTCGATAACGATAAACTAGAACGCACACTCATTTATACTTGATAAGAAAAAAAAGGATTTACAACTATATTCTTTTTGGAAAATAGGGGATTTCCTAGAAACTGTTGATTATTACTACTCAAAAGAACTATTCTCAAAAACAACTCACCTTTACAAACTATACTACTTTTCAAAGATCACTCCTTATAAGGATGAACAAAAAGTACCGACACGCACGTAGATATCTACAATTTTCAAAGCAAGATTTTAAACGATTTCATAGAAAATATCGGATTTTCTGAAAGTACAATGAGAACGATTCTAAACATGTGTAAAACTATTTTTATATCAAAAACGCTTATGAACTCACCAACTTTTTAGTTGATGCTTTTCAAACGGCTTGTATTCTCAAGGATCTAGTAAGTAGGTAAAAAGGGACGCGGATACAGTATTATTTTTGCTGTTGTTTGGAATATTTATGTTTATGTCTCTTTTGTGTAAATTAAAGAACAAATACATTATGTAAACAATGTAAGTTTGTTATCTCAATGTATGATGTTTGGATTGCTATTTTCAATTATATTCAATTGTTATGATATTGTACAATGAAGTCACCCGCTTCCGAACGTTTCCGCCGTCAGGTCGGGGGGGGGGGGGGGGGGGGGGTGACAATCTATCCGATTTGCACTAATCCGGAGAACAACCCCAAATATAGTATAATCGAATAATGTTAAAGCAATATCCTGTAAATTAGGGAAAAACATTATTATATTAAAGGGTACTAACCTTATTACCACAACACAATATAACCACCCGGGCTACACGAGAAACCAAGGGTCTTCTCTACACATTTATATACTTTGATTAACATCAACAAGATAAGGCAATAACAACAACTCATCTTTTAAGACTCCTTATAGCAATATAAATCAACAATCACATTCAATACTAACTTAGGTTTCAGAGAGCATTAACGAGGGCCTCTCCGGTAATGATCTTAACTTCCCATCATTAGCACTTTGAGAAGTACTACTTTCATTCAACGAGCTACCGGAAACCCACGATAATGCATCGTCGATGTTCTATAAAAAAAATTAACAAATTACATGAAGAAGATATAATAATGATACTTAGGGCATCTCCAATCCACTTTCAAACTCCATTTCTTCCTCTATTCCTCTAGTCCCTCCTATTTTTATTTTATACCATTCTATTTTATTTTATATACTAATTATAATTTAAATGCAATATTTAATATTTATAAATAACGTAGGGTAGGGTGGAAGATGAAACACTATTTACTCTATTAAAGGGGGAGTGGTGGAAATGGTCTTAGTATAAACTTAGTAAAAAAAAAGTTACAAATATAGTCTATTTATTAGAGAAAAAATATTATTCTATATTTTGAGAAAAATTTGTTTTTTTAATCTATATTTTAAAGGGCCTTCATAGTTGTTTCTTATATTTATTTTCTAACTTTATCGCTAAAGTTTTTTTTTAGAAATTAGTAGTTTTCATCAATTTTAAAGTTTTGTAAAGACATTTTGACATTTGTATTACCCGATCCCAAATAGAAAATCTTCATTAAATCTGGATCCAAAAAAAAAAATAGTCAGCATCATGTCCCTACCGGTCCCGTCTCAATTCAAAAACGAAAAATCAAAAATTAACTTGTCAAAATAGATATATCGTTATGTATATATCCCTTTGATATAGAGATAAATGAACCAAAGGACCACATTAATGTGGATGAAACCAACTTCTTTTTGTTTAGGAAGCGAAATGATTACAAAATACATGTAATCCAAATTATCTGAAGAGTGAAGGCCATGAAACACTAATGGCTTAAAAACCACCAACAGGTTCATATATCGACATATATGCTTCGGCGTTCAACATATATACGTGAAATATTCTAATAGAAAATTACATTGTACATATTCTAAAAAATAATTTTAAAATGCAAAATAAATGGAAAAATCCAAAAATTCTTTTTTTTAAATATTATTTTCGGAACTTGAATTAACTAAAAAAAATTTAAATTAAAAAAAAAATACGTCTCACGGTCTCACAAAAAATAGGTGGTTTCAAATGAACCATATATATATATATATATATATATATATATATATATATATATATATATATATATATATATATATATATATATATATATATATATATGGATGCACAACTATTGTGCGGACGTGTGAACAACGTTATTCTATGATAACTACTCAAAGAATAAGTTGTCTAGTAATGTGAATACACTCAACCTTACATACTTATTGTCATTTCCATGCATTCTCACTAATTCTTCTTCATTTTTTTTCTTATGCATCGTTTTTCACTTATTTTCATTCTTACAGAATACGACTTGACAAACATCCTGACAACATTCTGACATAATAAGAAAGAAAAAAAAAAAAAAAAAAAAAAAAGTCTATAATAGCCTCATAGATTATTTAATTGGTGAGAATGAGTGATAATGACAATAGTTACGTAAGATTGAACATATTCACATTATCAAACAACATATTTTCTTTGTCATTCTTACAGAATAACATTGTCCACACCACCGTACAATAGATGTCAATCCACATTTGAATCTAGCTCTCTCTCTCTCTATATATATATATATATATATATATATATATATATATGTATATATATATATATATATATATGTATATATACATATATATATACACACACACACACACACACGTTCAGGTTCATTTGAGACCATGTTAATACAAATTTAATCATAAAAATGATGCCTTTTGTCTTTAAATGGTTTTATTCCAACATATATACATTGTTTGTACACTTATACACAAAACCCCTTTAGACTTTGCTTGACTCAAAAAGTTTTACAGTTGTCACATCATCCCCCCATTAGAGGGAATTTTGTCCCAAAATTTGCATCTAGAACGGGTTCTTGCAACTATAGGAAAAGTTGTGGGTATGTCTATATCATTTGTTCTTCCTACTCCCAAGTGAATCCGGGTCCTCGCTTGGCGTTCCAGCGGACCTTTACTATTGGTATACGGCTTTGTTTCGTCCTTTTGACTTCCCTGTCCATGTTTCGTCGAGTGGGACCACAAGAGTCTCTTCTGATAGACACTTCTTCATGCTGGACACGTGGAAGACGGGATGTATGTTGCTGAGTTCCTGTGGCAGTCGAAGCTTGTAAACCATCGGGCCGATTCTAGCAAGGATCTCGAATGGGCCGATGTACCTTGGATTTAGTTTCTCACGTTTGCCAAAACGTATCATTCCCTTCCAGGTCAAGACCTTCAACAGTACGTGGTCACTGACCTGGAGCTCCAAGGGTTTTTGTTGCTTATCAGCATAGCTATTTTGCCGATCCCAGGATGCCTTTAACCATTTGTGGATTTGAACGATTTTCTCTGTAGTTTCTTGTATGATCTACGGGCCGGTGAGAGTGCTATCAGGCACTTTCCTCTTTGCTAGTTGTTTGTCACCCACTTAAGCCCAACACAAAGGTGATATGCATTTACATCCGTAGAGGGCTTCCAATGGCACGACTTTGATGCTAGTGTGATAGTTGTTATTGTAGGAGAATTCAACGAGTAGTAAGTGGGTATCCCAGTCCTTACCAAAGTCTATCACACAAGCTCTCAGCATGTCTTCTAACGTTTATACGGTTCTCTTGCTTTGTCCGTCAGTTTGAGGGTGATATGTTGTACTCATGTCGAGTTTGGTTCCAAGGACTTTTGTAGTGATTAATAGAACCATGAGGTGAACCTACTATCTCTGTCAGAGATGATAGATATTGGCATCCCATGTAATCGCACGATCTCTTTAATGTACGTCTTGGTTTGCTTTTCCATCTTGTCGACCATTTTTATTGGCAGGAAGTGTGCAGATTTGGTTAATCTGTCAACGATGACCCATATGGCGTCAAGTCCACCCATCGTCTTGGGTAACTTAGTGATGAAGTCCATGATTATTCGCTCCAACTTCCACTTGGGTATGTCCGGTTTCTGAAGCAAACCCAAGGGCTTTTGATATTCTACCTTGACCTTTGCACAAGTCAGGCACTTGCCTACATAGGTAGTGATCTCTGCTTTCATGTTCATCTACCAATAAAATTTGTTGAGGTCCAGATACATCTTGTCTGAACTAGGATGAACGGATTATTTTTTCTTGTGACCCTCGTTCATGACAACATCTCTGTACCCGCCGAATCTCGGTGTCCAAATTCGATCCATGAAGTAGAAAAGCTTCATCATCCCTGACTTTGAAGTTTTTATCCATTCCCTGCAATGCCTCCCAAGCTATGTTCTCAGGTTTCAAGGCTTCTAGCTATGCCTCCTTGATCTGTGCGGACATGTGTGAATGGATGGTCGTGGTCAACGATTTCACTCGGCAACCCGAGTATTCTTTACGACTTAGGGCGTTTGCTACTACGTTGGCCTTCCTGGATAATAACGAATTTCACATTCGTAGTCATTTAGCAGTTCAAACCATCATTGTTATCTCATATTGAGCTTCTTTTGATTGAGGATGTGTTGTAGAATCTTATGATCTGTGAACATGGTGCATTGGTACCGTACATGTAGTGTCTCCAGATCTTCAGAGCAAACACCACTGCTCCTAATTCAAGGTTGAGCGTGGTGTAATTGACCTCATGAGTCATAAGTTGTCTTGAGGCATAGGCAATGACCTTTCATCTTTGTATTAGGCCCTGCTTTGATGCATCATAGTAGACCACAAAGTCTTTGTTCCTTCTAGGAGAGACAAGATTGGAGCGTTGTACAGAGCTTACTTAAGCGTTTAGAAGGCAGTTTCTTGTTTATTCTCCCAGTTGAAGGTCACTCCCTTCTGAGTCAAGGTAGTAAGCGGCTTTGCGGTGCTAGGAAAGTTTTGTATAAAGCTTCGGTAGTAGCCAGCAAGGCCCAAAAACTAGCAGATCTTTATCGATGTTCTTGGTGTTTCTCAGTTTTCAATCGCCTTGACTTTGGAAGGGTCCACATGTATCCCTTCCTCACCGACTACGTGCCCCTAATAAGTCTACTTTTCGAATCCAGAACTCACGCTTTAAGAACTTTGTGTATAGTTTTTATGCCCTTAACGTCTCCAAGACCTGTCGTAAATGCTTACTATGTTCCTCCTTACTTCGTGAATAAATTAGTATGTCCTCGATGAATACTATCATGAATTTATCCAAGTAAGGTCGGCACGTATGGTTCATTAAGTCCATGAACACTGCAAGTGCATTAGTCAAACCGAAGGGCATCACTACAAACTCGTAGTGACCGTAGCGAGATCTGAATGTTGTCTTAGGAATATCCTCCTCCAAAATTCGTAATTGGTGGTACACTGACCTTAGATCAATATTTGAGAAGTAGCTTGAGCCTTGCAGTTGATCAAATAAGTCATCGATTCGAGGTAGGGGATAACGATTCTTGATAGTGAGCTTGTTTATTTCTCGATAGTCTATGCACATGTGGAAAGATTCGTCCTTCTTTTTCACGAACAAGATCAGTGCTCCCCAAGGTGAGAATCTTGGTCTGATATATCCTTTGCTCAGCAACTCGTTCAATTGACTGGACAGTTCTTGCATTTTAGTCGGTGTTAAGCGGTATGGGGATTTGGCTATGGGGGTAGCTCCTGGGATTAAGTCGATTCTAAACTCGACTTGGTGTATGGGTGAGATTCCCGAAAGGTCCTTTAAGAATACATCAGGAAAGTTGCAGACCTCGGGAATATCCTTGATGTCTTGCACTTCTTGTTTCTTACCAACAACATGAGCTAAGAAAGTATGGTATTCTTTGCATAGATATTCCTGAGACTTGATGCAGGAGATGATTTGTAGATTCGCGTCGGGTTTTTCTCCATATATGATGAGGGTTTCGTCATTTGGTAGGTTGAGGCGAGCGGAGTTTTCATAACACAGAATATCGGGATGGTAGGACTTAAACAATCCATGACAATGATAATGTCAAAGCTACTTATAGTGATCGGCATAAGGTCGATTAGGAAGGAATGATTGTTTAGAGTTAGTGTGCATCCTACGAACATATCTTTAGTGATTTTTGTCTTTCCATTGGTCATTTCTACAGTTAATGTTTCATTTAGTGTTTTGGGCTTCTCTTTGAATAAGTGTTTAAACTGGTGTCTTACGAGCTTTTCTCCACACCACAATCAAATAGTATGCATGTATATGAGTTGTTTAAGAGGAACGTACGGGTAACCACGGTGGGATCCCTCACTGCCTCCTCATGTCCCATTGTTAGAACCCTTTGCACACCTCCACTATTCTTGTTTTGTGCCTTCGGGCAGTCCCTCTTGAAATGCCCGGTTTCACCGCACCCGTAGCAGGCGTGGCTCACCCCAGCATTAGCGACCTAGGTGTTTTGTTGTGTCGGTGCTTTATAGAAATAGGTTGTGTGCCACCTTCTTGTTGCAATTGTTACATTGCATTTCCTGGAAGTCTCCGTGGTGGTGGAAATTGCACTTGTCGCATTTCGGAAGAGTTCCAGCATATTGCTTGGGTGGTGTAAGGGCAGTATGTGCGATAGGGGTGGTGATGGCATGGACAACCACAGTTTGTTGCTTCTTAGCTGGGTCTTGAGCGGGTTGGCCTTTCGTTTTGTTCCAAAACTTCCTCTTGTTGTCACCTCCTTTTGGCTGCTCGGGCGTGGCGGTTATAATGCCTTGACGAACTCCCTGGTCGACAAGAGTTTATGTGAGGCGCTTGGCACTGTCGAGGGTGCTCGGGTTAGTAGATGTGACTATCCCCTGGATCTGAGGGGATAGCCTCCAAATGTAACGTTCCACTTTCTTGCCCTTTGAAGTGACCATTCCTAGGCACATAGTTGCCAGTTCGTTGAATCGGGAAGTGTAAGTGGTGATATCAGACCCCTTCATGGAATGTTCACACAGTTCCTATTCAAGCTTTGCATCTTGCACCTTGGACAGTATTCCTCGAGCATCATTGCTTTCAAGTCCTCCTAACTCATAGAGTTGGCAACAGCTACAATCAAAGTTTTAATGTGGTTATTCCACCACGACAAGGCTGAGTCAGCAAATGTACATGTGTCATATTTAACCATGAATTCGTCGGGACATGAGCAAATTTTGAACATGGACTCAGTTTTATCGAACCACCTTGTCAAAGTAACAACCCTGTCTTCGCCATGATATGTCCTAGGCTTTTAGTTCATGAATTCTTTGTATGAGCACACTCGCTGGTGCCCTTGGTTTTCTCCATGATTAGAATTGTCAGTCCCGCTTCCGCTTCCGTTGTTGTTGCTGCTGATTTATGCCACACTGGCAGCCACATTAGTTGTTACTACAGCCTGGAACACAGCAAAATCCATTTGTGGAGGTGGTGGTGGGGATGTTGGTGTGTTTTTCTTGCGCATGTTTGACTTCCTTGGTGGCATACTTCTACCATAAAGTTTAAAGGTGAAATGACGATAAGTCCTTGATAATAGTTATGAATCGGACATTACCATAATGAAATGTCTTGTTTTGTATATCAATTCTACTTGTTATTGAAATTTGCAAGCAATTCATAATGAACTTTAATATAAACAATAAATAATTGCATAACAGATAACAATATCAAATGAAATAAAAATGCATACCCATTTCACTGATATTATAGTACTAGTACATAGTTTTTGAAAATTTTACCTTTGAGAAGGTCTACATGAAAGAGTAGCACTAACGCTTACTGATAAATAAAAACAAGATATGATTAGTACATGCCTTACTCAAAATGGCTAGTCTTCTGTGGGCCAGAGGATGAAGTTGAGGCGCCATGTAACTCTGCTATCCGACTCTCAGCTGCAATCACCCTCTCCTTGAGAGTTGAGTGTCTCTCTTGATACTATCTCACATCCGCTCGAGTGGTGGTAAGGTCCTCATGAACACTGTCAATGAGGTGACATACCTGGGGTAGACCCTCTACAGTAATTGAGCCCGTGCATCAGTGGCCTCAGTAGCAGCCCCTAGCTTCATGATCTGATTTGCTGACACCCTGGTCTGATCTCCGAGGTGTGAGATACTTTGAACCATGATAGGGAGGGCCCTATCCTCTAGCCCTCTCTGACTGAGGTTACAGAAACCTCATTGCATGCCGAATGGAGAGCGCTGATGTTGTTGCCTGCTCCACCTCTCCAAGTCTTCCGCCCAACGGGGCGTGGGTCCATGGTAGCCCAAGTGATAGGCGGGAACACGGGCAAGGTAAGGAGGATTTATGACTTTGGACTCTGTGTCCAATTCCCCCTCTTCGTCTTCCTCATCTTCTTCTCTCCACCTCTGGATCCTCTTTGGGTTCTTCTTCCATTAGTTCCTCAGGATCCTCTTCGATCCACCCACCATTTCCCTGGTTAGGGAAATAGGGGTCTCCGGGCATGTGAAATCCTGCAATGAGTTTTGTGCGAGAATGGAGATATGAGAAAGAGATGAAAGGCTTATGTGTATGATCATGTAGTAATCTAAAATACTCCTATGTAATTTTAATCTTTATGTTTGAATTTAGAGTTTCTTGGTATATAGGGTTGGTAAGTTTTAGATTTGTTGCCCACCATGACCATTCCTAAAAACAAGTTGGTCATATCTTGTATAAATATAGTTGATCAGGCTATATTTATCCCATATATGATTAAATAACTGTCTAGGCTTAACCATAGTGTTTAACTCCTCTAAATACTTTTATATAGTTCTTATTATGACATTGCTTCTAGTATGTATGCATGTGTGTATACTATTTATAAAATACTATTATATTTTATAAGTATACTTCTAAGTCAGAGTGTTTTACCCCCATTATATATATAGTTGTATATCTCACATGGTTTGATATACTTAGTTCACTATAAACAATGCTCTTATACCAATCTGTCACACCCCCAAACCAGAACGGCAGAAATATTTGGGGCGGATGACTTCATGTAGAGTATCAAAACAATTAAATAGTAGCAAAACAAAGCATTACAAATATTGCATTGAATATATAATATGTTTACATTGTACTAAAAAACATTGGTTTCTTAACATCAAATGTATAAGAAAATATAAATAACGTGAGGCGACAACGTCCCATCCACCAAAAACTTATGTGGTTACCTGTTTACTTGTCTCCTAAGAATACAAGTGATTTTGAAAAAGTATCAACAATTAAGTTGGTGAGTTCATAAGCATTTTGTATGAGAAGGATTTGTAAATGTTTCGTGTAAAATGATAGTGTATACTTCCAAAATATCCGATATTTTCTTTATAAATTAGTTGTAAGTCTTAAATCCCAAGACTAAAAATGTAAGTAATATTGTACTAAAAATGGTGCTATGAAGTTTTATCTTTATATAAAACTACTTGAATGTATCTTAACCTGTAAATCAAATGTGTTGACAATACCCTATGTGAGTTATTATAACCATACTAATGCAACTAGTTTCCTGAACGACGTGCTTCAGACGTAGGAACTGTTACGACATTTGTCATCCCAGACCTGCTGGTCTAACTGTAGCTAACAGTTTAGGTGCGGGGTTTTCAATCCCGTATTGATCTATACACAAGTGTCACGCTCTCCCTACAAGAGACTCTGGTTATAATGCAAATCTTAGTATGTGTACTTTGGTAGGTACGGTGAAGCCAAATGTCTCGCAACCAGTATCAATCAATTTACGTGAACTGAAAACTCATTTTTCTTGTAAATGGAATAATAATACCTTTAAATATTTATATGTTTCTTCTGAAATGATAGTGTAGTTTTGTGACACCCAAACTATACCAATTGTAGTTTATCATGTTTGTTTGATAAGAACATTTATATAATCATTTATATAAATACATAGTAATCATCTTGTTTAGTTTCAAAATGTAAGGTCAAACTTCATATTTTTGGGTTGTAACCAACAAAATAGTGAAATAACTAGAATGTACTCATTTTTGTTAGACAACTATATTTTTGTAAAAAGCTTCCAAAAACCTTGTAGTTTTACAAATCATAATTTTTCTTATGATTTTATGACATGGATTATGTTTTATTGTTAGTTTTGCATTTGAAAACTAATATATCACAAATATTTGTATAAAAGCTAGTAATAATCATAACGCATGCAAATAATATCTTACTTTAAACAAAAAGATGAAACAATGCAAGTATTTATGTGGTAAACCAAGTTTTGACTTGTATCCCCCCTCCCCTAAAACACGAAAAACTCGAAAATGTGGGGGTATGAACTCACCTTCAATTGATTTGTGGGTTGTTGGAAGAGATGATGTGAAGATCTTCAAGCCTAAACACTTGAATGTCGTTGATGAACTTTCTTGGAAATAATCTTATCCTAAGAGTTTTGACACATAATAATGTGTGCAAATAGGGTGAAACTAACATGGAAAATGTATAAAAAACTAGATTATCACGAAAATGCTTACCAAATCTCTAAGGATCACTTGAAGGAATTAACTCTTAGAGGATTTTTCCCTTGTTCTTGAGAGAAGGAGGTGAATGAAGATAAATGAAGATGATAATTGGGGGGGGGGGGGGTGAGAAGCCTTCTCGGCCGAAGATAAAAAGGGGAGGTCGATGGGATGTTTACATTGTTATTTGGGGGGTTAAAACATGGTTATATGTTGGATAATAATTCTTTATGGGGAATCAATGCATCCATCACCTAATAAAGTCAACTCTTCTCTTTTCCCTCCCAAACAAGATCCATTATGCTCTACCGATGTGTTTTCAGTCCAAAGTGTTACCGAGATCGTGTGGGGTTTTCGATCCAAGGCTACCGAGATCCTAGGGATTTCGGTCCAATGCTCCACTGAGATCCTAGGGTCCTCGGTCCTAACCAAGAACTCCCCAAAAGCATAGCGCTTTCGGTACAAGCCTTCCTACATGGTGTTTTCGGTTGGTATCACCCATTAAAGGGGGTTTTCGGTCGTAATGGTATCCTTAATCATGGGATTTCGGTTTTCGGGTTATTCACTAAAGGGTGATTTAGGTTCTAACTTGTTGACTTTCAAGGTTCATTACAAGCATGGTTTTCAACATATATACATATTTAATCATACAAATGATACCTTTTGGATTTCAATGATTTTATTGCAACATATATAAGTTGTGGGTACACTTATACACAAAACCCCATTAGGCTTTGCTTGACTCAAAATTTTTCCAATTGTCACAAGATGGATTGCAGACATCGAGTCTGCATAGTTGACGGGCTTCTGCCCTGAGTGGTTGAAGGTCCGGTATGATGCAGGATGTTTAAGAGACAGAGCTAGAGACTTATGGGAGGCCGTCAATGACACGTTGGGAGCCCCAGCCATTGAGGCTATGACTTGGTCGGACTTTGTGACCAAGTTTAGGGCTAAGTTTTCGCCAGCTGTGGTGATTCAGCAACTAGCCAAGGAGTATCTTGATATGAGACACAAGAATGAGTCAGTAGCAGAGATTACTACCAAGTTCAGGGAGAGGGCCTTACCGGTGCCTCAGTACGCAGGTGATGAGGAGATGAGGAAGACCCAGTACTACGATATGTTGAGAGTTGCCATCCAGAAACATGTTAGCTACTCAGCATGCCTGACTTTGGAGGATATGATAGCCATGGTGAAATATAAAGAACATCCGAAAGAGGAAGGCGGAGACCGGGCAGGTGACTCGGGTTTTTGAGAAGAAACCCAAGGAGTTTAACTCAAGGTCGAAGGGTCAGCAGGGCTGGAGTTGCTGTGGGAAATGTGGCAAGTCGCATGAGGGAGGGATTGTATTGCCCCTATCCCACCCTTCAAACATCAGACTTGATTTTCTTTCATTGCAATCATCAGGGCCATAAAAATGCCAACTGCCCGAGATTGACATCAGGAGCGCCAGTGGCGGCGCCAACTCCAACGACCCTGCGGATCACAGATGGCCGAGAGGGCAAGACAGATGCTCTAGTGGTGAGGAACTGAGCCTTCCAGCTGACTACCGAGGAGGTGTGTGTCGCACCGGATGTGGTGGCGGGTATGTTTTCTTCTCCTTAACTCTTACCGCATGTCGATTATGATATTTATGTTCTATGTTTATTGTGTTTTGTTTAGGATCATTCCATGTGAACGTTATCCCGATACAGGTGTTATTTGATTCGGGGCTACCCCGTCATTTGTCTCTCTTGCACTCAACAAGAGGTTTGTTGAGTCTTCAGGCATATTGGATTGTCCTTTAAAGGTTGATATTGCTGACGAACGGTTCGTCCGGGCATCTGAGCTCTACATAGATTGTGTCTTGAGGATGTATGAAGAGTGTTATCTCGTGGATTTGGTTCCTATTCCTTTGAGGGGGGAAAGGGTATCATGGGCATGGATTGGATAAGCCTTAATAGGGCGGTGTTCGGCTGTAAGCAGCTGATGGTACGTGTTAGGACCCTAGGTGGGGGAGAGCTGGTGATTCAGGGCGAGAAACTGCAACGTGGAGCAGCCTTGTATTCAGCAGCCAGGGCTAGGCGCTACCTTCAGTAGGGTTTTGCAGGTTATGTCGCCTACGTTATGAATACCCGGGAGGTAGGTAAGGCGACCATGAGTGATGTGCCAGTTGTGTGAGAGTACACAGATGTATTTCCAGAGGAGCTACCCGGGATACCTCGGAGAGAAACGTGGAGTTCAAGATCGATCTAGTCCCTGGTGCGACACCGATAGCCAAGGCACCATATCGGTTGGCTCCTCTCGAGATGCAAGAGTTGTCTACACCGCTGTAGGAGCTGTTAGACAAGGGATTTATCAGGTCGAGCAGTTTGCCTTTGGGGAGCCTCGATCCTGTTTGTGAAGAAGATGGACGGGTCGCATCAGATGTGTATAGACTACCGAGAGCTGAACAAGGTAACGGTGAAGAACCGTTACCCACACCCGGGGATTGATGATTTTTTCGACCAGCTACAAGGGGCATCTTGGTTTTCCAAGATAGATTTGCGTTCAGGCTATCACCAGATGAGAGTCAGAGATGAGGATGTATAAAAGATTGTTTTCCGGACTCACTATGGCCACTATGAGTTTGTGGTGATTCCCTTTGAGCTCATCAAAGCCCTTGTCGCGTTCATGGACCTCATGAACCGCATAAGCAGACCGATGTTGGATCGGTCTGTGATAGGCTTTATTAATGACATCTTGGTTTCCACCAAGACGCAAGAGAAGCATAAGGAGCAGTTGCGAGAGGTGTTGGATAGCTTGAGGAGGGAGAGTGTGTATGCCAAGTTCTCCAAGTTCGAGTTTTGGTTGCTCAAGGTGCAGCTTCTAGGGCACCTTGTCAACCAGAACAGTATTCTGGTCGACCAGGCCAAAGTAGAGGCCGTTATGAGATGGGAGGTTCTGAAGTCTCCATTTGAGATTTGGAGTTTCCTCAGGTTAGCAGTCTATTACAGGAGATTCATACAAGATTTCTCAAAGATAGCAGTACCCTTGACCCGGCTGACGAAGAAGGTCATTGTATTTCATTGGGGGGTGAGCAGCAAGCAACATTCGAGACGTTGAGGTAGAGGTTGTACGAGATGCTGATCTTAGCCCTGCCAGAGGGCAATGAAGATTTTGTAGTATACTCTGATGCATCCATTTCGGATTTGGGTGCAGTGTTGATGCAGATAGGGCACGTCATCGCCTATGCCTCGAGGAACTGAAGCCTCACGAGGCGAACTACATGACACACGATCTGGATTTGGGGGTGGTTGTTTTCAACCTCAATATTTGGTGACACTACCTTTATGGGCTCCATTATACCATTTAAACGGACCACAAGAGCTTGAGGTACCTTATCGATCAGTCGAATATGAACATGAGGCAGCACCGATGGTTAAATATGGTGAAGGATTACGACTGTAAGATCCTCTACCACTCAGGGAAGGCCAATATTGTGGTCGATGCACTTAGCCGCAAGGCATTCGCAACCCCGGTCAGAGACATCTGTCTGAGGATGACAGTAGTGATTTTGCTTCTGGAGAAGATCTGGAAGGCCCAGCAGGAGGCTGTGAAGGAGGAACACCATAAGAGTAAGCGTATTATGGGCCAAATTTCCTCATTCGAATATGATAGTCGCAGGATGTTGACACTTAACCGTAGGGTGTGGGTTCCGTAAGCAGGCGGTGTGTGCTAGATCCTGATGGAGGAGGCACACAAGTCCATATTTTCCATCCATCCTGGGGCGACGAAGATGTATAGAGATCTTCTCCCTGATTACTGGTGGCCCTGCATGAAGCGGGATGTAGCCTGGTATGTTAAGAGGTGCCTGACCTGCAGGAAGGTCAAGGTCGAGCACCAGAGAGCTCACGACAAGACACAGCCGTTGGATATCCCTATGTGGAAATGGGAGGATATTACTATGGATTTCATCACAAAGGTTCCCAGGACCGCACGGGGAGTGGATTCGATTTAGGTCATCATGCATTGGTTGACCAAGAGTTCCCATTTCATCCCGATCTAGGAGAGTATTTCGGCTGAGAAGCTGGCTAAAATCTACATCAGGGAGGTTGTAGTTCAACACGGAGTGCCAATTTCCGTGATTTCTGACCGAGACGTACAGTTTACTTCTAGATTCTGGAAGAAATTTCATGACGATTTGGGTACTCGTATGCACTTTAGCACGGCTTTTCACCTACAGGCGAATGGTCAGAGTGAGCCGACCATCCAAACTTTGGAGGACATTTTGCGGGTGTGCGTATTAGACTTTGGTGGTACCTGGGATACCTACCGTCCCTTGGCAGAGTTTTCCTATAATAACAGCTATCAAGCCAGCATCGATTGTCCTCTCTTTGAGATGCTTTATGGGAGGAAGTGCAGAACCCCGATATGCTGGGGTGAGGTTGGAAAGAGGGTCATAGGGAGTACCGAAGTGACACTCAAGATGACATAGATGATCCAGAAGTTCCGGAGTAGACTCTAGATGGCCCAGAGTCGGCAGAAGAGTTACGCCGACAGATTACGATCAGACCTGGATTTTCAGGTAGGATATATGGTCCTCCTGAAAGTGTTACCTTGGAAAGTTGTCATCCAATTCAGAAAATGGGGAAAATTAGGCCCCTGATACATCAGACCGTCCAGGGTTATAGCCCGAATGGGCAAGGTTGCGTATCGGCCGGATCTGCCAACTGAACTTAGTCAGATCCACAACAGTTTTCATGTCTCCCAGTTGCGGAAGTGTTTGGTAGACGACTCCGTAGTGGTTCCCCTAGAGGATATTCAGGTGGATGACGGCCTGAACTACATCGAGCGACCAATAGCCATCCTTGATAGGAAAATGAAGGATTTGAGGAACAAGAGGGTAGAGTTGATGAAGGTGCAGTGGAAGCACCACAAGGGCTCGGGGTGGACATGGGAGCAAGATGATGAGATGAGGGAGCACTACCCCGAGTTATTTCCAGACGCAACAAACTTCGAGGACGAATTCTAAAATAAGTGGGCGAGATTTGTAACACCCAGTTCCTGGTGTGTATTTAAAGTTATAAGTTATTCACTTTTGTATAGGAACTCGATGAGTTGGAGGCCCCAAACTCGTCGAGTAGAGATGGATTTGGATGCGGTTTATAAAGTATACTTGATGATTTGAGAGCCTCAACTCGACGAGTAGGCCTGGCAGAATTAAACCCTAATTTTAAGGGTTTTCCCCCTATTTAAACACCTTAACCTCCAAAGGCTGGCCTCATTTACAGCCTCTATCATCCCAAACCCTAGCCAAGAAACCCTAATCCACTTTTGGAGAGTTTTGAGTCATTTTGTGCATTCTTTGTGATTTTGAAGCTTGTAAAGGAAGGAGAAGCTTGGGGATTCAAGAATAAGCTAGTATATCCAGATTTTGAGTTGCATTTCTGACTCACTTGAGGTATAAAGTTGATACCTTGGCTTTCCATTACTTAGATCTTCATTTAGGGTAGTATGTTGTCACTTTTGGGCCATATTGAACTGATTTTCGGGGTTTGAGTATATTATGAGGTTGTGACTTCAGATCTTGGCACTCATGAGCTTATGAGGCTTAAATTTGCCAGCTTTATCAAGCCTTGTCCCTTCTCCATGCCCTAGATCTCTTATATAGCTTAGTTTTGGTGTTTCTAGCTTCATGACATCATACATGGACGTAAAGTTAGCAACTTTATGTGATATAACAACCCTATGGGACCAGATCTATGGTTTGGAAGCATTGAAATTAATTGGAAGTGACTGAATGGATTTAAACAAGGAGAACTTGACGAGTTGTTCATCCAACTCGGCGAGTTGGATCATAGTCCCCCAACCCTTTCTGTTATTGAGCAAAATCGGTGAGTCTAGGAGATGAGTCAGCAAGTTGGCCATGGTTTTGGGTTTTGAAGACTGAAGAACTCGACGAATTCAAGGAGGAACTCGACGAGTTGTGATGTGAAGTCTCGAATCTATTATAGGGAAGAAATCGATGAGTTAGATCATAATTTCAGGGTTTATGATTCATGGAAATCGACGAGTTGATGGACCAACTCGACGAGTTGAGTCAACTTAGGATGTTGACTTTAACCAGAAGGTTGACTTTGACCAGGGTGTTGACTGTGACTTTGACTTTGACTAAAGTTGACCTGTAAGGGGTTATGGGTATGAAAAGGTAATTAAAGAAAATCTTTTGTGTGTAGGAGATTGAGTGGAGTTGATTTCAAAGTCGAGGACAAATCAACTACTTCACGACATTTGAGGTGAGTTACCTTCCAGTAGAAGTGGGTCAAAGGCACCAATGTTGGCCCACTAGTAAGTGTTATAGTAGAGATGATTGTCTTTGTGATAATTATCTGGTATGCCACTATCTGGTATGCTTTATGTGTTAGTATGCTATGATATTATGTGATAGTGGTAAGAAGGGTAGGATAGGCCCAATACCAGTCAAAAGGACTGAAGGGGTAGGCCAGCACCCTGATATGTTAGGCATTATGTGACTTATGTGTTTATATACTAGGATATTATATGATAGAAGTAGGGGTGACATAGTCCCTGATACCAGTCGAAAGGACCGAAGGGGTAGGCCAGCACCCTAATATGCTAGGCAACGTACCGATCGAGAGGACCGAAGGGGTAGGCCAAAAGACTGATATGCTAGGAAAGTTACCGGTTGAAAGAGACCGAATGGGTAGGCCAGCACCATGATATGCTAGGTAAGTTACCAGTTCAAAGAGACCGAAGGGGTAGGCCAGTACCTGGACATGTTAGACAGTATGTTTATTTTATCTGATGACATGTTTGATACATATGACTTGTGATTTTTTATGATATGAGATAACTTAATGTTGTTTTCAATAATCTGTTTTATGATTTATCAAATTAAAAATGACATTTTTGGTCTTGGATTTTGGGATGTTACATAAACCTTCTTCACTATCACAGTTTTCTTCATCTAAATCAGCATCCCTTACATTTGTCTTCGTAACAAGGGCTAAAGGACCTCCAAAAGTTGATTTATCCTTTTCATCAGCAATTTTGTTTGACTTCAGAGTCATGTGCTTTGAGAATGTTATAAAAGACTGACAAAGAATACGAATCAAAATTTTCATGAGTTTTGATCATCAGACAAATATTCTTCCATTCCTTCCTTAATCCTAGTATGAAGGTTATGTTGAACTCTAACTCAGTTTGAACAACCTTATACCTTGAACACTTATAGATCAATACATTAAATCAATCATAATAAGCTTCAATGGACTCAGTCTTTTTTTTGCTTAAACTCAGACAACTCAGACAACACTGAGTTACAAAATTATTCTTTGTTCTTTCATTTCCTTGAAACTTTTCTTTCAAAATATTCCATATGTCTTGTGCAATTTTACAACCATTAATATAGTTGTAAACCACTAGAGGTAATGCACCTCTCAATTCTCTGATGCTTCTTTTATTTTTCGCTTCTTGCTTCCGTCGATTTTCAGTTCCACTTTCATTTTGAGCAACAATACCAGCAACTTCGACAACACCAACATTATATGGACCTTCATCGATTGAACTCCACAGATCTTCATCATTTGTATTCAAATACTCATCCATACAATTTGCCCCTTGATCGTAGTACTCCTGAAGTAACATCAATTTCTTTCTAGATGATCCAAGCAAGTTTGTGTAATTCATCATTGTGTTCACATTCATGTTTGACATTGAATTGTTTAGAAAAAGGAAGAATATCAGATTGAATTGAAATCAAATGAAAATGAATAAATTTTTTATTATAGAATCATACAATCTCAAACAATGTTAAAAGAAAAACTAATTTCGAAATGCGGAATTGCTGAATTCGGAAACGATTGAACCAACAGATGAAATCGAAAAGAATTCTTTAAACATGTTGATGATTCCCGCTATGATACCATTTGATGAGTTATGAATTCAATCAAGTAATGATTTTAGTAAAAGTAATAGAACATGAGAAGTAAATAACTATGTTTAAGCTCTGCTTAGTCTGGATACAATCAAGGTTACAAGTTATGAAATGAAATCTGAAAAAGCGCTACTAGTAACCTAGACCACAACACTATTTATAGTGCCCTCAATAGACTACAAAATATACAGAGAGACTTCGACACTAACATTCAAAACATAAGTGCTCTCAGAAATACATAGATATATCGAAGGTGCATAACCTTCGATATAAAGTACAAATAAACTCTTCGATACAAATACTAAAACTTAGGCATTAGATATTAAGACTTCGACATCTAATATCTTCATTGGAATCATGGGTTGTAATGGGTGATTTCCTAGAATTGATGCAACTCAAAACTTGCTTTACTTCATTTTCTTCATGTAACATTTGTACTCCCAGGTATCTTATTTTATGCATTTATATTGAGTTTTTGGAGAGAGATTCGGCGAGTAGGCACTCAGACTCGCCAAGTAGGATCGCGGATGGTCGAACTGATATAATGGCGGACTCGGCGAGTCCATTCGTGGACTTGGTGAGTCCATGCTGTTTAATGAAACCCTAATCCCCGGGGTTTGGGACCTAATTAAAGGGGCTTATAGCCACCATTTGCGGCTACCAGACCCCTGAGAGGAACCCTAAGAGATCCAGAGCGTTTGTGAGGAAGAAGAGGTCATTTTTGATCTTTGTGTGGGTGTTTTTGCAAGAAGAAGGTGGCCAATGCAAGAGGGAACTAAAGAGGGTGATATTTTGTGGATTTCAGAGGCTAGGGACTTCGTTTTGAGGTATATAGTTCGATCCTTCTTTAGTTTGGTGTTAATCTTTGAGAATTAGGGTTTCTAGCCCCTTTAGAGTATGGATTGTGGTCCAATTGGTCCCTTCTTGTGTTGAGACTTTGGATATGGATCCAAAGTGGTCCAGAGACCTTAACTACTCGATCTTTATGAGTGTCATTGGGAGATAAGAGTTTGGGATGGCATATTGGGGCCATTTCTTCAAATAGAGCCATTAGGTCTTTGTAGTATGGGCATCAAGATCCAAACTGTACGTGTTTATTTTGCTTAAGGAGGCCAGATCTATGGGTTAGAGGAACGGATCTAACCTCAGGAGGTTATTTGAGTTTGAGCATGGCTTGAACTCGCCGAGTCCAAGAACAGACTCGGTGAGTAGGATGGTTTTTCCCCATAAATCACGCAGATGGTAACTCGCTGAGTTGGGGAAATGACTCAGTGAGTCATTGGGCATTTTGAGGACGTGAGTTCATGACCGAACTCACGAGTCACAATTGTGCACTCGGCGAGTCTGGTCAAAGGGTTGACCGTTGACTTTTGTTGACTTTTAGGGGTCGGTCAACTTTAGAGTATTTGAGCCTTGAGAGGGGTAAAATGGTCTTTTACCCTCCTAAGAGTGCTAAGAGAGGGAATGGTCTAGCCTTGGGAAATGTGTTGATGCCGAGTGTTTATTTCGTATGATTAGGCGGAAGCTAGATCCTATTTCACGGAGTCCGAGATTTCCGAGTTACCGAGTTACACGAGGTGAGTCTTCTCACTATACATTACCTAGAGTGGTATTATGAGTTGACCGGAAGGTCTTATGTGCTATGTATGAGATTGTGTGCCATGTATGAGATTATGTGCTATGTGATGTAAGTATGATATATAATTGTATAGACCGGACGGGAGGGTCCAACGATTCAGATCGTGTCGAAGGGCCCAACGAGCTATGACCGAACCAAAGGGTCCAACGAGCTACGGGACCGGAGGGTCCCGCTGAGACACATCGGCCGGAGGGTCGTACAGTAGCCTCGAGTGGCGTATGTGTTGTATGTGGTATATTGGGGAACTCACTAAGCATTTATGCTTACAGTTGTTATGTTATGTGTTTCAGGTACTAGTGAGAACCGTGGAAATGCGAAGGCGTGACCCGTGCACTCAGATAGGAGATTTGATTTGTGATCTTGGGATATGTTTGAATTGATAACTATTGTGGAATACTTTTTTAGAATATTTTTATATAAATTTGGTGGTTGGAAAATGAAAAATTTGTTTTGAAAATCTCATCGTTACACTTCAAAACCTCCGGTTCATTTTTACCATCAACTCATTCTTCCGATTTAACCATTAACATGACATCGTTTATTAATAATATATAATTCCAACAAACTTGAATCAAACATTGGAATTATAAATTCAAGTTCATGAGTTGCCATTGAAACCCTAGATTAAGCTCATACTCAACATACGAATCTTAATAATAAATTCCATGGTGTTTTATGATTATCTAGATTGAGATTTATTCTAAATCATTGGAAGAGTAGACCTAATTATCTAGAATCACTCAAATCCATATACAAGAGAATTACATCATGGATGAATTTTATAAGTCACATTGAAACAACTAACACTAGATTCAATCATTAATCAACATGATATGTTTGAATTTGGGTCTAGACACAAACCCTAGATTGAATTTAGCAAGGTAAAAGGGATGGTTTGTACCTGCCAAGTTGTTACATGATTATTATCCCTCAAATATTTGCTTCTCGTTCAATTAATTCCTTCCAAACCACCATGAATTGCTTAAGATTCGTACATGGTTTCTCTTCTTTCCCTCTAGATCGTGATTCTCCCTTTAAGGGAAGAAAACCCTCTATTTTATATACTTTCCCAAGTTAAAATCTAGGCCCTTAAGTTTGATTTCTCCGGAATGGGCACTAACTGACTGGTCATTTTAATTTAACTTCTTATTCTCATACATTTGCCCCCATAATCTTCTCATTCATATCAAAATGGTCTTGACTAAGTCAAATTATTACTTCAAGTTTCTTCTAGTTGACAGTTTTTGTCAAGAACTATTAACCACAAAACAATTCACATACTTTTCAAACCACCTTTATCGTGCGTCTTTGAATCTTCTAAAACCATTCTTTTTTCTTTTTATTCTTACTATCATTTTCCTTTTTTTAGCATTTTACAATTTGCCCAAGATTTTATCCTTTTTTACCCTTTTGCCACATCTTTATTTTTTTTTTCTTTTTTTCTTTTTACAATTTTGAATAGCATTTTAATTTCTATTATGGATATGGTGCAGCCTTTTTTTCACAATTTTTTCCCAACTGTTTTTACAACTTTGTTTTCCCATTTTCTTTAAAACTTCATTTGGTAGAATTAATTTTTTGCAACTTATTGTTTGATGGGATTTTATATAAATTTAGTTTATTTTAAAAAATTATTTTTACAACAATTTTATTTATTTTTTTGCTTTTACGTACCGTTTTAGTTTTTTATTTTTATTTATTTATTTTTTTTATTTTCTAATCTTACATCTTTCTTTTTATACGTTTTTAATATATATATTTTTTTCGTTTTTATAGATGGTTTTCATTTTAAATATATGAAAATTTGTGTTCTTTTTACATATTCGTTCCCACAAACCAAATGTACATTATCATGTACAATTAACATTAATTTGATTTTAAATTATATTTTGTTTATTATACACATAACCGTATCAACGGTGGGCTCAACTACCCCTAGTTAATAATTATTGGAGGAAAATTTCTAAAAATAGAAAGGTTGGGAACCTTAGTAACATATGCAACATTCAAGTCTACATATCTTGGATGAAGTTTCAAACTCAACCTACCAAATGGATTCCATTTACCAGGCTGTGTTATCTTGCGTCTATCCATATATCTCCATCCATCTCGAGTAGCCATGCTCCAAACCCTAGAAGAAACCCTTGAACACACGACCAACATCAAGAACACACAACGATATCCGAACAAGCCCCAAAAAAATAGAAACCTCCATGAAATGCTATGAACAATGACCAAAATACCATAGTACCCCCCCCCCCCCCCCTTCTCTGGCAGATAGATGAAGATCGGAATTGCAACCAACAATAGATCTCACATGAGTCGGTTGTCCTTTACTATATATTTGTATATCTACTTATGATCATTACAATATAAAATATAAATTAAAACTCTTTAAGTAAAATATTTTCTTTATAATTCCATAAATATGGCATTTAGATTTAAAATGATATAGAAATGAATAGACAAAGTTTGAAACTTAAATTAAAAATCTTTTTGAGGTGCCATCCCCTCAATATTTGGACCACTTTGTTTACTGGTATCAGTGGTATGTGGACCTATAAAAATAATACTCTTCCCATGTTTTAATGTCACACTTTGCAATCCAACTAAATTTCCTTCCACATACGTTAAGTGTGTGTTTTTTAGTGTGTTATGTTTCTTGCTTTGTCTCTCTTTATGGAAACAATCATCACATTTACAAATATTAAATATTCATTTGGGTCCAAAATGGCTCATGGTGGTTCCATATGTGTTGAGGACCATCATTTATGGTGCACCATCTTGGCTCACCCATGTGTCCCACATTCATGTACAACTACTAGTCAAAAAGGAACCTAATAATGATGTCCATTTAGTGTTTGTCACCTAGTTTCAAAAGGCAAATTACCCTTTTCATTCCATTTATGACTTGTGTAATGATTCATGCATAAAAAGTCAGGGCAATTAGTTATAACACCAAATTGATATCATTTCACATTTCACATGTCACATAAATAATAATTTTATAACATCAAGTAGAGAAATAATCACCAAGTTATAACAAAATGTACTACAAACTTTTTTCCATATCATAATTTTTTTTTTCAAGTTTCTTTTTTTTTAGTTAAACAAATATATTTTAAATAAAGTATAATATATAAATAAAACATAATGTTTAAAAAAATAACATAGCATTTAAAGTACACATAACATTCAAATTGAAAAAAAAACATTACAATAAAAAAATATTTTATTTTTCCTAAACAATGTTATTCATTATCGTCACCGTAGCAAATATAATCCGTGAAATCCTCTTAAAGTTGTCTGTGTTTATTTGTGTCCTGAATGTCAATGACTTTATGCAAATACTTTACTATTCCTGGTTTAAATTGAGCGTGTCATCGAACGAGTCAAATGGATCCATAATTTTTTTTTTAAGATAATTGAAATTATATAGAGAGAAAGAGAGAAATTATGTGAAAATATTTATAAAATGTTAGGCATTTATAGGATAAACGAAAAAAATTAATTGTTAATTTTTTTAAGTACTCGTTGGCAACGGTTAGTCAACAATTAAAGTTCAAATTTCACTTGTTTCTTCCGGTTGTGACAACAACAAGATACGCTCTTAACGAGCTATAACGAAAAGGGGGGTGGTGTTCTCAGTTACAAAGCTGTTGTGGCCTTGTCATGTCGGCCATAACGAGCAACTTTGTATCCATACCGTCTTGTCTAACATTTCATTCATATAAATGTGATACATTTTTTTTCTACAAGAGAGATAAAGGTAGCTTGTACATAAGAAATAACTATGTATTTATGTTTATATTTATATTTATATATTTATATTTGTTTTTATTTTATAATGCAATTTTTATTTTCTTATTACAAAAAATTATATGAATGTTTTCTTGTACTTTGAAAAATATAAAAAATACATCATTTTATTTTCAAAAAGAATTATCACTTGTAATTATACGTCACCCCAAGAGGCCCCATCAACTTGAATCATTATCAAAATGAGGGAATGTAATCGGAGAAGTATGTGATGGATATCCTTTAACCTTAGACCCCACTTATTAGAATATAAGAACTTAATGGTTGAGAAGCGTACGTAATTACACACAGGAATAAAGAAGTTAAGAGTTTAAATCTTTACGTACTCAAAATATTACTCTTAGTGTTCTTATTTGGGTTTTTGGGACTGATTAACTTAGGTTGCTCGGATAGTTTACCATTTTTGTTAAGATCTTTTGCTGTGAAAACTTTTTAAATTATGATATTTGAATAAAAATTCTAATATTTAGAATTTTTTTTAAGATACAACATTTTAGCCTAAAAATATTTTTCTACAATGATGTTGTCTATCCTTGGCGTATAAATGGTCAAATTTGGAGGCACAGTTTTGTAATGTTTCATACAGTATATGGAAAAAAAAATTGTATATTAGGATTTGATTGTGGAGATAATTTCCTTTTGGAAGCATTAAGATTTTGTTTCATGTATTATAAGGTTTAGATTAAAAATACCTTTTTTTCTAAATATAGGGGATTTTGTTTATTTTATGTCAAAGCAGTTGGTTGAATATGTGAAATCTTTTTATCCAATTAGAATTCTCATTACCAAATTTATAAAAAGATTTAAATTGACGTAACGGGTAAACAAGCAACAAGATTTACCGCAAACCTTTTTAGAAATTTTGAAAACAAAGCTAAAAATAAAACCAATTTGAAACTTGCATAATATTGTATTCAGTATTCAAACACTTATAACTTTATAAATTATTTTATCAGAAAAAATACTGTTTTACATAACTTACATATTATTAAAAAAAAAAATCAAATAAGTTAGCAAGTCATCACAACTATCACCTCATCTATTAAATTTGCCATATTCGTTTAAAAAAATAATAAGCATGTCGAAACATTTCTTTCCTCTCTAAAATTTAATATTTAACAGTTAAAGGTTAAGACAAATTATAGTCCATTCAAATTCGAAAACCTGGCTAGATAAGCTGAACGCATATTTCAGTAGTATGAATGGGTGGTCCAATTATCGGTTAGGGTCTTAGGTGGGCTAAAACCCAAATAACTTATTCAACCTAGAAGCCGCCTGATGGCTGAATGCATAAAATAAATGGTTATATTACATTGAAAATAATTTTCAAAAATTGTTGGTATTTGAAGTAATTATGATTATTGAAATTTAAAAAGTATTTAAATAGATAGATTGTAAACTAACTAACTATAAAAATAGCTGAAATTAATATTAAATCAAAATTTGTATATAATTTTATTTATTCTAAATCTAAATTAACTAACTATGATACTTGCTAAACGTAATATTAAATTAAAATTTGTATATCATTTTATTTATTTGTAATATACAGGTCATACGATTTAAAATAATAACATCTTTTATATCAGATTTTGAATTTTGTATGACAATGGTTATTTTAGAGTAATAACATTACAATTATTTTTGTCAATGTATATTTATCATATTTTTAATTACATAGGAAAAATGGGGTAATCTAACCCTTATAAATGATATTTTTAACAAAAACAATTATTTTTTTATTTTTTAATAAAGTAACCACATTCTCCGAAACATATTGTTCTGGAGAGGTCTCCGGAATTTCGGAGTACGATTTCGAACTATGGTTCCAGAATATATTTGACTTTTTATTTTGTATGTAAGTTTTGCTTTCATAAAATCTAATAAATCATTCTAGAATAAATTTGTAATATATGGTTTGGGACTATAATGTATAAGTTTTGGTTTCATAAAATCTATAACTTTTGGTTTTATAAAATATAAAATGCAATTAAAATGAACAAACAACTAATAAATACATAAATTAAAAAAAAAGTGTGTGTAGGTTATATTACAAATATGATGTTCAAATTATCTTTGTCATTCTACCTTAAAATATTTCTGCTAATCGTTTTCTATAACATATAGCTCATGGACCGGTGGTTTTACACTCTATAAAAATTGATTTTCCGGTGATCAACGACTTCAGGAACCAACACAAAAATACCTAGGGTGGAAATTATTTGGTTCGGAACCGAAAACACCGAAAACCAAATCGAACTAAAACTGACTTTAGACAAAACCATATTCAAATTCAATTTTCGGTTTGGTCCGAGACCAAACCGAATTGTGAATTTGGTTTTCGGTTCGAATTTCATAAATAAATTAAATAAAAAATATATTATATATTTTATATATTAAAAAATATTAATTATAAAATAAATTTCATTTTAGCCAATTTGGTATGTTATGTATTTTAAAATGTTCTATTGTAGACTTGCACCAATCAACGACCAAATCAGTGGTCCTTGGTAGATAAATGAGATTAAATACTCGCAAGCCACTATGAACAACTTTTAAACTTAATAGTTTATACATTTGTTTGGAACTTGAAACTTAGAAGTTAAATTTTATGTTTCTAGTTAGTATTGGTACCATTGTATCATTTTATGTATGAAACTTTGGATCTTTAAACTTTATATCTTTATGTTTACAACTATAGGTTTCTATGTTAAAACATTGTAATTTATGTTTGGAAAGTTGCAACAATTTTTTTAGTTAATATTTGGTTTCCTTGGTTTCTTAAACGAACCAAACAGAATTAGAATTTGGTTTTTAGTTTGGCCTAGAAATTTTTATTCGATTTGGTTCAATTTTCGAATTGGACAAAAAATATTCTAACCAAGGAAACGGATTCAAGGAAACCAAAGAACTCATAAACCGAACCGATTCTCACCCCTAAAAATACTCAACAATCCCCTCTGCCGCCAATTTGTTGTAGTACGTATGGGGCCTTTTCGAGGGTCATCTTGAAGCTCTCGAGTGAGATTAAATCATTTGGTTTGCTACCCTAGTAGTTAACTCTCACTAGCAGTTTGTAGATGCAAGCTCTCATACCTATATACCAATCCTCATTTTGTGAACAATTGCTGCCCTTCCAATGACTCATATATAGTGATTTGGAATGTCTTCAAATCCAAAGCACCTAAAAACAAATGAGCATGTGGTATATTGATTGGAATATAAAGCTACAAAAAAAGGTTAGAAATAATTAATTAGTATATAAATACTCAGGTAATGTAATCAAAATAAAATTATACAGTATCACACTCTGCCCCCGAAGCTGGGTAAACAAATCTGTCAACCATGTCACTTCAGTCAAATGTATCAGTGTTGAAAGTTGATGACACAACCATCTACCAAGCATCATCCGCTATAAGCTCTACCAACAATGAGATCTACATCATGATGTAATGCCAATTATTTTTTCTGCAGTAAAGTAAGTATTGTTATTAGAAACATATTATGTCATAAACAAATAATTATATTACTTACATCACATGACAACCATCCTCCGTGACTATCCGCATATAAAGTAAAGTAAGTATTTTCCCAATTGGGCCTAACACTTTCATGGGCCTAACCTTAAGACCAATAACTTTTTCTAAGACCAAGACACTTATTCTCAGAAGGCCCAATAAGAGCTCATAAACCCAAGTCCTCCAGGATGTCCAAACCCTCGACTTAACACGTAAAATCCCTCTGAGTACGCGGGGGTGTACTCAGCTATACACTAAGCGTACTTGCTACTCGTCTTGTACGCTGCGTGTACGGGCTTGTACGCCCAACATACTCTGTTGGATTAGTGTCTAAGCTGATAACTATTATTGGCATGTATTCGACCGGACTTGGCATGGTCCATTTGGGTTGCATGGCATCGGAACAATTGGATAGACTAAATTAGAAAAAGGATACTAGTGATTTATATTAATATATTATAAGTTCTAATATATTAATATGAAATCATATTATTTAATTAGTATTGATCAAGAATTAATTCAAAATTAATTTAGTGATCAAAAGGAACTAATTAAATATGGACTCTTATATATATATATATATATATATATATATATATATATATGTGTGTGTGTGTGTGTGTGTGTGTGTGTGTGTGTTGTGGGCCAAGTTCATTTAGGTTAGGCTAAGATTTCATGGATAGTCTATGGAGTGTTTAACCCATGGATCCAATGAAAATGAAAGGTCATGGGTATTAGGGTTTACAAGAATGTAAACCTAATCCTCCATACTATATAAAAGGTCCTTGGTTCATGAAATGGTACTAATGTATGTACACAAAGAGGGAAAAACCGATTTCATGAGTATGAACCTGAGTATCCTTATTCTCTAGTTATTCCAAGGGTTCTTGGTGTTGTGTGAACCATTTGAGGTGCAACACTTGAGGCACTAGGCTCTTAAGGGTTCAAGACTTCAAGCTCCATCAAAAGGTATGTCATTCTACTAGATTCTTGTAGTATAGTTGCTTCATAGTATGCTAGTTAGGATGAAACCTTGGAATATTAAATATTTGCATGTACAATAGAAAAAACATAGATCCAAGTTTTATTGGGTTGCATGTACACCATCGGTGTAACAGCCCGGAATTTCAGGTATTTCTTTAAATTATTTTTGGGGCACATTTAGGAGGGGACTCGGCGAGTTGGTGCATGACTCGCCGAGTAGGGCCATGGTCTTGGTCGCAGATACGCGACTGGACTCGACGAGTCCAATAGGGACTTGGCGAGTCGACGCTGTTCAGCTGAACCCTAGCCGTTTCGATTCTGAATCGTATATAATGATCTTATGGCCGTCATGTCGCGTCTTTTGGCCGATTGAAGATACCTTGGGAGTTTGTGGGCATCTGGAGCAAGAGTGAGGGCTAGAGGAAGCTTGAAGAGATTGTTAGACAAGGAGAGGCAAGGTGGTGATCAAAGGAAGTCCAAGGAGTCGAGTACTGGAGGTTGGGGACACAGGGAACACGTTTCCAGGTAATCTTCGGATCATAATCTGTAGCTTTTGCGTTGTATGCGAATTTAGGGTTTAGGAAACCCATTTAAGGAATTGTTAGATTATAGTGTTGTTACAAGTGTTAAAAACCCCTGTAATAGTATATGTGAAAGTCCAGGAAGCCCCATATCTATATACTTCGAAATCATGCGAAATACAGGAGGCAGCGGATTGACTGCATGGCGAGGACTCGCCGAGTCCAATGATCAGACTCGGCGAGTAGCTTGAAGATTCACTAGGACTCGCCGAGTTGTTCTTCAGACTCGGCGAGTAGCTTGAAGATCTACTAGAACTCGTCGAGTCGTTCTTTAGACTCGGCGAGTGGAGTCGGGGTGTCTATACTCGCCGAGTTGCCCTTTGCACTCGACGAGTCCGGTCAAGATTGACCGTTGACCTGTATGTAACTTAGTAGGGTCAGTTGTCTTGTTTGATAAGATCATTAATAAAGGTATGTGGTATTATAGGGAACCTGCGGATTAGCGGATCGAGTGCGAGTAGCTCGAAGGGTTTATAGCTTGCATACTACGAAGTGAGTCTTCTCACTATACTTCACCCGGAAGGGTTTGACTGCGAGACCGGAAGGTCGTATGTGTTATATTTATGCTATGTCTAGAGAGGTAGATGCTTTATATGTGATGTATGCTTAAATGTGATGTATGCTTATACGGGCCGGAAGGCGAGACTTTATGTGATAGAAAGAACGGTATGGTGTATGACTTATGTGTTATGTGCGTTATGTTACACGTGTTATGTTTTATACTATTATGGGCCGGAAGGCAAAATACTATGGGCCGGAAGGCAATTTAATACGGGCCGGAAGGCGATATGTTATGGGCCGGAAGGCGATTATGTTACGGGCCGGAAGGCAATGTTATGTGGACCGAAAGGTCCGGGCCGGAAGGCGTATGTGGGTAAGTCGTATACTGGGGAACTCACTAAGCATTTATGCTTACTAGTTGTGTTTATGTTTTTCAGGTACTAGTGATGACCGTGGGAAGGCGCCGGCATGACACGTACACACTGCCATTGTTGAAGATCTTGGAGATTTATCATTTATACTTATGCAATAAACTTGGAATAAACGCTGTTGTCGAATAATGATGTTTTATTTTAAATGAAAAATTTATTTGAAAATTTGAGCTGTTACAATTGGTATCAGAGCCTTGGTTTGAGGGATTCGGGTGTACTTTTGGGTGCAACTGAACTCAGACCGGGGATTTGAGGAAAAACCTTTTTAAATAATAAGGACACAACATTTTATAAATGGTAAGGCGGTAAAACAAGGATGGAACAGTGTGTACGAGTAGCCAGCGTCCGAACGGTAAAGATCCCCAGAATACCTTACGATGTTATGTTATGCACTGAATTATGAATTGTTATGCATGCTAGAAGACTAGGTATACATGATAGGACTAGGATTGCCTGTTTTGTGATGCCTTAGTCTAGGGAGATTGCTTATATGGGATGTTTGGCAGCATACAAGTAGATAGTGCATACTAGAGGTAGAGTACTCATTATTCGGGATTTGGGGAGGAAGACTTGGGACGAATACTGATACGGTGTGGTCGGTAGTATTGGGCCCGTACTACCGAAGACACCGGATCAGTGGAAGACCCAAGTAAGAATCCCTGGAAATCGGAGACTGAGTAGGGCGCGTATCGAGAACCATTGTACTTGGTGGGGTCTCTGATGATTTTATGTTGTATTTCAGAGACATCATGGTCATCACACGCAATGGGGCGAGTTCGAGCGGTGCGAGTGACGAGGAGATTCGTCAGATTATTCAGGAAGAGGTAGCTGCGGCGGTCCGGGCTGAGATCCCGGAGATGTTTGGGTCTTTTAAGACCACGTTGATGGAGGAGTTTGAGGAGCGGTACGCCGCACTTACTGAAGCTGCAGTTGCTGCCGCTACCGCAGCTGTGGCTGCTGCTAGGCCGCAAGGGGGTGATTCATTACTATTCAGGGAATTCAGCAACACGAAACCCCCTGAATTTGATGGGACGCAGGATCCGATTGCAGCTATGAGGTGGATCGCCGACATCGAGGGGTGCTTCTATACTTGCTCATGCCCGGAGCACTTGAGGGTACGGTTCGCCTTGAACCAGCTCCGTCTGGGAGCGAAGGATTGGTGGAAGTTCGTGACGGCGAACTTCACTCAGGCAGAGATTACGGCGGTGACATGGGAGAGGTTTACGGAGATGTTCAGGGACGAGTACGTTCCCCCGGTGGAGAGGGAGCGATTGATTCAGGAGTTCTTGACCCTTAAGCAGGGTACTGATTCCGTGGCAGTGATTACACGGAAGTTTCATGAGAGGGCAATGTTCTGCCCTGAGCTGGTATCTACGGAACAGTCGCGGATGAGCCGGTATTTGGGTGTTTTGAAGAGGGAGATCCGGGAGTTTGTGTCAAACTCCACCTATCGTACTTTCACTGAGCTTCAGGCGAACACCAGGAAGCGCGAGATCGAGTTGGAGACTCAAGCGAGGGAGGAGGCTGAGTCTCGGCAGGTGGATCGACGGCCGGCCCAGTCTCAGCCGGCAGCCAAGCGGACTAAGTTCACTGATTCGAGGATGGGAGGTCCGAAGGGTCGCACTTGCGCGAAGTGCGGCAAGAGTCACGAGGGGGTGTGTCGAGCTGGTGGTTGCTACAAGTGTGGCAAGGAGGGACATATTGCCAGGGATTGCCCTAAGGGGTTTATGGTTTGCTTTCACTGCAACCAGACAGGCCATCGGAAGGCCGAGTGTCCGCAACTTCGTCAGGGAGCTACACCTACTACCCGGACTACTGAGACCCGACCGGCGAAGTTCGAGGCCCCGAGGGCTCGCGGGAGAGCCTTTCAGCTGACTGCGGAGGAGGTCCGCGCTGCGCCCGATGTTGTGGCAGGTATGTTATCATTCACGTATTTACTTAAAGGTCGAAATGCTATGCTTATGTTAATGTATGTGTAGGTACTTTTCTTGTGAACTCTATGCCTGCTCTAGTGTTATTTGATTCGGGTGCGAGTAGATCGTTTGTATCGTTAGCTTTTAGTCAGCACATCGGCATTAGTCGTGAGCCGTTAAGTCGGCCTTTGAGCGTTTCTATTGCGGCTGAGAGGGTGATTTGTGCTACGGAGGTTCTTCGGGGATGTGTACTAGAGATCTTCGGGGTCGCGTTTCCGATTGACCTAATTCCTATTGCGATGGGGGATGTCTGTGTCATCGTAGGCATGGACTGGTTGAGCCGATTCAGCGCTGTCATCGACTACGAGCGTCAGCTGGTGACTATACGAGACCCTAGTGGGGAAGTTCTTATGGTATACGGCGAGGGTACCCGTTCGAGATCAGCTTTTTGTTCGGCCGCTAGGGCGAGGCAATGCCTACAGCGGGGATGTAACGGTTTTGTGGCGTATGTGATGGATACGCGGGAGAGTTCCGAGAGACCGAAGACATTGAAGGAGGTTCCAGTGGTGCGCGAGTTTCCAGATGTTTTTCCCGAGGATTTGCCAGGAATACCTCCTGCGAGGCAAGTGGAGTTTGGTATCGATCTAGTTCCAGGGGCTGCGCCTATTGCGAAGGTGCCTTATCGTCTTGCACCTCCAGAGATGCAAGAATTGTCCTCGCAACTTCAAGAGTTGTTGGGGAAGGGATTTATTCGGCCGAGTAGCTCGCCGTGGGGAGCACCGATTCTGTTCGTCAAGAAGAAGGATGGTTCACACCGGATGTGTATCGATTACCGGGAGCTGAACAAGGTGACAGTCAAGAACCGCTATCCGTTACCGAGGATCGATGATCTATTCGATCAGTTGCAAGGGGCATCTTGGTTTTCCAAGATTGATTTGAGATCAGGGTACCATCAGGTAAGAGTGCGGGATGAGGACGTCCAGAAGACAGCCTTTAGGACGCGGTATGGGCATTACGAGTTCGTGGTGATGCCTTTTGGGCTCACCAATGCCCCAGCAGTGTTCATGGATCTCATGAACAGGGTATGCAGGCCGATGCTGGATCGGTATGTGATTGTATTCATCGACGACATTCTGGTGTATTCACGGTCTAGGGAGCAGCATGAGGGACATTTGAGGGAGGTCCTTGAGGTACTGAGGTCGGAGAAGCTATATGCAAAATTATCCAAATGTGACTTCTGGTTACGGGAGGTTCAATTTCTGGGGCACGTTGTAAATCAGGCAGGGATATTGGTCGATCCGGCCAAGGTGGAAGCGGTGATGAGTTGGGAGGCACCAAAGTCACCTTCAGAGATCAGGAGTTTCCTTGGGTTGGCGGGGTACTATCGAAGGTTCATTAGGGACTTCTCCAAGATCGCGGTGCCGCTTACCAAATTGACCCGAAAGGGTGTTACATTTTCATGGGGATCCGAGCAGCAGACTTCCTTCGAGACACTTCGTCAGAGACTGTGCGAAGCACCAGTATTAGCTCTCCCGGAGGGGATGGAGGACTTTGTCGTATATTGCGACGCATCGATTTCAGGACTGGGTGCAGTGTTGATGCAGAGGGGCCATGTGATAGCCTATGCATCGAGGCAGCTGAAGCCTCACGAAGCGAGATATCCCACGCATGACTTAGAGTTGGGGGCAGTAGTGTTCGCCCTCAAAATTTGGCGTCACTACCTGTACGGGGTTCGTTGTACCATATACACGGACCATAAGAGTTTGAAGTATTCGATGGATCAACCCAACCTAAACATGTGTCAGAGGAGATGGTTAGACGTGGTTAAGGATTATGACTGTGAGATCCTATACCACCCAGGCAAGGCTAATGTGGTAGCTGATGCATTGAGTCGTAGGGCGGAGAGTACTCCATTGCGGGACGTGTGTTTGAGATTGACGGTGATGACTCCGGTATTAGATGCTATTCGTGGGGCACAGGCCGAGGTCGTGAAGTCTGGGATGCAGAAACAGGAGCGGGTCGTCGGGTTGATTTCAGAGTTCGTTACGGATGGGCGGGGACTTCTGACATTTTAGGGTCGGATCTGGGTACCATTCGTGGGCAGTACGCGTGTTACTTTGATGGAGGAGGCACACAGATCGAAATTCTCGATCCATCCCGGTGCTACGAAAATGTATTTGGATTTGAAAAAGGAGTACTGGTGGCCTTGCATGAAGAGAGACGTTGCCTGGTTCGTTGAGAGGTGTTTGACCTGCCGTAGGGTTAAGGCCGAGCACCAGAGACCGCACGGTAAGTTGCAACCCTTGGAGATTCCTGAGTGGAAGTGGGATCAGATCACGATGGATTTCATCACCAAATTGCCGAAAACTGCCAGGGGAGTCGATGCAATTTGGGTGATTGTGGATAGGCTAACAAAGAGTGCACACTTCCTTGCCATTAGCGAAAGTTCATCAGCAGAGAAGTTGGCAGAGTTATACGTGAGAGAGATAGTATCTCGGCATGGAGTGCCGACCTCGATTGTTTCGGACCGCGATGTACGTTTCACTTCCAGGTTCTGGAAGAAATTCCATGAGGAGTTGGGTACTAAACTGCATTTTAGTACCGCATACCATCCCCAGACCGACGGTCAGAGCGAGCGGACGATCCAGACATTGGAAGACATGCTTAGAGCGTGTGTGTTAGACTTCGGGGGTAGCTGGGATGCGCATCTGCCGCTGGCTGAGTTTTCCTACAACAATAGCCATCATTCGAGCATTGGTATGCCACCTTTTGAGTTGTTGTATGGTAGGAGGTGTCGGACTCCCATTTGCTGGGGAGAAGTGGGACAGAGAGTGATGGGCAGTACAGAGATCGTACTTCAAACGACCGAACAGATTCAACGAGTGAGGCAGAGGTTATTGACCGCCCAGAGCCGACAGAAGAGTTATGCGGATAGACGCCGGTCCGAGCTCGAATTCTAGGTCGGCGACTTCGTTCTCCTAAAGGTTTTTCCTTGGAAAGGGGTGATTCGGTTCAGGAAGAGGGGCAAATTGGGGCCCCGGTTCATAGGCCCATTCTGGGTAATTGCAAGGGTAGGTCGGGTAGCTTATCGGTTGGAGTTGCCAGCGGAGCTGAGTCAGATTCACAATACCTTCCACGTATCACAGCTGAGGAAGTGTATAGCCGATGAGGCAGCAGTGGTTCCGTTAGAAGATATTCAGGTGGATGCGAGTCTGAATTACGCCGAGAGACCAGTAGCTATCAGGGATCGGAAGATCAAGGTTCTACGGAACAAGGAGATACCTCTGGTGTTGGTTCAGTGGCAACATCGGAAGGGATCGGAGATGACTTGGGAGCCGGAAAGAGAAATGCGGGAGCAACATCCGGAGTTATTCGCAGAATCAGACTTCGAGGGCGAAGTCTAGTTCTAGTGGGGGAGAGTTGTAACAGCCCGGAATTTCAGGTATTTCTTTAAATTATTTTTGGGGCACATTTAGGAGGGGACTCGGCGAGTTGGAGCATGACTCGCCGAGTAGGGCCATGGTCTTGGTCGCAGATACGCGACTGGACTCGACGAGTCCAATAGGGACTCGGCGAGTCGACGCTGTTCAGCTGAACCCTAGCCGTTTCGATTCTGAATCGTATATAATGATCTTATGGCCGTCATGTCGCGTCTTTTGGCCGATTGAAGATACCTTGGGAGTTTGTGGGCATCTGGAGCAAGAGTGAGGGCTAGAGGAAGCTTGAAGAGATTGTTAGACAAGGAGAGGCAAGGTGGTGATCAAAGGAAGTCCAAGGAGTCGAGTACTGGAGGTTGGGGACACAGGGAACACGTTTCCAGGTAATCTTCGGATCATAATCTGTAGCTTTTGCGTTGTATGAGAATTTAGGGTTTAGGAAACCCATTTAAGGAATTGTTAGATTATAGTGTTGTTACAAGTGTTAAAAACCCCTGTAATAGTATATGTGAAAGTCCAAGAAGCCCCATATCTATATACTTCGAAATCATGCGAAATACAGGAGGCAGCGGATTGACTGCATGGCGAGGACTCGCCGAGTCCAATGATCAGACTCGGCGAGTAGCTTGAAGATTCACTAGGACTCGCCGAGTTGTTCTTCAGACTCGGCGAGTAGCTTGAAGATCTACTAGAACTCGTCGAGTCGTTCTTTAGACTCGGCGAGTGGAGTCGGGGTGTCTATACTCGCCGAGTTGCCCTTTGCACTCGACGAGTCCGGTCAAGATTGACCGTTGACCTGTATGTAACTTAGTAGGGTCAGTTGTCTTGTTTGATAAGATCATTAATAAAGGTATGTGGTATTATAGGGAACCTGCGGATTAGCGGATCGAGTGCGAGTAGCTCGAAGGGTTTATAGCTTGCATACTACGAAGTGAGTCTTCTCACTATACTTCACCCGGAAGGGTTTGACTGCGAGACCGGAAGGTCGTATGTGTTATATTTATGCTATGTCTAGAGAGGTAGATGCTTTATATGTGATGTATGCTTAAATGTGATGTATGCTTATACGGGCCGGAAGGCGAGACTTTATGTGATAGAAAGAACGGTATGGTGTATGACTTATGTGTTATGTGCGTTATGTTACACGTGTTATGTTTTATACTATTATGGGCTGGAAGGCAAAATACTATGGGCCGGAAGGCAATTTAATACGGGCCGGAAGGCGATATGTTATGGGCCGGAAGGCGATTATGTTACGGGCCGGAAGGCAATGTTATGTGGACCGAAAGGTCCGGGCCGGAAGGCGTATGTGGGTAAGTCGTATACTGGGGAACTCACTAAGCATTTATGCTTACTAGTTGTGTTTATGTTTTTCAGGTACTAGTGATGACCGTGGGAAGGCGCCGGCATGACACGTACACACTGCCATTGTTGAAGATCTTGGAGATTTATCATTTATACTTATGCAATAAACTTGGAATAAACGCTGTTGTCGAATAATGATGTTTTATTTTAAATGAAAAATTTATTTGAAAATTTGAGCTGTTACAATCGGAGTGTTAAAATGCTCAAAACCCATCAGTGGTATCAGAGCCTAGGCTTGTTTTCATTTATACTTGATGCAAATTGCTAAAAATCGAAGTTTATATGCTATCTGCACAGCTGAATCGACGAGTCCAGTAAGGGACTCAGGGAGTCCATTCCTAAATTCATCCAACTCGTCGAGTTGGTTCTTGCACTCGACGATTTGGACCCCCTGACAGCATATCTTCGAGTTTTAAGGCTGA
Source organism: Lactuca saligna (assembly GCF_052625555.1). Lineage (NCBI taxonomy): Eukaryota > Viridiplantae > Streptophyta > Magnoliopsida > Asterales > Asteraceae > Lactuca > Lactuca saligna. The sequence continues at coordinate 172,288,858 of NC_136424.1, forward strand.
AATTGGTCTAGAATCATTACCTTAAACTGTTTTGGACTTATAAAACCTATTTTTGAGGTGGTAATGATTATGGTAAACCAATTTCAAGGTTGTTATCAAAATTTCAAGTATTATGTGTGTTTATGTAATTCTTGAAATTGTTGATATGATTGTTTATAAACTTATGAGTTTTGGTAGATCATAGGAATTATTTGCAGATTGTTGTTAGTTAATTCTTGACCTAAATGTGTTTTAATGGAGTCCATAACTTGTCCTCAAGTTATTGATTGCCAAAAGTCATTTCTTTTTAAGATCTATTAAAATGCATAAGTTATAAAGTTGAAGAGTCTTTCTCATAAAATAGGTTTATGGACTCGATAACTTGTCCTCAAGTTATGGATGTTCAAGAGTCTCTTTATTAAAGTTTTTAAAGACCTTAATTAAACTCATAAGTTATGAAAATCCAAAGGTTTTTGAATTCATTCGATAAGTTATAAAAATGAAGAGTCTCATTTTTAAATGCTTTAAAGTCTTCCATAACTTGAGGACAAAACTTTCCCTCATAAGTTATGGTATTAAAAATGGTTTTGAATAGTTCAAATCTTTCCCTCAAATTTTGGAATTTGTAAAGTTTCCCCTCAAGAATACTTTAATTACAAGTTAAGAACTTAGAATTTTAAAAGTTAAAATTCAACCCTTATAATTTATAGTATTATAAGCTAATATATATATATATATATATATATATATATATATATATATATATATATATATATATATATATATATATATATATATATATATATATATATATATAAGAGCAAGTTAGTCTTACCGTTAGTAGGCCTTATTCACAAAGCTGGTCTATAAGGGGGGTATAAGGCTACTGCCTATAAAATGGCAGTTTAATGGGTGTCCACTCTCACCCACTGCTTCCTTGACTGGTGGAGGGTTGTTAGCCGAACGAGTTTGACAAGACTATAATTCTCCCTTCATTAAAAGTATTAATGATAAATACTAAGTAACTAAACACTTATGAATTCCCAATCTTAGTTACTTAGGAAAATATGAATTTGGTGATTACCCGTGAAATTACACTTTGCACTTTGCTTAAGTCGGTTAGTGAAGAACGTGTGGTTAAACGACACACTAACTTGATTTAACAAGTTAGGCGAAGGGTGGTTTAGTGTTTATCATAGGATCAGTGGAGCGCGTGTGGTTAACTAGCACATCAATTAAGTGATAAATATTAATGGTACCAAGTATATTTGCATGGTTATGATGGGTTTTGAGCATAACATCAATCCTATGGTGTTCATGCAACCCTAATTGCTTGGATCTAGTTTTTCTACTTTGAACATGCAATAATCTTCCAAGACTTACAAACCGCTAAGTGAGTCAAATAGGGACTCAAGGTGAGCAAAGGGATGGCCAAGAAGGGAGAAACAACAAGGATGGGCGGATGTACAAAAATTTCTTGGGTGCGAAACCACCAAGTCTCTCAGGATGCACAAAGCCTGTTGAGATCATGGACTGGGTCTCCGAGATGGAAATGGTGTTTGAAAGTTGCGATTGTAGCGAGAAGCAGAAGACTGTCTTCGCTGTGAGACAATTGAAAAATGGAGTCTTGAGCTGGTGGAAGCTATTGGCAGATACAATGCCGCGAGGAGAAGCTCTGAAAATGTCATGGGATGAGTTGTTGGAACAACTGAAGGCACAGTACTGTTCAGAGATAGATCTGATTGATCTGAACAATGAGTTCCAAAATTTGAAAAAGGGGAAAATGAGCATCGATGACTATGTTGTTGCATTCACGGAAAAGATGAAGTTGTTTCCATACCTAGTGCCAACCGAACTTTCCAAAGTTGAGAAGTTCGCAAACGGACTGCCGGCTGACTTTGGCCCAACAGTCAAGATGGCAACCACTCTGAAATTAGTCGTTCGAGCAGCTAAGAATGTGGAGACCCAGCAAAAGGAAAGAGGTCTAGAAAGGGATGAGGTTGGTGAGAAATGGAAGTTCGATGGATCCTCGAAGTCCAATAAGAAGAGTATATTCTCGAAGTCTGGTTCGAGAGGAGGAGGATCAGAAGCGAAGTGGTGTGACAAGTGTAAGAAGAAGCACTCTGGGAAGTGTGACGGAGGGGTCACTTGTTTCAAATGTGGAAATCCTGGGCACTATACCAACGAATGCACATTCACTAAGAAGGTCTGTTATGAGTGCAAAGAGGAGGGGCACATTTCAAAGGAGTGCCCAAAGAAGAAGGAGGCAGGAAGACCCAACATACCACCAAAGCCGAAGGAGAGAGCCTTCCAGATGACACTTGAGGGTGCAAAGGAGGCAACAGACGTCGCTTCAGGTACCTTTCTTGTAAGTGGTTTGCCTGCAAACATACTATTTGATTCCAAAGCCAACTACTCCTTTGTGTTGCATAAATTTGGTGGGAAATTAGCATTACCTGTAGAAAAACTTGATAATGCCCTGATTGTAGAAGTTGCCAGTGGCAAATTCGTACCTGTTAGTAATCATATTAGAAACATCATCATTGACCTAAATGGAAACAAATTCCACGAAGAGCTATTACCCATAGAGTTAAACGGTTTCGACATCGTCTTGGGTATGGATTGGCTTAGCGCCAACGATGCTGAGATTCTTTGCAAGAAGAAGATAGTAAGGGTGAACCCACCCGGAAAAGAGTCATTTATGGTGTACGGGGACAAACGCAGAGTGAATTCTGGAATTATCTCCCTGATCAAAGCCAGGAAATGTTTGTCCAAAGGATGTGCGTCATACTTGGCATTTGTAATTGATGATAAGAAGGATAAGAAAGAGGTGCAGAATATACCAATTGTATGTGATTATCCAGAAGTCTTTCCTGAAGATCTTCCCGGATTACCACCTGATAGGCAAGTGGAGTTTCGTATAGACTTGTTACCAGGAACAACACCGATAGCAAAGGGACCTTACTGATTACCACCAACGGAGATGAAGGAGCTCATGACGCAACTTCAGGAGCTGTTGGACAGCGGTTTCATTCGACCTAGTTCATCACCCTGGGGAGCTCCGGTGTTATTCGTAAAGAAGAAAGATGGAAGCATGAGAATGTTTATTGATTACAGAGAACTGAACAAAGCAACGATAAAGAACAAGTACCCATTGCCAAGGATCGATGACCTGTTCGACCAGTTACAGGGTTCGAGCTATTTCTTGAAGATCGATCTTAGGTCGGGATACCATCAACTAAAGGTGAGAGAGCAGGATATCGAAAAGACTGCATTCAGAACAAGATATGGACATTATGAGTTCTTGGTTATGTCATTTAAGCTAACCAATGCTCCTACTGCATTCATGGATTTGATGAACAGGGTTTGTAAACCATTCCTCGATAAATCTGTGATAGTGTTCATCGACGACGTTCTCATCTACTCGAAAAGCCAAGAGGAGCATGAAAAGCATCTACGTGAAGTGCTAGAAGTCCTGAAAAAGGAGAAGTTGTATGCAAAGTTCTCCAAATGTGAATTTTGGATTCAAGAAGTCCAATTCTTGGGTTATGTGATTAACCAAGAAGGAATAATGGTTGATCCAGCAAAGATTGAAGCTGTAATGAAGTGGGAACAGCCAAAAAGTCCTACGGAGATTCGATGCTTTTTAGGATTAGCTGGATATTACCGAAGGTTTATCAAAGGCTTTTCTTCGAAAGCCGCTCCATTGACAGCCTTGACCCACAAAGGAGCTACTTATACTTCAAGTGAAAAGCATAAAGAAGCCTTTGAGAAGTTGAAGAAGAAATTATGTGAAGTACCAATTCTTTCTTTACCCGAAGGAGTTGAAGACTTTGCAGTCTGTAGTGATGCATCTGGAGTTGGGTTAGGTTGTGTTCTAACCCAACGAGATAAAGTGATAGCATATGCATCAAGACAACTGAAGGAGCATGAAAAGAACTACCCTACTCATAATTTGGAGTTGGTAGCGATAGTTTTCGCTCTAAAAATATGGAGACATTACCTCTATGGTACGAAGTGAAAACTTTTCACTGATCATAAGAGTCTCCAGTATCTCTTTAATCAGAAGGAACTGAATATGAGGCAACAACGCTGGCTGGAATTACTCAAAGACTACAACTGTGAGATACTTTATCACCCTTGTAAAGAAAATGTTGTTGCTGATGCTCTCAGTCGGAAAGTCAACTTTGAAAAGAAAAGGCCAAGAGCGTTGAGAATTGAGGTTGTCTCAACAATTTTGGAGAGTATAAAGAAAGCCCAGGAAGAAGCTTTAGAGAAGAGTGACCGAAAAGAAGAACGTTTGGGCAAAACATTAGTATTCGGTACAAACAACCAAGAGTTGAAGGTATTCCAAGATAGGATTTGGGTACCTAAGACGAGAGGAGTAAGAGATGTTCTGATGGAAGAAGCTCACAAGACCATGTACTCGATTCATCCCAGCAGTATGAAAATGTATAGGGATTTAAAACCCTATTACTGGTGGCCAACGATGAAGCTCGATGTTGCTAAGTATGTGGCCGAATGTGTGACATGTGCAAGAGTTAAGACACAACATCAGAAACCGTATGGGAGTTTAGAACCTTTACCTGTACCCATGGGTAAATGGGAAGACATCACCATGGATTTTGTGACTAAACTAACCAGAACAAAGAATGGTCACGACATGATTTGGGTGGTCATGGATCGTTTCACCAAGAGTGCACACTTCATAGCAGCCAATGAAAAATGGTCTATGGATAAGCTTGCGAATGCGTACGTGAAGGAAATTGTGAGACTTCACGGTGTTCCTCCAACAATTGTATCAGATCGTGATAGTCGTTTCACATCATGATTTTGGAAAATTCTACAAGAGGAAATGGGTACCAAGTTGTGTTGAAGTACAGCTTACCATCCACAAACTGATGGTCAGAGCGAAAGAACAATACAAACACTTGAAGATATGTTGAGAGCATGTACCCTGGACTTCCAAGGTAACTAGGATGAACATTTACCTTTAGTAGAATTTTCCTACAGCATTAGTTTCCACTCGAGCATAAAGATGGCACCTTATCACGCATTGTATGGACAGAAGTGTCGTACGCCGTCTTGTTGGCTTAAAGTTGGAGAAAAGTAGTTTATGGGACCTGAGATAGTCCATCAGACTGCTGAAAAATTGAAAATGATTAGGGAAAGGATGTTAGCAGCTCAGGATCGTCAAAAGAGCTATGCTGACAAGAAAAGAAAACCGATAACATTCGAAGTTGGTGATTCGGTTTTGCTTAAAGTCTCATCGTGGAAGGGACTTATAAGATTTGGTAAAAGGGGAAAGTTGAGTCCAAGGTTTATTGGACCATTTAAAGTTCTTCAGAGGATTGGGAATTAAGCTTACAAGCTAGAACTACCAGAAGAACTAGATGGTATTCATAACACTTTCCATGTGTGTTATTTAAGAAAGTTCACGGGAGATGTTCCCGACATAATTCCAATATGAGTTAAGACTGGATGAAAGCAAGAGGTTAATCGAAGAACCAGAGGCAATCGTTGACCGTAAGACTAAAAAGTTGAGATGCAAGATGGTCGATTTAGTGCTTGTTTAATGGAAACACACGAATGGGCCAAATCTCACATGGGAAACGGAGAGTGACATGATGAGTCGCTACCCGTATTTGTTTGCTGATGTGTGATTCCGAGGACGGAATCATCCTAAGGTGGAGAGAATTGTAACGCCCGTGTTTCTGGGCTAAAAGCAGTGATAAAGTTGTAATAGTCTAGGTCAACCTTTGTAACTCATTTTAAAGTAGTAAAGAGGAATTATGTGAATATTATGTGAATTATATGCTTATTTGCTTAATTATTATGATTTAATTAATTAATAATAAAAATAAGCATTTAAAATAAATATTATAAAAAGCCGATATCTTTTAAGAAAGTTGTAGTGGCCGAAACAAGGATTCTGGAGATATAAAGAACGTCGAAATCCGAGTTATAACGAAAAAGTTATGACCTATCGAAGTTTCGCGACAAAACCGGCACGGCACCGGGAAGTGTAAAAAGTGAATATTACGATAAAGTGCTTTTTAGCCTAAACAATCTAAACTAAAGTCGTAGTATTCGTTAAACCGAGAAGTTCGATAAAAAGAACGCCCAAATCTGACTTCGTATGAGGAAGTTATGATTTTTCTAAGTTTTAGCTTAGCAGTAGACAACTAAATACTCGAATTTAAGATCGAGCGAAATTTAGCAGACACAACCTAAACGAGAATCGAAGGTATCGTCAATAGTAGTACAACGGTAAAAAGACTGACGAAAACGGACGTCGGATGAAGAAGTTATGAATTTTTAACGGATTTTCCTGTCCCGGTCTGTTAAAAATAATAATATTAAAATTAATGTCAAAATTAGCCGACGAAGTCTAAACGAAAGTTGTAGAGCATGATTTTAGCTACACGTGCATATAAAGAACGTCAAAAACGGAGCTTGTATGCGAAAGTTATGGAATTGAGAAGTTCGGGGCTCAAAATTCAAAAAATTTGGCATGAACAGTAACTGGACACGTCATCTCGCACGAAGCTGCTGCGTCACCGAGGACGTGGCCGAATCCGGACCAGATGCGTGTCGCAACTCCCTCGGACCGAAGCCTCGGCCAATCAGAAGACACCTTGTGGCAGTCGTGTGTCCGAACCTCACAGAGACACGTCCGAGCCTCGTTGCCACCTCCGTGTCTCGCCTCGCTGCTGCCACGCGCCTCCTCCCCTCGCAAGCAGCTATGTGGAAGCTTCTCAGCCACGGAGACCTCGCCCTCGCACCCTATAAATAGGGGGGCTGCGAGATCTCCCGACTACTTTTGAAAAGTTGTCATTTTTCACCCCTAAACTTATATTTTGACTATTTTGACTTCCCCCGAAGCCCCGATATCATTTTTTAAAGCCCGGAATACGTCCCGAAGTGCCCGAAAACCCGGAAAATTTTATCTTTTTGGTTTTGAAGCTCCAACTCTCGCAGAGCCCGGTTTCTCAATAAAACTCCTGGTTTTATCAGAAACGATCATTTTAAGGAACGAATTGCTGTCCGATTATCATCAAATCAACTGAGTGTATAGTCACTTTCATCTTACACATAGATATGAAGTATTTTCTATAAAATATGTGTTATGTGTAATTATATTGATTGTTTATTTGAGAAGATTGCTGAATACAATGTTTTATACAAGTTATAAACTGTATATGTATTTTATCTACAAATATGTTGGGTAGAACTGTTGGATTAGTGTCTAAGTCCATAACTATTTTGGTATGTACTTGACCCGATGGTGCATGGTCCTTTTGGGTTGCCTTCACCAAAGCAACTTGATTGGAGAAATGAATAAAGAGAGAGAGGATAATATGATTTATTAATATGTTATAAGAATAATATATTAAAGGAGAAATCATATTTGTTTAATTAATATTGGTCAATAATTAATTAAGAATTAGTTTTGTGATCAAATGTAATTAATTAAACTAGAGGGGCTGATTTGTAATTATGTGATAGTTACAAAATAAGGTAAGAATTATCTTATATATATGGTGAACGAATTTGAGGTGTAAATCCCTTAGAATTCGAGTATGATAAGGATTCAAGGATTATCTTATTGGTTGCTTAATGGATAATCAACTAGATAAGGATAATGACTGAAACCCTATCTCTACACCTATATAAACACCCCTAGGGCCATGAATTCGTGTATTCCTTCCCAAGAGGTCCTAGATACGAATTCTAACCTCTCACCTCTCTCCTTATACCTTCTCCACTTGCTTATGGTGTTTGTGAGCCATTAGAGGAGTGACACTTGTGACTCTAAGCCTTCCAAAGTCAATACAAGGAGATTTGGGATTGTTATTGCTACATAACAATCAAGGTAACACTATAAACTTATTCTCATGTTAATATGATTATATGTATGCTAGAATTAGGGTTTATAGTCTTGGATTCAAAGCATGTACAATAGAGAAACCTAGATCCAAGCATTAGGGTTTGTATGAGCACATAGGATGTCTTATGACCAAAACCTAATAGTGGTATCAGAGCCTTGATTGGTTTCTATTGTATTGATGCATATTTGATCGTAATAAGCACTGAAAATCGATTTTTTTGAGTTTTGAAGGTTTGACTCGCCGAGTCACTTGGTGAACTCGCCGAGTCAGCTGTACTCGACGAGTCCAAGCCCAGACTCGACGAGTCAAAGTGTCTGACAGCTCGTTTTCGCGATTTTCTTCCTGTTTTGGTTTTGGATAATTACCATAAACTCGTTTTTGTGATAAAATCCGAATTTTTTCATTATTATGTGATTATCCTTACCTAAATAGAAGATAATTGTCAAAATTTAGATAATCACTTGTTTTATTAGATAAAGTTTGATTATTTGTAATTTAGATTTGAATTATCTTGTGAAATAGTTTCAATTAATCCCTTTAGGTTTTATAGTTTAAATTTGAACCCCAAAAGTTTTGTTGTTTTGAAATTTAAATAGTTAAAACCCTAATGTTTTGAAAAAGGTTTCAAAACTTGCCCTCAAGTTTTGGAATTTAAAAGTTGATTAAAAGTTTAATTAGAAATGTTAAATTCTAAAACTCTAGTAATGTCTTGAAAAGTTCAAATCACACCCTTATGGTTTTATTAATTAATTAATGAGTATAATTAATAGAGGTTTAATAAGTCCATAAAAGTTTAGGTTAACCTTTTAATTGAATTAAAAGTGTAATCGTTAAAGTTAACCATATAGTATTTTAAAAGTATAAAGTACACCCTATACTATATATAACATTAAAAGTCTAACATTATATATGTATAAGTAAAAGTCAGTCTTACCGTTAGTAGGCCTCATTCACGAAGCTGGTCTATAAGGGGTGTTTAAGGAATTTGCCTATAAAATGGCGATTGAATGGGTATCCACTCTTACCCACCGCACTCTTGACTAGTGGAGGGTCGTTAGCCGAACGGGTAGGATAGGAAGAAACCTTCCATTATAAGTATAATGAAATACAAAGTAACTAAATGTTTCGCAAATTCCTAATCTTAGTTACTTAGGCAAAAGTGAATTAATGCAATTCCATGAAATTACACTTTGTGCCCTTGCGAAGATGTTAGTGGAGCGTGTGTGGTTTACCGGCACACTAAATGGTTCTAAGCAAAGGTAGCAAAGGGTGACTCAATGTTTGTCATAGTTCGGTGGAGCGTGTGTGGTTTACCGGCACATCGAATAGGTGATTGTAACATGTGAGGGCACCATGTAGTTTGCATGGTTATTCACACCCGCTTTGTGATCCTCGGCATCCCAGTCACAAACAAGAGGGGCATATCGAGATTTAAACATGCCATTGAAATGTTCAATGAATCTCAAAGGATCTAGGAGTTTTCATAGATTTAAAACTTAAATTCCTTTTTCGTTTCTCATGGTGAAAACTAGTGAATCGTCATTCACTTACCTTCAAATGTTCTGCGATTTAGGTTACGACATCCCTCTCCCGAGTTGTAGGATATTGTGTTGGGTCCTAGCCTTGGAATTTCATTTGGGTGATTTACCAAGGACTCAATCAATCAACTAACTTGAATTCGTTTTTCTCCCGATGTCAAAGTTCGACAACTATGGTCTTCGTAAATTCCGTGGAACAAGCATTCCACATGAAGATGATATTCCACGATTCGATCAAGGAACAAGAAATCATGCTTCACTTCCTCCTCCTCCTCCAATTATTCTCCCTAACCCACAAGTTCAAAGGCTTGAAAAGTTCGAGATCACTCAAGCCCTTTTGGCAAGAGAACATAAAGAAGGAAAGTCGGTGTGTGCACACGTCCTAGGGATGAAGTCACACATTGATAGACTAAGAATGATAGGATCCATTGTCGGTGAAGAGATGGCTGTTGATTGGGTTCTTCAATCACTTCCTAACTCGTATAGTGAGTTCGTAAGAGAGTACTATATGATGAACCGCGACGTGACCCTTATAGATCTCACCTATATGCTTATTGCTGCTGAATCAGCAATGGTTTGGCGCAATAGAAAAGCAAAGTTGATTGGTGAATCTGCCTTCGAGACCTCTGTGGATATAGACAATGGCAATGAAAGACATGCAATGATCGAAAAGTTTGATCATAGGAGAAAGGCGATGTCTGAAATAGTTCCATGTGTTGTTCCAAAAAGAGTCAATTTGCTTTTATTGCCAAGAGAAGGGGCATTGGAGACGAAGCTGCCCTATTTACCTAAGAGATCTAAGAGATGGGAGAGTCGAAACGTATGGCTCTAATTTAGGTAAAATCCATTGACTAACTCTTTTAAGCTTCATTCTAGGTTCTGAATACATAATGTGATAAGATTACAATTGATGTTTAGAAGGATCAAAGAAAAGAAAAGAAGCTTAAGGGAAGAAGTGAGCAGAATCTAACCGTGAAGGAATGGATTTCGATTGCGTTTCTCGAAGATTAGATTCTTGAGCTACTACTTAGAGTTAGAATTAGATTGCTAAGAAAGATGTATTCGCATAAGTTTTTCAATGAGTTGCATTGTGAAGGACAAATTTTTCCGCAATAAAATAAATTTTGATTTTAAATTTTATTTATTTATCCTTACAATGGCGTGTATGAAAAATTGATGTTAAAATTATTAGCAATAATGGATTTGTTTCTTATTATGTTATGGAAAGTCAAGAATTTACCAAATAGGGAGAGTTTCTCATCACCCAAGTTTCAATTGGACAGAAACTTGGAATCATGCAACTTGGTTGCATGATGAATGAGAAATTTCATATTTGATAATTAGACTAATTCGTTGACAAAGTGTCAAGTGAAAGGACTAGGAGATCGAGTACACAAAGTTGTGTGTTGATCAAGTTCACCATAAGAGTAACAAAGATATTCGTCATCATTTACTGAAGGTTTAGTATATATGATTATACTTACAAGATTAAGTGTAATTTTGAATTGATTAAAGGGTTTAGATCAATAGCAAAACGAATAAGAAGAATCAAATAGGCAGAAAGATAAGAGTTTCTCCATTCTAAGAAGATGGGAGAGTGGCTTTTATGCTTTATGATAGGTCTTAATGATTAAGAACCATATCTCAATTGATCCTCTAAATGAGTCTTGGTACAATTGTATGTCCAAGAAGAGGAATCAAAGATTGATGAAATGGTCAAATCAAGAAGACAATCATATTTTGTTCCAATAACAAGTCTTAAAGTTAAGATTGTGACAATGAGTAAAAAGTATTAAAGGTTTATAACATTCATCGAATGTGGAAAGTTGTGATGTCTTGGATAAGACAAAGACCAACTATGACCAATTTATGAAGTGTTTTGATACAAGCTACACTAACTCTTGAAAATTTGTTTGTCAAGAAATGTTTATTGACAAAAGAATCTTATATGTCAATGAGTCAGTGGGAGTCTTAATGCTCTCGAAAAGTTTCAAGAACAAATCAAATAAACCTTATCGATCATCACTAGCACACGAGTTGAGGTTTACAACCTATCGTGAAGACATTATTTTGTTTCTGTGCCAATCCAATCGAGTTAATTATGCATGTGAGTCCTATGAGTTCTCATTTGAATGCGTAAAACGCAAGGACCTTGATCAATGAAAGGTACATTGATAGGAAAAAGGTAAGATGCTTAACTACTTGGAAGACGTGGTGGGCAGCTGTGCTACCATAAGGCAAGAAATCAAGATTAAGAAAGTTCGATCCATATGAGTTTGAATTTGTCGTAAACTTTGGTTTTAACAAATTCGCATGGATAGGAACACATACACCGTTTAAATCTAAGTGTCATAAGATTTCCTCCTTCATGAAAATGATTGTGAGAAAATGCTTTCACTAAGAAAGATTTTAAAAGATAGTGATTGTAAAATTGCATTCTCAAATTCGATCATGGTTACGGCATCCCTTTCCATAATTTGAATTGTGAGGTTTGGCAATTAGTCTTAATTGTTAAGACACACATATGAACTATCTAAGGCAAAAGTGTATAAGTTCAAGAAGCCTTGATAAAAGATTATCAAAGCACTAAGTATTAGAAACATGAACTTAAGAAATTCAATAAGTATTGTTTTTCTGAAAGTTAAGATGTTTATGAATACATGTCGAAGCTAGTGGGAGCATAAGTGTTATGTTTTCTAATAATCATCATGATAGTGGGAGCATAAATGTTATGATTGTATGATTATTAAGGCACGTATTGCATAGTTGGCAATATTAATTATAGAAAACAAGAGTCATACTTTGCAAAGTTGTAAGAGTTGAAAGGTTGTTTTGCTATAATTAAGGGAGAGAATATTATGCTTCATTTCAAATCTAAAGGATTAGGTTGTGGAATGTTAATAAATTTAGTCAAAGGTACATAGTGTGTTCTTAAAATTTCGATTGTGATTACGGCATTCCTCTTCGCAATTCGAGTTTTGAGAACATAGCAAATAAAACATTATGCGTCGTGTCCCATACGCTTCGGGTATAGGATCGATTGCGAATGCTTTAATGTTTGACCATTCTAAAATTTTCCAAATGTATAGTGCATTTAGAGGGAAAAGGGACTAGAATTGGTTTTGACTAAAATAATTAAACAACTATCAAAGGACAATCCAAAGTTCGACGAGGATGGGTCGCTTGCGAGTAGTTGGAAGTATAGTATTGGAAATTATGGAAGTGTTTCCATATTGGATGGACAATATCGACATCATTACGAATAGATAAGATTCTATTAAGAATGAGGTGTCATATAGAAAATATGGAAGTGTGTCCATGTTGGGAAGTAAAATCTATGTCTAGATTAGAAACTTTATGCGAAAGGATGTTCAAAGGAATGTACTTTGAGTGAGAGACATCATATCTAAGGAATTGTCTTGTAACAATCTCTGATAGAGGAATTTGTAATATCATTGGCAATAGTCTTTGAGAGTTTGGTGCAGTGACATTACAAAAGGATCGTTGCATAAAGTGTTAGAATCTAGTATATTCTATAAATAACAAGAATTTGACATTCTTACACTTAAGAAAATGGATTTGGTGTTGTAAAATGAGAATGATTGGAAATGTGTTCAATTTGTCTATTTCGCAAAAGAAAGAACCATAGGTAAACATTGTGTGCATGCTAGGAGCATGGGACAAGTGTTGGAATTCAAATGCGAAGTTGATTACCCGAAACGACAAATAATGAGTAATCGATATGGTGATAAATAAAACGTGTTTGTTTATACTCAAAGGTTTGAGGCCATATGGGATTAATATTATTCTTGTGTTTCACCTTGCATGTTTTGACTTCCAGAATAATTGAGTTTATTAAGAATAATCGAATTATTCAAACGGGCCACAGTCGTTCATATGTTGGAAGTAGATATGAATGAAGACTGTCGTGAATTGGTGTGTGGATTGTCTAAAAGAGTATTAGACATAAGCAAATGTTTGCTGCAACGTTCATGAGTGCTTATGAATATGATTTGAGCATTGGATTAAACCCACGCTCACTTGGATCACTCCATGAATTGTATTACGAGTGATTGGTGAGACGATAACATCTTATATTCTTGAAACCGAGATGTGTGAGTTGTATCTTGCGAATCGGTTGCACATTGATAATATGTAAACGCACTAGTAACTTGGTGTTATAAAACATATTGTTGTGTGTGATTTGGTTAGTGAGTGCAAGCAAGCATTGTATCAAAGTTTATCCGTTCCTTTTATCCAAGGTAGGATAAAAGCGATATCTTTGGGCCCCTCGATGGTTTAGTGATGACATACGTAAATGCTCGGCCGGGCTAGGGCTAATTTGATTTGTTCAATTAGTCTGTTGTCATAAATCGGAAATCGAGAAGTAGTACAAAGAGAATGATTAGAAATCATGTCTCAGACGATATCAAGAATGGAGGAATATATGATCCCTTATCTAAGGACACGCATATCTGATATGATCAGAGTTGACAGCGGCTTTGGAAAGCTACGATTGCAGATCAGGATCTGAAGTCATACGCAAAATAGTTGTTAGACTTATCCAAGTGGGAGACTGTTGGATTAGTGTCTAAGTCCATAACTATTTTGGTATGTACTTGACCCGATGGTGCATGGTCCTTTTGGGTTGCCTTCACCAAAGCAACTTGATTGGAGAAATGAATAAAGAGAGAGAGGATAATATGATTTATTAATATGTTATAAGAATAATATATTAAAGGAGAAATCATATTTGTTTAATTAATATTGGTCAATAATTAATTAAGAATTAGTTTTGTGATCAAATGTAATTAATTAAACTAGAGGGGCTGATTTGTAATTATGTGATAGTTACAAAATAAGGTAAGAATTATCTTATATATATGGTGAACGAATTTGAGGTGTAAATCCCTTAGAATTCGAGTATGATAAGGATTCAAGGATTATCTTATTGGTTGCTTAATGGATAATCAACTAGATAAGGATAATGACTGAAACCCTATCTCTACACCTATATAAACACCCCTAGGGCCATGAATTCGTGTATTCCTTCCCAAGAGGTCCTAGATACGAATTCTAACCTCTCACCTCTCTCCTTATACCTTCTCCACTTGCTTATGGTGTTTGTGAGCCATTAGAGGAGTGACACTTGTGACTCTAAGCCTTCCAAAGTCAATACAAGGAGATTTGGGATTGTTATTGCTACATAACAATCAAGGTAACACTATAAACTTATTCTCATGTTAATATGATTATATGTATGCTAGAATTAGGGTTTATAGTCTTGGATTCAAAGCATGTACAATAGAGAAACCTAGATCCAAGCATTAGGGTTTGTATGAGCACATAGGATGTCTTATGACCAAAACCTAACAAGAACATGGGTAGACAAAATAGTTGATGTGTGTTAAAATGATGAGAGGCCTCGATGTTATTGTTGTTCCAGTCATCTAGCGGAGTATGGATTGACGACCACAGACTCTTCTAGACAGTTTAGTGGAACGCTAGCAGGCTCGCAACCTGTAGGTGTTGTGAATGATGTGTTCACCGGTGTACTCCATCCCCCTCATGGTTGCCTTTAGGACATTTATTGTTGAGGAACCCCCTTAGCAGTAGTGTCCGTCCCGATGATAAAATCCTTAGACTAGGTCCCTTGTATAGGTGTTTAGGGACGTAAAGTGAGGATAACGGGAATGGGTAATCAGGGTTATTGTTGATTGATGAAATTAATAAATTTATTGTTGATCGATGAAATTAATAAATTTATTATTATTTGTGGGTTGAAAACCCTATATGCTCACCAGGCTCCCAAGCCTGACCCACTCAGCTTACTGTTTTACAGGTAGTCGACTCAGAGCATAATTATGATGATGATGAGAGACGTTTGGATTATAGGCCATTAGTTGAAAATAACTGTTGTAAGGCTTATAATGTACTGTTTATACTTATGTACTGTATCAAACATGACATCCCAAGTCTTTTAATGAAATACATTTCTAAGTAAATGCTTTTGATAAATCTTTATCATATTATTGTTTTGGGACAAATTTCGCAATTCTTTTATTAAAAGTTACTCTGATTTTGAAATAAAGTATAAACAAAACCGGTATTTTTTGGCCGTGAAATTGGGGATGTCACAGAGTATGCCATGATGGTCACAAATCCAAAGAAATTGGCAAGGAGAAAATTTCCCGTCAGCAAGAACCGAAACTAGCAGGGAAGTTATAGTTCTGAGAAGATGAAGGATGAACCGAAAGTCTCCTCTCAAAAGGATGGAGAGAAAAAGGAGAGTAAGCTTGCAGGAGACTCTGGAGACGACTGCAACTATTGTCACGGCAAGAACCATTTTGCCGAAGATTGCATGTTGAGAAAAGAGAGGGTGAAGATGATGAGGCGTATTATATGCGCAAATTAGAAGAAGTCAAGAATAAAAAGGCGTCCAACAGCTTGATGAATGCCTTAATCGTACAGGAGAATGCTGGGGAAGATGAGTTCGGTGGCGTAGAACTCTGGTTAACCGACTCTAAAGACGAAGAGTTTAGAAGGCCCGCTCACGGAAAGGCGTATGTGGCAAAGAATGAAGGTTCGGGTGGAAAGTGCTTTATCATCACTGCTGGTCCATCAACCGAAAGTGCAGATACAGAACTGAACCTGACAGAAAACAAGTGTTTTGCGGCCAAGCCGGTGAGTGAGAAGATCAACGACTGCGATCGATTGATCAAAAAGGTACATTCTATTCTTGAGTCTCTTAAAATTTCAAAAACTGATTATCAAGAAGAATTAAATGAATTGAACTTTAAATTTTCTAACCTAAGTAGTAGCCTCATGCAAACCCGCTTAGCGAATTCTAACCTAACTGACCAACTCGGCAGGGTGTCTTCAAAAAGTGAGGAAAGGAGAATGTGGATTGAGCTGAGGGAAGCGGAGTTAGTTAGAGCTAGGGATGAAAATATTTATTTGCAAAGAGACAATTTAAAGTTAGTAAAACAAAGAAATGTTTTCCAGTTTAATTGCTATGCATCTTTATACTAATATTGTTCAATTACATTTAAGCTGTGAAATTGGAAAGAAAATTCATAAAATGATTTTGCCCTTTCTTGAATTTAAGGAAGATGAAGTTATAGCAGAATGTGAATTAGAAGTGTCCTCTGAAGAAACATCAATGTTGTATAGGCTAGGTTTGGATAAGATAGAAACCTTCATCGATTCTAAGGAACATAAAATTATGTTAAAAGATATCTTAGATGAAAATGATAGGCTAAAGATTAAAACTGAAACTATACAAACATTCGATTTGTCAAATGCTAAAATTGTTAAAGATAATAAAATAAACTTAGATAATTCATCTGAATTTGATGCGGAAAGCGAGATGAGTGAAATCCCAATAGAGGATGAAGTTGATGTTGGATAAGGTGTCTAAGTCCATAACTTATTTGGTACATACTTGACCCGACCCGGCATGGTCCATTTGGGTTGCATTTCATCCAAACGATTTATGGATAATTTTATGAGAATTGTATACTTACGATTTATTAATATATTATAAGTTATAATATATTAATATGAAGTCATGTTATTTAATTAGTTTTAGTCTTAAATTAATTATGAATTAATTTAGAGATTAAAAAGAAGACTGATTAAATTATGGGCTATTATATTTTATATAGTGTAGGCTAATACTCATTTGTTAATGGGCTAAGCTAATATGGAAGTCCATGGATGATCCATGGAGATTTTAACCCATGGATCCTTGGAAAGGAAAAGACATGGGTTATTAGGGTTTCACCCTAACCATGCACACTATATAAAGAAGCATATGATGCAAGAAATATGGCTCTAAGTGTAGACTCTAGTTGTGTGAGACTTAGTGGTGGCCGATTCCACAAGAAAGTATACTACTCTCTCAAAGTTTTCCAAACGTTTGTGGTGATTTGTGATTCCATTTGAGGCATTCACACTATTGGTGCTTGGCTCTCAAACTCCAAACAATCAACCATCATCAAAAGGTATGTATTTCTACTAGTAGTTTTATGATTCATAATTCTTATGCTATGCTAGTTAGGAAGAAATCTTGGAAATTATTATTTGCATGTATTTTAGAAGAAAACATAGATCCAAGGTTTATTAGGGTTGCATGCACACTTAGGAAGTGTTAGATTGCTCAAAACCCAACAGTGGTATCAGAGCCTAGGCTTGTTTTCTTGAATACTTGATGCAAATTGCTGAAAATCAAAGTTTATGTGTTGTTTGCACAGCAGACTCGCCGAGTCCATGAACGGAAGCGACGAGTCCAAGACAAAATTCATCCAACTCGGCGAGTTGGTTCATGCACTCGACGAGTTGGACCCCCAGACAGCATATCTTCGAGTTTTGGTGCTGGAATTGGTCTAGAATCATTACCTTAAACTGTTTTGGACTCATAAAACCTGTTTTTGATGTGGTAATGATGATGGTGGACCAATTTCAAAGTTATAATCAAAATTTCAAGTCTATATGTGTTCATATGATTCTTGAAATTGTTGATGTGGATGTTCATGTTCATATGAGTTTTGTTAGATCATAGGAATTATTTGCAAATTGTTTGTTAGTTAATTCTTGATCTTAATGTGTTTTAATGGAATTCATAATTTGTCCTCAAGTTATGGAGTTCCAAAAGTTTTTTCTTTTAAATGTTTTTTTTAAGAAATCATAAGTTACACTTTTGAAGAGTTTTTCTAATAAATGCTTTTATGAACTTCATAACTTGTCCTCAAGTTATAGATTTCCAAGAGACTCTTCATTAAAAGTTTTAAACACTTAATTAAAACTCATAAGTTATGAATATCCAAAAGTTTATGAATTGTTCAAAACTTTCCCTCAAGTTTTGGAATTTGTAAAGTCTCACACAAACTTTAATTCCAAACCCTTAGAGTTTTAAAAGTTAAAATTCAACACTTATACTATTTATAATATTAATGGTTAATTATTATATATATGTATAAGAACAAGTCGTTTTACCGTTAGTAGGCCTTATTCACGAAGCCGGTCTATAAGATGGGTATAATGTTGTTGCCTATAAAATGGCAACTTAATGGGTGTCCACTCTCACCCACCGCTTGCTTGATTGGTGGAGGGTCGTTAGCCGAACGGGTAGGACAATGACTTTAAATTCTCATTAAAAGTATAATGATTATTATAAAGTAACTAAATATTTTTTTTATTTAATTCCCAATCTTAGTTACTTTAGGAAAATGTGAATTTGGTGCTAGCCCATGGAATTCACACTTTGTACCTTACCAAGTCGTTAGTGGAGCGTGTGTGGTTAACCGGCACACTAACTTGGACTAGTAAGGATCACGAAGGGTGACTTAATGTTTTTCATAGATCAACGGAGTGTGTGTGGTTAACCGGCACATTGATTAGGTGATAATATTAAGGGTACCAAGTGAATTGGTATGGTTATTCACACCTTGTTTTGTGATCCTCGGCATCCCAATCACAAAATTTGAGAGGGCACACTCGAGATTGAAACATGCCATTGAAAAGTTCAATGAATCTCAAAAGATCTAGGAATTTCAAATCCAATTAAAACCTAATAAATTATTTCGTTTTTCATGGTGAAAATTGGTGAATCGTCATTCGCCTACCTTCAAATATTTTATAGCCTGGATTACGGCATCCCTCTTCCAAATTATAACATATTGTGTTGGGTCCTAGCCTTAATATTTCATATTGGGTGTTATATTAAGGATTTTGAATCAACTAACTTGATTTTCTCCCATTATAGATGTCTGGTTCAGACAACTATGATCTTCCCAAATCTCTTGAAGATGGTGTCCCTCAACATCATGCTTCACTTCCTCCACCTCCTCCAATTATTCTCCCTCACCCACAAGTTCTTGAAAAGTTTAAAGTCACTCAATCCTGTTGGCAAGCATAGTCTATGTGTGCTCACATCTTGGAGATAAAGTCACATATTGACAAGCCAGGAGAGTTGGGTGTCAAAGTCTCGTGAAAGTTGGATGTTCAATCACTTTCTTAGTAACATAGTGAGTCTCTTTGGGATTACTATGAGATAGACTATGACATCAACCTTAATGATGTTATCTATTTGCTTGGTGTTGTGGAATCAGTAATGATTTGGAACACCAGTAAAGCAAATTTGATTAAAAGAACAACTTCCCAAGTCTTAAATGGACATTGACAATGGTAGCATTGGATATCTAGAAAAAGATTTCTCTTCCCAATGGAAAGGGATCGGCTATAGTTAACTCAGTTGACCAAATGGTAAAGAGAAAGGCTAAGTCTGAGATAGTCTCATGTGCCATTACCAAAGGGTCCATGTGTTTTGTTGCCAAAGGAAGGGGCATTGGTTGCGAAGCTGCCCTATTCACATGAAAGGTCATAAGATTGATCAAGTCAAGATGTTTGACTCTACTTCGGGTAAAGTCCACTGTCTAACTCTATTAAGTTCCTATTTTGAGATTCTTATTACATAATGTGAATGGGTCACATGTTGATGTTTTTAAGAATCAAAGAAAAGATAGGAAGCTTAAAGTAAGTATATGTTGATTCTGATTGCAAAGGTGGGTTTCGATCGCATGGTTCGGTGATCAGAATTTTGAGCTGTTGCTTAAGAATTATAATATATTGCTTATGAATAGATAACAACAAGGTTTTCATGTGGATTGTAAGGATAAGTTTTTCCGCAAAGTTTAAAAAAAAGGGGGTTTTAATTTTATTTATTTTAAAAATATCCTTACAATGGCATCTGTGGAAAATTGTTGCTTATATGTTCCCAGTAATAGCAATATTGGAAAGTGGATTTGATTCTTTCATTTGTGGTAGTGTCTGAATTTACCAAATGAAGAAAGTTTTTCATCACCCAAGTTTCAATTGGACAGAAACTTGGAATCATACAAGTTGTATTGTATGATGAATGAGAATTTTCATCTTTCAAAATTAAGACTAATTCTTTGATCACATGTATATGTGAGCCAATTGAAGGACTAAGAAATTAGGTACACTGGGTGTGTGCTGGTCAAGGTCCACCAAAAGGATTGATTTGTCATGATTTACTAAAGATTAGTAAATATGATTATACTTATAAGGTTAAGTATAATTCTGTAACATTGGAAAGGTTACAATGTATGACAAAACAAATGAGAAGAATCAACTTAGGCAGAAAGATAAAAGTTTCTCAAATCTGAAAGGATGGGAGAGTACTTTAGTATGATATTTCATGATCATCTTAATGATTATGAAACCATATCACAAATTCATACTCTAAGGACATCTTAGTGCATTGTTATGGCTAAGAAGAGAGGTCATGAATTGTTGCATTGGTTAAAATCAAGAAGATGAGTCATACTTCGTTCCAAAACAATACTTAGATACATACCCCAAGATTGTAACCATTGAGTGACATAAACTAAGGTTTATTAACACTAGTCAAATGTAAGAGTAAAATGTTTTCTACTCTTGTACATTTGAGATTGGTAAGTTGTGATGTCTTGGATGAGACAAAGACCAACTAAGACCAATTGTGTAAAGTGTTAGTCTTGATAAGAATCTGCACTGTCCCTTGAATATTTGTTTTGTCAAGGAATGGTTCTTGACTGGGGAAACTTATATGTCAAGGGGATAGTGGGAGCCTTAAAGATCCTGAAAGAGTTTCAAGATTTAATCAAGAGTAAAACCTGTAATTTATCACTAGCACACGACTTAAGGTTTGCAACCTATCGCGTTGACATAATTCTTATTTTTGTACCTAGTTCAAATAAGTTGAATTTGCATGTGTGTTATCAGAGTTCAACTTGGAAGCATTGGTGGGCCTTGTGCTACCAAGGTGACAAGAAACTAAGATTGAACAAGTTTAATCCATGTAAGGCTGAATTTGTCACTAACCTTATCTTGTGATTATGGTTTTGACAAATTCACATGGATAGGAACTCATACACTATAAAATCTAAGTGTCATAAGGCTTCTCTCCGATTCATGAAAATGATGGTGAGGAAACGCTTTCACTAAGTAGATTTTAAGTAGATATTAATTGTGTTATTTGCATTTTCAAAAGTCGTTAGTGGAGCGCGTGTGGTTCACCAGCACACTAACATGGACTTGTGATAAATGGAAACGGTCTAAACTATTAAGACTATGATTACGGTATCCCTTTTCATAGTTCTGAAAAATTGTTTAGACACACATGTGAGCTATCTAAGAAAGGGTGTATGAATCTAAATTTCAGAAGTCCACCAGATTTCTGGAAATATGTCAGAGCTAGTGGGAGCATAAGTGTTATGCTGATAATCATCATGTTAGTGGGAGCATGATTATTACGTTTAGTGTTGCAAGTTAGCAATGTTAATTATAGAAAACAAAGTTTCAATTCGTGAAGTTGCAGGGGTTGAAAAGTTGTTTTGCTATAATTAAGGGAGAGGAAATTATACTTCATTTCAATTCTAAAGCTTAGATTGAGATTTTAATCATCTTTAGTCAAGAATATATATATATATATATATATATATATATATATATATATATATATATATATATATATATGAATTTTATGTTGGAATGGTTCAACTTGAAAAAATTCTATATATATTGCGTTTTCAAAATTCGATTATGATTACGGCATCCCTCTTCATAGTTAAATTTTGAAAACATGGCAAATAAAAAATATTGTAGCAAAAGACTGGTCAACTATCATGTCTTTATGTCAAACATCATGAATCGTGTCCCATATGCTTCGGATATACGATCGATTGCATGTGCTATAATATTCATCTTTTCTAAATTTTCCAAATGCTTAAGCCATATAGAAGGGAAAAGTCTAGAACTGGATATGACTAAAGTGATTAAGCAGTTGTCGAGGACAATCTGAGGTTTGCCAAAGATTGGTTGCTCAGGGAAAGTTGGAAGTATGATGTAAGTTGTCGGAAAGGACCATATTGACATGTTCTGAAAAGAAGTAACTCTTGTTCGGAAGTGATAGTTAAAATGGGACTATGGAAATGTCTCCATAGGTGGAAGTTATTCAATCTATGTAAGATTAGAAAACCTTAATGCAAGAAGGATGTTCAAAGCAATGTACTTTGAATATGAGACTTCCGTTCCATAGAAGTTGACCTTCTTTGGAATACTCTGTAATGACTGGTGACAAGGTTTTGGTGACTTTGTGAATAATCATTACAAGAGGAACATTGCATAAAATTTTAAAATCTAACAGATTTTTTGGTAAATGATAGGAATCGGGGATTCTCACATTTACAATAAGGATTTGGGATTGTGAAATGAGTATCATTGGAATCATGTTCAATTGATCTACATCACAATGTAAGGATCATAGACAAACATAGTGTGCATACTTGGAGTATGGCATAACTATTGTTTAGAAAAACAAAGTATACATGCTAGGAGCATGGGACGTCTGTTGTTTTTTATTCAAGTCTTAAGTTGATTGTTTGAAACATTATACAATGAATGATGTGTAATCATATGGTGATAAATAAAAGGTGGTTCTATTTATATTCAAAAGGGTTCTGAGACCATATTGGATTCGATTATTATTGTGTTTCACTTTGCATGTTTTGACCTCCAAAATAGCTAGGTTATTCTTTCCGAATGACTAAGTTATTTAAACACTCCACAGTCGTTTATATGTTGGAAGTAGGTATGAATCAAGACTGTCATGAATCGAGTTTGTAGATGGCTAAATGGGTTTAGTCATAGCAATGGTTGCTACAACATTCATGAGTGCCCATAAGTTATGAGTATTGGAATAAATCCACGCTCACTTGTATCACTTCATGGAATTTATCTCGAGTGATCGTGAGATGGTAATATCATATAAATCTTCAAACCTAGAGATATGAGTTGTTACCTATGAGTTTGTTGTGCATTGATTGCACATAAACGCATCAGTAACTTGATGTTATAAAACGTGCCTTTGTGTACAATTCAACAAGTAGTAGAATAAGCATATTAGTCGAAGTTTATCTGTTCCTTCTAGAAATAGAAGCGATATCTGGGCCCCTCGATGATTTTGTTGTGACCTATGTACCGGCCGGTCAGAACTAAATTGATGTGTTCGATTAAGTTCTTTGTCAAACAAATCGAAAACCAGGAAACAAACTGTTGGAAAATAAGTACGATGTTGTTCCATGTATTTGTTCGGCTGATATCATGAGAACAGAGAATTATATGATCACTTATCTAAAATGGTGCTTCATAGTTCAACAGAGTTTTCGAGAGCTACGATTGCTGCTTGGTTCCTGAAGTAACATACGCAAATATAGTTATTAGACTTATCCAAGTGGGAGTCTGTTGGATAAGGTGTCTAAGTCCATAACTTATTTGGTACATACTTGACCCGACCCGGCATGGTCCATTTGGGTTGCATTTCATCCAAACGATTTATGGATAATTTTATGAGAATTGTATACTTACGATTTATTAATATATTATTAGTTATAATATATTAATATGAATTCATGTTATTTAATTAGTTTTAGTCTTAAATTAATTATGAATTAATTTAGAGATTAAAAAGAAGACTGATTAAATTATGGGCTATTATATTTTATATAGTGTGGGCTAATATTCATTTGTTAATGGGCTAAGCTAATATGGAAGTCCATGGATGATCCATGGAGCTTTTAACCCATGGATCCTTGGAAAGGAAAAGACATGGGTTATTAGGGTTTCACCCTAACAATGCACACTATATAAAGAAGCATATGATACAAGAAATATGGCTCTAAGGGTAGAGTCTAGTTGTGTGAGACTTAGTGGTGGCCGATTCCACAAGAAAGTACACTACTCTCTCAAAGTTTTCCAAACGTTTGTGGTGATTTGTGATTCCATTTGAGGCATTCACACTATTGGTGCTTGGCTCTCAAACTCCAAACAATCAACCATCATCAAAAGGTATGTATTTCTACTAGTTTTATGATTCATAATTCTTATGCTATGCTAGTTAGGAAGAAATCTTGGAAATTATTATTTGCATGTATTTTAGAAGAGAACATAGATCCAAGGTTTATTAGGGTTGCATGCACACTTAGGAAGTGTTAGATTGCTCAAAACCCAACAGTTGATTGCTCTAAGTTTATGAAAAATGAAACCGAGAATGAAAAACCTCTTATATCAGAAAACTCGGTTGAGTTTGCTCGTCTGTCAAAAGAACAGAAACCAAAACTCAAGGAAAAGGCCTTGGTCTATCAAAAAGTTCAAACCGTGCCAAATCAGGTTTATGCTGTGACTGGGGTCACTCAAAGGCAATCGGCAGAATTAAGAATCATAGTTGACGAAGATAACGCTGAAGGATGCGAAGACTATTTCTGGTCTACTCCTATTGACAACGCAGACGAGACTATGGGACTATCTGAGAAAACCACCTAGAGTTTCGACATTCCAAGCACAAGTGAAACCAAAGATGTTCCTGAGGAACCAATGGTTGAACCTGATGTTCCAATCAAGAGGGAAGAACCGAAAGTTCTACTCAAGAGAGAGGAAGCACCGAAAGTTCAAACTAAGAAGAGTACAAAATCTGAAATGGAAGGTAAGACAACTGTAACTCAGAAGGAGAAACCAAAGGCCAGCTTCAATGTCCACAAATCTCAGAAGGAGCTAGCTGAATAGAATCGCTTGAGAAATTAGAGATATGCCACGAATCTGAATGAACGGAAGAGGCATTGGAATTCTCAAAATCCCAACTATGAGCCTCCCAGGAAAGGATCCATGGACAAGGGAAAGGAAAAGTTGAAAGAAAATTTCAGTCTAAATTCCTACTATTCCAAATCCCAGAACTGAAAGTCATGTCTCGGTCCTGAACCCAGTTTCGGTCCTCGACCCAGTTTCGGTCCTAGACCTAGTTTCGGTCCTAAACCCAGATTCGGTCCTCGACCCAGATTCAGTTCTAAACCTAGATTTGGTCCCAATCCTAGTTATGGATTCTCCAAGTCCCAAGTTGAAACAAATTCTTTAAAGGACATCAAAGGAAAAGGAAAGCTGGTATCAGACTCTGAGAAGGAAAATAAGAAGTCCTCCACTAAACCTAGGAATCAAATGAAAAATCCTAAGCCATCAAAAGCAACCCCAACTGATACACCAAAATTTAAAGAAGATAAAACAAAAATCAAGGTGTATAGCATTAAAAGAAAAGATCAAGCTACTCTTACTAAATGAACTTATTTAGTTGATGTTTCTGTAGCTATTCCTTTCTTTATGAAAAACTCACCAGGACCCAAGAAACTTTGGGTTCCTAAATCTGCTTGAATTTGCAGGTAATCAGTGACGAGCGGTTTGACGACGAATGGTATATAGACAGTGGTTGCTGGCATCACATGACAGGGAGGAAGGAGGAGCTAAGGGAGTTTCGCTCCCTAAAAGATGGTGGGTCTGTGAAGTTTGGAAACAATTCCTATGGAACAATCAAAGGATACGACATGATAACTAATGGAGACTTCTCGATCAGAAAGGTGGCTTATGTAGACGGATTGCAACACAATCTCATCAGCGTGTCGCAATTAGTTGTGGGCACATGTTTGAAGGTATCATTCGATGATGAGGGGTCTGAGATAATGGAAAAACAATCCAAGAAGGTTCTGCTGAAATATGCACGAAAGGGAGAGATGTACCCTCTGAATCTTAACCTAATTCGAGGGACACCAGCTATCTGTCTGTTGTCAACGGCAAACACCGATGAAAGCTGGTTATGGCATCAACGTCTATCACACTTGAATTTCAAAGACATCAACAAATTAGTGATTGGTGATCATGTTCGAGGCCTTCCTCTTCTCAAGTTCGATAAGGAGCATTTATGTGCAGCATGTGAGATGGGTAACCAGAGCAGAAGAAGCCACCCTACACACATCAATACTAAGATAGTGGAAGCACTTGAACTGTTACACATTGATTTGTGTGGACCGTCTGCTATAGAGAGTATCTGTGGAAGTAAGTACATTCTTGTCATTGTAGATGATTTTTCACACTTCACTTGGGTTTTCTTTCTTAAGCAGAAATCAGATGCTACTCCCAAGCTGAAGGCATTCATCAAGCAAGTGGAAGTACAACTAAAGAAGACGGTCAGAAACATCAGAAGTGACAATGGTCCGGAATTCAAGAACAAGGATTTTGAGGACTTTCTGGCTGATAAGGGGATAACTCACAATTTTTCGGCCCCTTATACACCACAACAGAATGGGATTGTTGAAAGACGAAACCGCTCGTTATGTGAAGCGGCCAGAACCATGCTCAGTTTCGCTTCCCTACCTTTATACTTCTGGGCTGATGCAATTGCCGTTGAATGCTATACTCAGAATCGGTCCTTGCTCAACAAGATATTCTCCATAACTCCTTATGAGATCGTAAACAATAGGAAACCGAATGTCAAAATTTTCCATATCTTCGGTTCAAGGTGCTTTATTTTTAATTCTAAAGAGAACCGAAATAAGTTTGATGTTAAAGCCGACGAGGGAATATTTATAGGTTACTCTCTGTCATCAAAAGCATACAGGGTGTTGAATAAGCATTCCAAAAAAATTGAAGAGACTTATTATGTCACCTTTGATGACAATTATATGAAGAAGGTTCAAAGGACTGAAAGTTCCTTAGGAGACATATTCCCAGAATCTGGACAGGTCTCGGTTCCAATATCTAACCTGTTTAAGGAATACATTCGGCTATTCGATGAACCAGAAAAAGCAATTCATTTAGAGGCAACAGCAGCAGATAACAAAATCGATAATCTCAAGAAGGTCATAGACGAAGATACTAAAGATGGAAAGCGAACCACGAAGTACTAAGTCATCAACAGGCTTTCCAAACAAAGATTCAACGTTCCAGGGGGAGAGCTCTACAACTTCAAAGCAACCAAAGTTTCTGTTGAGGGGGAGAATCCAAGTTCATCCCCAACATCTAAAGGTTCAGATGATAGGGAAAACACTGATCCAAAAGAAACAAGTGATAGTCAAATCGAGGGGGAGAAACCAACTTCCACAAGAAATGCAGACTCTGATGCTGACATAGATTTCACTTCGCCAGTCGAGGGGGAGAAGGAGAAAGAAAGTGATAGTTCTACTGATGAAGGTGAGGGTGATCTGTCAGATGTTGAAATAGAAGTAGAAGCTGAATTGAATCCAGAATATGATCCAAACTATCCTCCATTAGTGAAATGGACAAAGGACCATCCCAAAGAGCAAATTATTGGTGAAACTTCAGAAAGTGTTCTTACTCGATCTCAACTGAAGGCGAAACAAACTGCATTATACTCTAAAGTGGAATTTTGTATGTTTAATATGTTTATTTCCAAAATTGAGGCGAAAAATGTAAATATTGCACTTGATCATTCAGATTGGGTTCAAGCAATGCAGGATGAGCTCCATAAGTTCGAA
The DNA here is from genome assembly GCF_052625555.1 of Lactuca saligna. Classification (NCBI taxonomy): domain Eukaryota; kingdom Viridiplantae; phylum Streptophyta; class Magnoliopsida; order Asterales; family Asteraceae; genus Lactuca; species Lactuca saligna. The sequence continues at coordinate 172,316,644 of NC_136424.1, forward strand.
CGCAACAGAGTTTGGAGGTTGATTCCTACACTGAAAGATGATTCTATTGTCGGCCTGAAATGGGTGTTTAGAAATAAGCTGGACAAAGAGGGGAATGTCATTCGTAACAAGGCTCGGTTGGTAGTAAAAGGTTATTGTCAAGAAGAAGTGATAGATTATGAAGAAACCTTTGCTCCAGTAGCAAGCTTGGAATCTGTTAGAATCTTCCTTGCATATGCTGCTCACAAGAACTTATAAGTTTTCCAAATGGATGTCAAATGCGCTTTCTTGAATGGAGAATTAGAAGAAACCATCTATGTTGAGCAACCGCCTGATTTTGTGAATGAAAAATACCCCGATCATTGCTATGTGCTGGATAAAGCTGTCTATGGGCTAAAACAAGCACCGAGAGCCTGGTATGAAACACTTACTCGCTTCTTGAAAATGTCAAAATTTAAACAAGGTTCGGTAGACACAACCTTCTTTCGTAAGAAGGAAGGCGAACATTTGATGATTGTTCAGATTTATGTTGATGATATCATCTTTAGCTCCACGAATCCTAGCTTAATAGCTAAATTCAGGAAGTTGATGGAGACTAAATTTGAAATGAGCACAATGGGTCCAATTAACTTTTTCCTTGGTTTAAATATTAGACCGGGACCAGAAGGTATCTTTATAAACCAGGAGGCATACACCAAGAACTTACTGACAAAATTTGGAATGAAGGGTGATTCAAAAGTGAAGGTTCCTATGGCATTTGGCACTAAGCTAACCCCATCTCTGGAGAAACCTACTGTGGATATAACACTTTATCGTCAAATGATAAGGTCCCTTATGTATCTAATAGCTAGTAGACTAGATATTATGTTTACTCTTTGTTACTGTGCCAGGTTTCAAGCCAATCCAAGAGAACCTCACATGCTTGCTGTGAAGAACATTTTTCGATATCTGAAGAAAACTTCATCTCTCGGTCTCTGGTATCCTGCAAGATCTGGATTCTTCATCCAAGCCTTTTCTGATGCTGATCTAGGAGGATGTGGACTAGACCGAAAGAGTACTACAGGCGGATGCCAGTTTATTGACGGGAAACTTGTTAGTTGGCAGTCCAAGAAACAAACCTGTGTTTTGTTATCTACAGCCAAAGCTGAATATATTGCTGCAACATCTTGCACCTCTCAAGCGGTTTGGATTCAAAGTCAACTAAGAAATTATGGGCTAAGTATGAAGAAGATTCCTCTCTATTGCAACTCTGAAAGTGCAATTAGGATTTGTCATAATCCAGTGCAACACTCAAAAACCAAGCACATTGCACTTAGGTATCATTTCATCAAGGATCATGTAGAAGATGGGAATGTGGAAGTACACTTTGTTTGATCTGCTGATCAACTGGCTGACATCTTTACTAAAGCCTTACCAGAAGCAACCTTTAACAAAATCTTACAAGGCTTGGGCATGATGGAAGGAGAGTCGGTACCGAACCCTCAAACCTCTCATTAAAAATTAGACAACCAAAATGAACAGACCGCTCGGTCTATTTCGGCTCTAGACTTTTAAGGAACCGAAATGGACAAACCGCTCGGTCTATCTCGGCTCCATAATTATCTGGAACCGAAATGAACCGAATGCTCGGTCTATTTCGCTTCACTCATTTAAAGATAAGGTTTCGGTTGTATCTTTTTTGCATATCTTTCTTTTGATTTGAACTTAATTATTCTATCTTTCTGTTTTTATTCTTTTTCAGAAAATTTCAAAAATCCAAAAATATTTTATCTATCTGTTTTATTCCTTTTCAAAAAATTTCAAAAATCCAAAAAATATTTTTTCTATCTGTTTTTATTCTTTGTCAAAAAATTTCAAAACTCCAAGAGCATTTTATGTTTCTGTTTTTATTATTTTTCAGAAAAATTCAAAACTTTCACTAAGTTTTATTTGTCTCGTTTGTTTGTCTGTTTGTTTTGTTTGGTGTGTTTCTTTATTCTTCTTAGGTGATATAAATACCCGTATAACCGACTGTGGATCTAAGGAAGGTATGATTCAATTCCAAAATGAACTAGTTAAGGGTCCCTAGAAGCATGCTGATGCATGTTGTCTTAAGCCTCTACGATCTTGAGCAGGCCTTAATGATTCGATCTACACCTATCGTTTCTTTCAAATCAGGCTAATTTATACTACTCGGTCTAGAGCTACCTTACTCTTCTCATATGAGTTAAGAGTTTCTCTGCTCTGTCAGGATTATCTAGTAGAAGGTACATTTGGTTCTTTAGCCACCTCCTTATATTCTCCATCTACTTTCGGTTCACCAATGTAACCCTTGACACTCTCGGTATTTACCACTGAGGTTTATGGTTACACAACATCTGTGTTTGTGATCTTAGATACGTTTACCACGTGCTGATTGAAACCCAATATCCAACACCAAAAATGAATTGACGGTGAATTATATATTCAAGAACTTACTGGTTACCTTAGGAAATCTCTCTTTATATTTTTGTGTGATCTTTTATGAAATTGTCTACTGCCAAGGCATTTCTTCCCAAAGAGATCCAGTTTATTTTTTTTTAGATTTCTGATTTCTCTATAGTCACTAAAATAATATATCCCACCTAGCTGTTCTACAGACCACATCGGTCTCACAGGTACTTCTTCCAACGTTCGGTTTTATGTTAAAACTTGAAGTTCGGTTGAAGATAAGCTACCCTAAGCCTATGATTAAAAGAAGCCTTTCAATGTTTATTAACAAACAGTTTATCATATTTTTCGGGAAACCACACAAGCACTTTAAGTCTTTGTTGACTTTGAAGGAAGTGATTCTTGCCCGAAATCCTCTGCTTTCTATCTAATACTAAGACATCACTCACATCCCATACACATTTGATTTGTTTCTTTATCTTTGTCACACTTATGCACGAAAATTTTTATTTTCCAACATTTTGGTTACAGTGTGGTTTGAGTTTTGGGTTATCTATTGCAACCAAACAAGGGGCTATTGTGGAATTTCAAACGTCGATTGAAGATAAGATTTAGGCGCGTGAATTTGATCGGTTTCTAAACCCATGCGTGCTGACGAATACCTGAGAGTAACCACACTGTCACATCACGCTTTTTCAGGCGATGTTTTAGTGATCTCATCATTATCATCACGGTTTTCTCTCTCCAGGCAATGGTGTATAAAGGGTTGAATGTTTTATTTGTCTTTTACCAGCACTCAATTCTCTCAAACTTAAACAACAAGTAAACACTGTTCATCTTCTTCTTCATTCATCAATGGCGACTTCCTCTTGAGTACATGATTAGACGGCATCATCATCCTTGCTCACCATTAAACCTAACCAAAATATGATCATCGAACTTAATCCGTTCTTGTATGACTCATATATGCTGCAGGTTGTGGAATGTTTAAAATATTCCCCCTGGTTATAGCCCTAACCCAGGTTGAAGCATTCCCAATGTCGCTGTTATCACAGGTTTATTCCACGGCGACTTATGACAAAAACAAAGACCGTATCTATTTTACCATCCACAACAAGAAGACTTCGATTTCAAAGGTGAAGTTCAATTTTTTTGTTTTAAACATTACTAAAACCATGAAATTAATCATCATATAATAAAACCACGAATCACTTGTCTCAAATGTAAAAGTGAATGTATCAAATCAATAGATGTCAAAACATATCAAAACATCTGAATAAAAACTACCAGGATAAACCGAAGCTGTGGTGTGTGCCATGCCATCAACCCGAGCTCTTTCCCCTACTAGCCGAAGTACCTAAAACCAAAAACTGAAACTCTAAGCACAAAGCTTAGTGAGCTCCCCCAAACTACCATATACCACACAATAACATATAAAGCAACTATTGGGCCTTACCCACTGCATCGGACCAAAGTCCGGAACTAACCAGGGCCTTGCCCTCTGCATCGGACCGAAGTCCGAAAACTGCATCGGACCAAAATCAATCTCAGGGTAAAATGACTATTTTACCCATGGTGAAAGTCAACATCCTGGTCAAAGTCATCTTTCAGTTGACCGGACTCGCCAAGTTGGGCTGCCAACTCGTCGAGTCCCTATCATCCTTTCTAATCCTCTACCCACTTCTACTCGTCGAGTTTGGCAAATACTCGATGAGTTCTTCTTCGATACTAACATCAAGTCTAACTTCATCCGACTCGCTGGGTAGTATGAACAACTCGTCGAGTTCTCCTTCATCATATGAACACATCCAGTCCGTGACTCGCCGAGTTGTAGGAACAACTCGTCGAGTCTGTTCTTGAGGCAAGAAGATTGCCTTGGACTCGCCGAGTCACGGCGTGGACTCACCGAGTCTCCTACATGCCACTTCAATAAAGTCGCTTTTAGTCGGTCTCAGTGCATCCAATTCATAGTTTTGGCTTCTAGGGCTGGTTTTGCACGTAAAGTTTCCAACTTTACATGCATGCACATGAGAATTGGGTTAAAAGACCCAAATCATCCAACACTAAGCACTTAGGGTTTGGAACAAGGCTATATTTGCATAAAGGTAGCTATATTGAGTTCCTAGAGCTCAATAACATCCAGATCTATGGTCTCCATCCTAAGGAGAGCTCAAATCTCGAGTTGAAATTATATAAGGCTCCAAAAGAGACATAAACAAGCATAAAAGAGGGTTTAATGGAAGAATAACGAAGGTAGTAACTTTATTACCACAATATGAAGCAGATGGAAGCTAGTTCTTGGATCTCCTTCCTCTTCTATTGATCCTCTTTCCTGCCTTCTCTTCTACAACTCCCAATCTATCACAAAACTTACAAGCTCAACAATAGGGACTAGGGTTTTATAGAGAAATGCTCTAAAGGTGCTGGAGTTTGGGATGGGAGGCTATAATGACGTTTAAATAGAGTACAAACCCTGGGATTTAGGGTTTCATCCAGACAGACGGACTCGTCGAGTCTAGAATATAGACTCGTCGAGTCGCTCGCTAAAAACGTGTGCAAATCTCGCCTCTACTCGACGATACTACTAGAAAAACATCCTTTTACGATGTGCAATGTGTGTCATAAAATGCTCAGGCGACGCGCAAATGCGTATCAAGGAAGGCCCTGTCATAACGAGAGATGACACGCTTTTGCGCGTCGTCTATTTATGACGCTCATTTATCACATGCAATGCATATCAAGGAAGACCCTGTCATAAAGGAAGACGACACACATTTGTCTATCGTAACCTTACGATGCGCCTTTAGGACACACATTGTGTATCATTAAAGCCCATGTCATAAATGAAGATTACACGCATTTGCGTGTCATAATATTCAACAACCATTTATCATATGCATATACGACTGCCTTTACGATACTCTTTTGTGCATAGTACAAAAACATAGAAACACATATATACCAAAGCAATAAATTTCATCCAATAACATCATGTCAAAAAAATTTAATACATTGATATTAAAGGAATATGATTCTACATTGTTATTAAGAGGTTTTCCCTAACTATATAACCTAATACTACATTGCTATAAAGGGGAACCTTCTTGTTTCAGTAACTCGTCATTAAGTTGTATGAACAAGCTCTAAAACCCTTCATGTACCCAACCAGTCATCATGTCTCTTAACTTCAATATCAATCCCAACAGATGGCATCAAATTCGAATCTTGACTTGTGTTCATATATTGTGTAGTTTCCTCCTTTGACACTTTCTGTGATGAAAGATCTACATTGGGTCCCACTTCACTTTCGCCTTTTCATTCACTTTTTCTTTGATTTCTTCACCACCATCACTATGTTTTCCTTCTTATTTGTTCACCTCAGTCTTATTAGTCTTTAACTTCTAGCATTTGTTGTAAGACAAAAATATCCAAAATAGCATGCATAATAATTTAATAAAGGTCTTATATAAGATAACATTTTAAACAAACGTACACTTCAATTCAAAGCACCATAAGAGTCCACATCTTAGCATGAGATAGTCTATCACTCTATCTGTATCCTTGAGCCCTTTGAATATCATATGATCCCCAAGATCAAGGCATAGGCCCATATTGAGGGTAACCTTCTGCAACAGACTGCACCTGATTGTAACAGTAATAAAAAAAAAATTGAGACCCAAAAAGAAACACACCCCAAGAAAGTAACTAACAAAATGAGATAACTTACAAGATTCATTTTATTCATGGAACTAATGCCATAACTTGTAGGGTAAGGATTCCCTAAATAGTTAGCTTCAGCATTAACATAATTTGGGTTATATCCTGTGTATGAAGAGCACCCAAGAAGTCAAGCACTGATAACTTCCAAAAATAACCATCAACAACACTGAAACTCAAGTAATGACCTACCTGGATTTTGATTGGCTGCAGTTACAGCTACAGCAGCACGGGCCTGTTTTTCAGCATTAGCCATCTCAGCACGCAACTTTTCCAACTCACAAGCCATAGAGAGTAAATTCTTCTCCATCGCTTGACCATGTTTATAGTTCTCTGCATTCCCCTTCTTCTCATGTTTAATTGCAGCCCTTCAAGAAGGAAATATCATTTGATTACATCATCCATATGCAATGTAACATGTTTATAGGGACATGAATGATGAAGTCACCTTGCATGTTGTAATTCTTGTCTAAGCCCATGAATTTCTGACTTCAGACCTGGGACATGCTCAAGTCAGTAGTAGCTCTAGCAAGATCTTGAGTTGTACCCTGAACTTGACTAGTAAGTTTTTGGCGTGTAGAAGTCAACTCCTTAATATCAGCATGTAATTGTATAAGCTCGGCACGCATAGCTTCTACTCCATGAAGATCGTGCTCCATTTTTGCTGACTTCTCATACAACTCCCTCATAGTTACAGATTTGTACGTTTGAAGACAACCAACCACCAAAAAAAGAATCCCAAGAGAGAAGAGAATTCCATTTTATTTTTTCACTAAAACTGCATACGACCGCCAACTGTTGCAAGATAGTTGCAAATTTGTGAACCTACAAGGAAAAAAACACAAATAATTCTTTTCAAGTTAAAAATACAAGTTGTAAATAAACAAATCAATGAGATAGTATGTTGCTATTTCTTGCATTTAATCCTTCTTGTGTTTAATTTAATTGATGGATTATTATTATTATTATTATTATTATTATTATTATTATTATTATTATTATTATTATTATTATTATTATTATTATTATTGTTGTTGTTGTTGTTGTTGTTGTTGTTGTTGTTGTTGTTGTTGTTGTTGTTGTTTACCCTTGACATTGCGAAAACACCAAGTAAGGCATACACAACACTTTATACAATCCCTTCCCCGCTATGTGATATTACTTGAACCACTATCGATGTAGAGTTGGATGTCACCGATTCCAACAATGAACTCACCCCAAACTTAAGAAAACCTACACAACACAACAACGACTAGTTCAAAATTTTCACATCCATCACCTTCAAATAACAACACAAACAAATACCCCCAAAATCTCCTTCATTATGTCTATAAAGATTAAAACGAAAGACAAAATATAAGTTAATTAATTGTAAGGGAGGAAAATCATATTGAGAGATTGTTGCAATAATAAATTGTATTAAAAGTAGTTGCCGATGCTCACAAGACATATACGAAATTGCTTCAAGTGTTGCTCCATAATGCATAGTTGTACAACATATGGCTGCTTTCTGAAGAAAAACTTCAAGAAGAGGACCAGAAGAAGCTACTACATCCTATAAATGTAACGCATCAAAACCCTATATAATAAGGCATTCACGTCTTTTACACAGAGTCAATTTAACAAACAGATCCTAAAGAGATAGTAAATTTAGCCTTTGGACAGCTGCAAAGAAAGACTGATGTGAAACTACAATAAGCCTCCACAAGATCGGGCTCTTGATCACATACATAAGAAGAATTCATCGCCATTACAGATGATGCATGTGAAACTACAATAAGCCTACACCGTTGTTATCTTGAATTTCAGCTTCTTCCGCTAACACCCTTGTTAGAATTATTAAAAAAGAAAAATGAAAAACTATATTTTAACTCTATGTCTCTATCAACAGTTGACAATGAGAAGGATAACGAACCAGGGGTAAGTACATTGGGAGGTGCATTTACAAGCTCTTTTCCCAAAATTACTCCTGAGAAAACATTCTCTATGTAGTTGAGTTTCTTTTCTAACATGGTCCACCTCCAAGGTTAAGAAAGTCAATTGACTTTAGAGAATGTTTCTTTGACTCGGATTTAAATTTGATATCTTCATATGTCCCTAACAATGCACCTATAATCGAAAAAATGAAATTAAGAAGATATATAAAATAAATATACAAATAAATAAAACTTTAAGTAATAGGAGGAGCATCAATAGGGTGAACTTTTGAACTGAATGGATTAATTGCTTTATCTTTTTCTACATTTGGAAGAATTGAATCCAGAAAAGATGGACGTGATCATCTTGAAGGTAATCTTGTTGAGGCTACAGCCTCATATCCAAAGGTATTAGATACAGATTCAGAGCTGATTTCAGATACTAGATGATCAAGAACATTACTAAGGTTCCTATCAAAAATTCTAGGATATTGTAGAGATTTCACAACTTCAAACAAAGAATCTGAAAGTTTAAAGGTGATCAAATTCATGATTTTATAACAATATGAGATCAAATGAAATATAATATTAATTAATAATTAGTTAATTACCTACCTCTGGATGTTGAGCCATTGGCTTGTTGAACATTGTGATTTGAGTCGTTAGAAGATGAAGGTATCTTAGGAGAAGACTTATTAATAGAACCTTGTGTTGTTGTATAAGGATTTGTTGAGCATTGTGATTTTAGTTGTTAGTTGCTGCTTTCTTTTTACGGAACTCCTCAAGCTGTAAAACCAAAACATGTTGATTTTTTTTTAATATAAATGCAGTACATAAATTATATTCTTTGAATGTAATTGCCCACTTTGACCTATGATCAATATTTGGCACTATAAATGCACATAAAGATCAACAACGACATTCTTGAATGGAATATACCAATTGCTATTGTTGAGGCAGTTGTAAGCTTCAATTTAGAATTTAACTCTTGTGAAGAAGCAAGAGCAACACTGACATTGTTAGCTTAAGAAGCTTTAGCAGATGAAGCAACAAATTCACCAAGACTTCGATAAGCAGAAATGGAAGAAGATGAAGTTATTGGGGCTTTTCCAAGCCCAATTAAGCTGACCCGTTTGGTTCCAAGACCCGAAAGAGATCTTTCGTGTTTCAAAAGAGAGGGAGATAGATGCACACAAAATGATAAGTAATTCATCCCTATAGTGGCTTACAACACTGAGATAAAGATTGGAAACATCAAAACACAATCGGTATCGCGGGGCATTTGATCATGAAAGCAAAAGCAATTCTACTATGAAGATGAAGGCCCTAGGTCTATTTCTTGCTAATTAGAAGAGGCGAGGGGGGGGGGGGTTTAATTTTTGGGATCTAATAGGCGGGTGAAATCCCACTTAAAACGTGAGTTTCATTAAAAAATTATAAAGCGACACACTTAGATGACACATATTTTATGAAAGGCGTCCTCCACATTTTCATTTTTTTTCTTTTCTGACACTGATTTTAGGGCATGCATAAATACGTGTCCTCTATCCTTCATATTTTGCAAAATTGACACTATTTTTTAGGGCATGTACAAATGCGTGTCCTCTATTAGCGCGTTTCATTGTTTGCGCGTCGTTAAAGGGCTGTTTTCTAGTAGTGCGAGTTGAGCTACAGATTCGTCGAGTACCTCTTAAGAAAGAAAATTACTATATTCAAATTACATACTAGAAATGGGGCGTTGCAGGTAGCAATTTATTATGTAAAAGGAATTGGGCGTGGTAAGATTTTGGCATTGTTTTGCTCAGTTGGCTTTGAGAGGGGTGTTGTTTAGGTCCTTACAAGGAAATGGAATGAAGTGGGTATCGTTAGGCCTAGGGGTGCTAGGTGAATGATGTAATGTTGACAAAATCGGTGTAATATCGAGAGCATTCCAGACATGGGTCGAGGGACGGGTAAGGAATTTTATACTCATGTTGTGGGCTCGAAGGCAATCCAGACCTATGTTGAGGACCTTGTAGGGGTATTCAAGACATAGTTTGTGGGCCCAGTGATCATGATTGTTCATTTATTCTTCTTGTGTTACTTTTGATATTGTCATGTTGATGGAAGTCGGGAGACTCACAAATCAGCTGGTTTGGATAAAGTAAGGAGTTAAGGGTTATTGGCAGCATCAATCGTGCATCAGAAAGACTTTTGCAGAGTGTTTGCGTTATAAACCATGTTGGTTCGTGAGTTATTATTATGGGTTAGGTACCAAGGTTACGTATCGTTATTGAGTCCGAAATCATGAAGTACATTGTGAATGTCTCGAGTGATTTGCCAGGTGGGGTTACACCTAAGTTGATAAGAATTGGTGGCAAATGTGAAAATTCTTGGATTTCTCATCATTACTCATAGGAGAAGTGCTTGAGAATGGCATGTTAAGTAGTCAAGAGTTCATTTAAGGTTTTAAGTACAACTTATGGACTTGGAATTGGTTGAAATTCATGATTGATGTGTTTTGTGTGCTTTATTCCACATGTTTGGTGGTGTTCTTAGTCAAAGTCAATGGGTGGGTTCAATGAAAGGATGAATATCAGTTCTGGAATATGGGTTCTAAAGTTTAGATCTGATGGGTTCCCGGTCTAGGGAAGCAGATTGATTGAGTTGATTATGTCTTATAGTTAGGAACTTGTAGAATATGTTGGCGTTGCTCGTGCTTCTCTATAGCATTTATAGGGATGCGACTCGCATTACGAATAATCATGATATTTTTGTATCAGATGTTTTCATCAAGCAAGTTATGGGGCTTCGAAATTATAGAAGTAATGTTTTGGATCGACAATTATCGCTTCAGTGATTTGTTTAGCACTAGAAGGATTTTTCGGAACGTTGGTTCTTATGAGGGTGGTGAGGAGGGATTTTGAGGATGAAATCAAATTTAAGTCAGGGAGAGTTGTAACACCTTGTTCTGAATCGTTTCTTATATGGGGATGGTAACTCGAAGACCGAGTATCATCAGGCTTAGGGCCTTTGATGAAAAGAGATTTAGACCTATTTAGGTGTGGGTAATGTAATTTTGATGATTCGGGAGTTTGATCTGTGTTTTAGCGCCAAGGGGTATTTCGGTAAAGTGTTAGTTAGGGCTTTTATCAATTTTAGATTTTTGTTTGGAATATTTTAAGGAAAGTATTAATTGATAGAAGTTTATAGCTTCTCGTTACCTTTCCATGGATATAAAGAATGTCAAAATCAGAATTAGAACAAAGTTATGCCCGTTTGAAGTTTGATTGGTTTTGGGATGTACTGAGTACGTTGGGCGTACAAAGGGGAGTACGTTGGGTGTACTGAGGCACCTTGAGTTCACTGGGCGTACCAAAAGTATAATGGGCGTATGCAATCAATTCCCAAACTGTATTTTCATGGTTTGAGCCCTATTTAAGCTCCTTAACTCCCCCCAACCCACTTCATTCTCAGCCACCATCCCTCCAACATCCCTTCCATGAAACCCTAACCATACTTGAAACTTGTGTGCTAAATGGAGGTGTTTTTGAGTGCTTTTGAGTATGCATGGTGCACCTTGGAGAAGAAGGAACTTCTTGGAGAAGTTTTGGTTGCATTGGAGCTTTGTAGATCTGGACCTTGTTCACCTAGATCTATCTTCTAGACGTATAAAGTTTGAATCTTGATGATGCATTTGTTAGATCTAACTAGTTTTGGATGTTATGATTTTTTGTTCATTTTAGTGCATAAATTTAGATCTTGAAAGTTTTTGACCTTGTTATAGATAAACTTGGAAACTTTATCCATCTAAACATCATTTTGATTCAGATCTGAAAGTTAGAGTGTTGTACTTAATGGATTAAGTTGAAAAAGATGAACTTTTGGGTCCCTTTGAGACTTAAATACTCGATCTTGTTTGTTAGGACCATTCTAATGGATAAAGTTGGAAACTTTATCCATTATAATGCTATTATGAACGATATAAATTTGATCTTCGCGCTTCTATCCTATCCATGCAAGAGTTGTGATGTTTTATCAGGTTAAGAACATAGGGTTTTTGGAGATTAAGCACTTTATAGCCATCCACAATCATAAAGTTGGAAACTTTATGACTTAGGACATCATTTTGGGCTTGGATCTAAGTTTTGGATGTAAGAACATAATGGAATAAGCTCTTAATGGAGCTTTGGGATTGGGTTGAATACACCGGGTCTACCTGGTAGTACGTAGCGCGTACATAGTCAATGCCCCACTATTGGTCAACATCAGTATGTTGGGTGTACTCTCTTGGTAAGCAGGACGTTCTCCGCTGGGAAGAAATATTGACTTTTGGACCTGATATAGGAATATTTAGCTATAAAATCTATGCATTATCTTAAAACTTTATATTGTTTTTGTCTCATTTAAAGAACAAAAGGTGCTTAATTAGTTTAGAATTTCATTTTTCAGCAATGATGACATGCGCGGGTGGAAAAGGAAGTGAAACTGACGATTGGAGGCTTGGATCTTGGATTTTGAACAAAGAAGGATGTTGCGGGACAGCTTGACCTCTCATCAGTGTTTTGGCCATATATCATGAACCGTAACTCCGATTGACGAGATTCAAAATGTTATGAAAAATAGACACAATTACGGACGACTTTCGTGTTTTGAGAGAATGTTGATTCCAAATGGACTCGCCGAGTAGGCCATCAACTCGGTGAGTTGGTCAGAAGTTTCGCGATTCTTGACTTTGCCTTGCCGTACACGGGATTTTAAGTGATGGACTCGCCGAGTAGGTCACTGTACTCACCGAGTAGCCCCTGTTTTCATAAAATATATATCGAAACACTTCTCATTCGAACCCTAACGAATGGGGGAAGTTTAGGACGATTTTTGGAGGCCGAAAGGGTTCTTAGAAGCTGTGGTTTTCAAGATTTCAACTTAGATATCAATTTGGAAGAAGATCAAAGGCAATAACACACTACTTTTATCTTAATCTTTTGCATAAACCATGTTTCAATCATTAGATTATGTTTTTAGTTTGTTATTTGCTATAGACATGAGCTAAAAACTCATAACTTCTATTTAGGATAGATGATTTTTGTGATTATGGTTTGATTTTATGGTAGGATTGATTTAATATTGGTGATTTTGTTGATTTTAGCTTGTTAAAGAACCTTATGTATGATTGAAAAGTATTTTTCTGTTATTAGGAAGTTAATTAAGTTGTATGAACATCCCTTAATTGCTACCTCATATAATTTATGTGACCACTTTGTTATATGACTAGGATTAACGACTGTGAAACTAGAATTAATAGAAAAATAGGTAAAATCATGTGTGAGCTTTTGTGATGACCATCAACAAGAGGTTAACTAAATGACTAAATTAATTAACCATTACAAGTCTAAATTAACCCGAATAAATAACCTAGTGAATTGAATTAAATTAGACAACTGGCCACTGTTTGAGTTAGTTTGTTCTCTAAGGATTAGTGCAGCGAACATGAATCCAATCACTTGAATCGGTAGCCAATAGAAGAATTAATCCATTGCACTATTACCATAATATCAACCATAGGATCAATTGAGTTGAACTAAACAGAAGTTCCCTTCGTTATTGAATTTAGTTGAATCTTTGCTTATCTAGTTTTTAGTTAAGTAGTCTAAGTAATAGTTGGTAAGTTTCTAGTCTTGCAAAACTAGAGAAACCCCCTTTTTATTACTTGTTTTATTTAGATAATATTAGCATTTATTTTAATTGTTTACCGTTCCCTGTGTTCGATACCCTACTTACCTGAACTAAACTGCTAATCGATAGGTACACTGCCTTTCATGTGTTCGTCTTTGTCATTTAGTTAGTAGGATTAAACTAGTTGGTTTTACACACATCAAGTTTTTGTCGTCGTTGCCGGGAAACGGTTCTAAATAGTTAATTTTATTTGCTAATTGTTATCATATCTTTTATTTTATTTGTTGATTGATTATTTTTATTTAGTTTAATTTTCATTTTTTTTATTATGTACTTTCCAAATTTCGATGCTTTTGATGCTTTTCTTGAGGAAGTAGTGCAGGAAATTGAGCAGGAAGATGAGGATTATGACTCAGATGATGATTTGAAGAAATTTGATAAATGGTTAGATAACATCTTGTCCAATGATCAAGAACTATTTGATTCACAAGAGATAAAGTTACAAGATGAAGAATTTAATCCAGAAAAAGATTTGGAGGAGCTGGAAAGGTTGCTAGCAGAGAGGTCAGACGAAGAACAGGAACAATCTGAATTGCAAGAACCAAGTTGTGGTTTGACCATTACCACGACATGATCCCTTATTCTTCCGGTTTGTGTTTCAAAGCATGGGGTAATGATTCCAACCTTGGAGAAAGTTCTGAAGCGCGATTCATTTCTGATTACTATCCGACCGGTCCCAACCCTTGTCAGAATTCTTGGGTTTTATGTATTCAAGCTCGTTTGGCCAATTTTTGAAGCAAAGAGCCAAATTTTACAAATTGGTCAAAAGAAAATATTTAATGCAATGGATGGAATGACATTGATTTTATTAGAAGTTTATTAAGTTGGGAGTCCAGCTAAAGACTCTCACAAAAAGAAGCGCTTGCGGGAGGCAACCCGTCATTAGAGTTTGCTTTTCTTTTTCTTTCTAAACTTCTAGTATTTAGGGATAATATAGAAATTTTTTTTTGATGTTTGTTTTCCTTTTTATTATGTGGTTTTGTCTTTGATCTTTTCAGAAGCTAGGGTGATATTAGAGCGAATTCTTAAAGCGTGAGGGAATTAAAGTGAGGGGTCGAGTCGTTTACGAGAAGATTAGAAGACTTTGAGCGATATGTTGAGTCCGATGTTTATATTTGATTAAAAAGAGTCTCGTCCCTGAAGAAAATGAGGAGTAGTATTACCTTGATACTCTCCTTGAACACAAAATTAAAGTTGAGGCAGAAAGAAGAAAAGATCTGATCAGAGTCAAGAATTTGTCAAGTGCATAATACTAACTCGATGAGTCCAAGCGAAAAATCACGATTTCTGCAATTCATTTCCGAGCATTTCAAAGAAGCTTTTTCCTTGATATTTTGGAGCTGTCAACCACACGAGACGAATGACACCCAATCCATGGATGAGTTGTTCCCATGTCTAAAGTCAATTGAAGAAAGAGCTGAAGAGAAGAGATATCAACCTCGCCACTACTATCCTAGGGGAGTTTGTTCCAATTCTCTCCTTATTTTTATTGTTCTTTATCATGCATGATATGCAATGGGGACATTGCATAAATTAAGTGTGGGGTAGGGGGTTGGTTACATTAGTTTAAATTTTAGTTAAATTTTGAAAATTTTACATTAAAATTGCTAGGGCTAAATTAGAAAAATTTGATAAAGCAATTAGGATCATGCTAGTATTATATTTGATGATTACATGAAAACCCAAATGTTTAGTTGAGCCTATATACGTTCTAGTGCATTTGTGGCTTCCATATTCTAGTAAAATCATGGGAGAAAAACACAACCTCGCTTAGTTTGAAGGATGCAATATGTTTAGCATCGTGTACCAGAAGTGTATCTAGGAAAATTATTATCGTTAACCAATA
Source organism: Lactuca saligna (assembly GCF_052625555.1). Lineage (NCBI taxonomy): Eukaryota > Viridiplantae > Streptophyta > Magnoliopsida > Asterales > Asteraceae > Lactuca > Lactuca saligna. Next base: position 172,332,226 of record NC_136424.1, read on the forward strand.
AAGGTTGAAGTTGAGCATCCCTGCTTAAGCATGTAGGGTTTTGAGTGAAAAAAAAGTGAGTTACATGTTAAAAAAAAGAGAGAGAGAATTACAAGAAAAGTTTGAAGAATTTTTGGAGCATCAAAGTTAAGTATGAAATTAAAAGATCAAAAATTCTGAAGAAATTCAAAAAGTTGAAGATACCAAAAATCAAACAACAAGATGGTGAATTCAAAGAAATTAAAGATCAAATGTCAAAGAAGTGAAGAATTCCAAAGAGCTCCAATGTGATATCATAGATTGTAATTGTCTAGATTATGTATGCTATGGTTGCTCAACCAAAAATACCTTGAGGTTAAGAGGTTTTCTGAGGATGGATTCGGAGGGATGCATAAAATGAGCATTGTTCGGAAAAAGTGGGTGAATGTTTATGAGGATCGTGAGTATTTTGAGTATGGGGAGTTATTAGGAAAATTTTAGACACAAATAATGCGTTGCGGTCTTAGCATAATTGCTGGGTTCGATTAGAGTTATCTTATGTGATTCTAATGTGTTAAAATTCAGTTTTGCTTGGGGGCAAGCAAAAGTCAAGTGTGGGGTATTTTGATATGAGCATATTTAGCTATAAAATTCATGCATTATCTTAATACTTTATGCTGTTTTGTCTCATATAAAGAACAAAAGGTGCTTAATTAGTTTAGAATTTCATTATTCAGCAATGATGACATGCGCGGGTGGAAAAGGAAGTGAAACTAACGATTGGAGGCTTGGATCTTGGATTTTGAAGAAAGAAGGATGTTGCTGGACAGCTTGACCTCTCATCAGTGTTTTGGCCAGATCTCATGAACCGTAACACCAATTGACGAGATTCAAAATGTTCTGAAAACTAGACACAATTTCGGACGACTTTCGTGTTTTGAGAAAATGTTGATTCCAAATGGACTCGCCGAGTAGGCCATCAACTCGGTGAGTTGGTCAGAAGTTTCGCGATTCTTGACTTTGCCTTGCCGTACATGGGATTTTAAGTGATGGACTCGCCGAGTAGGTCACTGTACTCACCGAGTAGCCCCTGTTTTCATAAAATATATATAGAAACGCTTCTCATTCGAACCCTAACGAATGGGGGAAGTTTTGGATGATTTTTGGAGGCCAGAAGGGTTCTTAGAAGCAGTGGTTTTCAAGATTTCAACTTAGATATCAATTTGGAAGAAGATCAAAGGCAATAATACACTACTTTTATCTTAATCTTTTGCATAAACCATGTTTCAATCATTATATTATGTTTTTAGTTTGTTATTTGCTATAGATATGAGCTAAAAACTCATAACTTCTGTTTAGGATAGATGATTTTGTGATTATGGTTTGATTTTATGGTAGGATTGATTTAATATTGGTGATTTTGTTGATATTAGCTTGTTAAAGAACCTTATGTATGATTGAAAAGCTATTTTTCTATTATTAGGAAGTTAATTAAGTTGTATGAACATCTCTTAATTGCTACCTCATATAATTTATGTGACCACTTTGTTATATGACTAGGATTAACGACTGTGAAACTAGAATTAATAGAAAAATAGGTAAAATCATGTGTGAGCTTTTGTGATGACCATCAACAAGAGGTTAACTAAATGACTAAATTAATTAACCATTACAAGTCTAAATTAACCCGAATAAATAACCTAGTGAATTAAATTAAATTAGACAACTGGCCACTGTTTGAGTTAGTTTGTTCTCTAAGGATTAGTGCAACGAACATGAATCCAATCACTTGAATCGGTAGCCAATAGAAGAATTAATCCATTGCACTATTACCATAATATCAACCGTAGGATCAATTGAGTTGAACTAAACAGAAGTTCCCTTCGTTATTGAATTTAGTTGAATCTTTGCTTATCTAGTTTTTAGTTAAGTAGTCTAAGTAATAGTTGGTAAGTTTCTAGTCTTGCAAAACTAGAGAAATCCCCTTTTTATTACTTGTTTTATTTAGATAATATTAGCATTTATTTTAATTGTTTACCGTTCCCTGTGTTCGATACCCTACTTACCTGAACTAAAATGCTATTCGGTAGGTACACTGCCTTTCGTGTGTTCGTCTTTGTGATTAAGTTAGTAGGATTAAAACTAGTTTGTTTTACACACATCAGGATCTTCACCATCGACTTCCACCAGGGTTGACCAAGTTTGACCTAAGGGTATTTTGGGTTATCGGGTTAATTATTGATTAAAATTGTACTTGTTGTTAGTTGGAGCGAGGTTAGTCGGTTCGGCGGTCTGAGAAGTTATTCGATTATCAGCGGAACGATGTGAGTTTTCCTTATTGTAGCTTATGGGTCGAAGGCACCAAGGTCGGACCATTAGATTGATATCTTGCTAAACACTAATATATTGAGTATGGAATAGATTTGCATGATTACGCTAGTTTTCGATATGTTAGCTTGGTAGATCTATAGGACTACCTGTGATCCTGCCTGCCTGATTATTTGTATATGTTTGTTATATGTTATACTTCGACATGTTGTGTTGCGTTGAGGTTGTACTGCTTTGTGCTATAGCCAACAAACCCTGGAGCATTCTATATATGAGTTGAGGGTCAGGAAGGGCATGTCAGAATCATACTGAGGGCTCAATAGCATTCCAGATACAAGTTGAGGACCGGTTGGTATGTCAGAGGTGTACTGAGGGCTGAACATTGGTAATCCAGCCCGATGACTAATTGGATCAGAGAGCAGGCCAGACATAAGTAGTAGGCCCCAAGGGCAAGCTAGACTTATGTTGTGGGCTTAGGAGAAACCTAAATATGAGTTGTGAGCTCGATAGGCAAGCCAAACTCATACTGTAGGCTCAGGGATAATAGAGTCTTTAGCTGTGGACCCAGTACACATTATTTGAATTTTTTAACTATTTTGTGTTGGTACTTTAGGGGAACGCACTAAGATTCGTATTTACAGTTTTGTTTATGGTTTCAGCTTCTTCAAAGGATCATGGCAAGGAAAAGGCGTGACCATACACATCCTTTGTTTTACTACTAATTGGATCTTGGGAGACTCTGATTTTAAAGAATGTTTTGTAAACAATGATTTTATAAACACTTTTATTAGTAAATGGGTTGTTTTCAAAGGTTTACATTGGTTGTGATTTTTATGGATGTTACAACTAATCTCCGATTAACCCCTAGGAGATATCAGAATGATTACAGGGCGCTTAGAGATTAATCCCTACCTACAAAATGTGTGATGTAGTACAAAACAAAGAAATTTTAACACTTTAAAGTAGTTTTATCTCAATAGAAACAATTTGAGAATTGAATAGTGTTGTATTAATCATATTAACCTATTTTATTATAATATTGGTGATATTTACGAACTTTATTATAATATTAGTCATCTTTTATTTTTTTAAATTCAACAAATTAGAAATTAATGGTTCCCAATTAATCTCCGCCTAGCCAATTAATCCCTTAACCATAGTCCACCGACTAGCTAACATCGAGCGCTTTTTACAACCTTTATATATATATATATATATATATATATATATATATATATATATATATATATATATATATATATATATATATATATATATATATATATATATATATAGTGAAAAACATACATGTAAACTTTTGTCTCTAAAAAATGACAATTATAAAGTTGTCATAGAATATATGTATGGGTTTTCTTACAAAAGAAATCCATCCATATTTTTCAAAAACAAAGATAACAACATCTTCACAAATAATCTAACCAATCTTGCAAAAATATTATTGACACTAATTGTTGGGTGTTTATTCAAAAATAGTATAATTATAATGTCAAACTTGATGTGATTAGGAACATAAGCAATTTTACATTTGAATAAACTGAAACCATTTTACCCACCAAGGATTACTTTGAAAAGCATGTAAAGATAAACACAACCGTAAGATGAAATAATAACAACTTTTGAAGACTTTCGAGCACTTTTTACAACCTTTATATATATATATATATATATATATATATATATATATTGAAAAACATACATGTAAACTTTTGTCTCTAAAAAATGACAATTATAAAGTTGTCATAGAATATATGTATGGGTTTGCTTACAAAAGAAATCCATCCATATTTTTCAAAAACAAAGATAACAACATCTTCACAAATAATCTAACCAATCTTGCAAAAATATTTTTGACACTAATTGTTGGGTGTTTATTCAAAAAAAGTATAATTATAATGTCAAACTTGATGCGATTAGTAACATAAGCAATTTTACATTTGAATAAACTGAAACCATTTTACCCACCAAGGATTACTTTGAAAAGCATGTAAAGATAAACACAACCATAAGAAGAAATAATAACAACTTTTGAAGACTTTGATCCTCATAAGAGGTTGGAAGTTGATGAAGATGGAATGAAGCTCCAAAGAAGAAGCTCTCTACATGTAACCATCAAGCAAGAGTAAACCACTCAAACATGCTAGTATTCACTTGTATTAAGTTTCTCTTAATCCATCAAGACGTATAGTAAAATATGTTTAAGGGGAATCAACTTATGAACCTTTAAATCTTACACCAAATTGCAAGACAAAGAGAAGAGGGGAGGGAGGAGGAAAACCATGAAATTTTCCTCTAAAAGAAGAGAAAACAAAAGTGAAAAAAACTCCAAGTTTTAACTCTAACACATATATATATATATACACACACACACACCAAGACATGTGAAGAGAAGGACAAAACACTTTTACAAGTCAAATCATGGCACAAATGATGGTGTTGGGGTCAGAGATGACTCAGTCTCCACGATACGTAGAGAAGGTTTCCTAGTCGTAGTCGAACGTCATAGACGCTAGAAGGATGAACGTGCTATATGTACAAATGTAGCACCTTTCTTAACACCAATTGATTTTAAGAGAGTTGGTAGCGCATGAGGTCCAATAAGTGGTATCAAAGCTAGTTTCACATTTTCGATTCTCTTAAGGAGAAATATCTGAAGAGGGTGGGATTGCCAGGGGAAGAAACGACTCAGTCTCAACGATGCTTATGGAAGGTTTTGATGGCTTTTATAAGTTATAAATCTATGCATGAGTCAGAAAAATACTTAATTCTTAAGTTCACATGCAACCTATTAGGATCTATCTTTTCACTATTTATAGCAATAAAATATAAACATCAAGAACCCTAAAGCAACTCTATAATAATCGAAATAAACATAGATTTAGGGTTTACATACCTTTTAATTGTTATAGTAAATAACCACACCAATATCCTGCTTGAAAACTTGGAAATCAAGCACCACAAGTTTAGTGCCTCTAATGGTTTGTACCCAAAACCCTAGAAACCCTAGAATGAAGAGGAGAGAGATCAGAAAGGAAGAAATTTCATTCCTCTGCTTCTTAGGAAGGTCATGAACGAAAATAATGAGCCAAGGGGTCCTATTTATAGTTAATTAACATGTAGGCAAAGCAAAATTTAAATTAATTAAATAATATACTTAATCCCAATTCAAATCCTTTCCTTGTCTGCGTCCAAGAGGCTTCCACAAATCCTAGAAGAGCCTCCAAAACCACCCATCCTTGGATGGTTCTAGAATTGCCTTCTTTTATTCATTCATCCCTTGCACCTTTAGTTAATTTAATTTAATTCCAGATGAAATCTTATTAATAATTAATTGCTTTATTAACCATAAAAATTAACAAATCAATTATTTAATTATTGATATCATGTTAATTTATTAATCACATGAGAAATTAACTGATCAATTATCTATTTCCAATTAATATATTAATCACATAATATATTAACAAATGATTTCTCTCTCTCTCACTCTCTCCTAATATCATTTCTCATTATTTCTGGTTATGAGGCAAGCAAAAAGAACTTTGCTTCTATTTTCAAGTTTATACCAATTTAGTTATGAGCTTAGACACCTTAATCTAACAGTCTCTCACTTGGATAAATCTATAACTACAAGTATAACCAAAAAGCAAAGAAGCTTTCCAATGCCACTGTCGAAATCTGATCCAATCATACATTAACCCTAAGATAAGTGATCAAATATTCCTTCGTTCTACAAGATATTGTATGCTCATGATTCATGGCTTAGAATCAATGACATAGTCTAAGATTTTGTTTACCAATTTGCCGATTTATTATGATTGGATTCAAACAACTAATTGATCACATCAATAGAGTTTGGGCTTGGCCAAACACTTTAGATGTTTGTAACACATCATCGAGGGTCTCAAAGATATCGTTTTTTCCTTTTTAGGGAAAAAGGAACGAATAAACTTCGACTTATATGCTTGTATTTTTTACTCACTAAATTATGCATGACACTACGTTTTATGACACCACGTTACTGATGCATTTTCGCAATATCAATGCACATCCGACATGTAAATTATAACTAATATATTTTCATTTTAAGAATAAAATATATTATCGTCTCACAATGACTCGTAATAGAATCCATGAAGTAATTCTTTGAGCATAGGTTTATCCAATACTCCAAATCCTAATTTTTCTATGTACTCATGAACATTGTAGCAATCTTATTGCAATGTATAATCCCCATAGACAATCTAAAATTCAATTCATGACAGTCTTAATTCACTACTTACATCCAAAAGTATAAGAGGTTGTCGAATTTCAAATAAGCATATCATTCAGGAAGTAAAACATGCAAAGTGAAACGTAATAATAAACTAATTAACTATGGTCTCAAACATGTTTAATTTAAATAAATCTATATTATTTAATGACCATAACAATTACGACTTTATTTATTGTATAATGTTTCGAGTAATCAACTAACCACTTGGTTAAACATCAGTCATGCCATGTTATGAATATGCATGTTATAGCCTTCTAAGGTCCTTCCTTTATGAACAAATTAATTGGACATTATTCCAATGATGCTCGTTTCACAATTCCACATTCTTATCACTATCCAATATGTGATGGAATTTCAACTTTACATGCATTGATCCCTTGTGATATCGAGATTCCAATGTCTCAAATATTGAGTCTTCAATATTACAAAATATTCCATCTAAACTTTGTTACCATAAACAATTCCATGTAATGAAGTCTCAAATTCAACGTACACTCTTTGAAAACTTCTCTTGCATTAAATTTTCGAACTCACATGTAGACTTTTCTATCATCTTCCAGTATGAAACATTTTCATATTCCCATATGACCATCAATTCTAACCAAGAATCATCTTAATCTTGAATGATATCCTATGGTCCATCCTAAATAATATCATACTTCTAAATGTCCACGTGTAACGAGTCTTTATTATAACCTTACAATCTTCTTGACAGTTATTTAACAAATCTATTCACATAAAATTCTAATCCTTTTCCTCACAGTGCTCAAGGCATTTGGAAAAATTAGAATAAGTGAATATTATAGCATATGTAATTGATCCTATATCTCAAGCATATGTGAATTACTTCATTATGCCTCACATAAGGATTTGATATATGTTCAATCTCTTGCTATAATATTTCCATATATTTAGTTTCCTATGTTGAACCATTTCAACATGATATTCATATATGTTTATGACTAAGTTCTATAAAACTATACGATCTGACCTTTTAGATTCGAAAAGAAGTATGAGTACGCTCTCCCTTAAGTCTACTATAGCGAAACAATTACCAAACTTTGCAATTTTCAAATTGAATTTTTTTTCCTTTATGAACAATATTGACAACATGCAATACTAGCATAACAATTATTCCCCCATCAGTTTTGACATGTACCCAGAAATCAATTGTACTTCTAGAAATCAATACTCCTAAAATTCTTACTTAAGTGCATATTTTTGTAACGCAATGCTTCTATAAGTCTCCAATTAGAATTTTTAAGCTTATACACCTTCATTAGATATCATATGTGTATCTTTAAACCCTTTTAGGACTTATAGATATACATCTTGAAAGTTCAAATAATTCCCTTCCATTCCTCACAATTCGAAATAAGAAGAGGGATTTTGTAATCATATTGTGAATTTGAGAATGAAATTAACACAACCAATATCCATATTCATCTTTATCAGATCTTTAAAATCTACTATCAAAAGTATTTCCTCATAATCATTCTCATTAATTAAAGTGTATCTTCGCCACATAGATTTCAAGGTGCATATGTTCCCATCCATGTGAATCTATCATTTCCAACCTACAATCATAAGACAAAGTTTAGGATAAAACTAAATTCAAATATGGATTTCCTTCAAGTACTGAACTTTGCTATTCTAAATTTCTTTCCCATTGGTAGCACACGGGCCTACCAATGCTTCCATGTTGTTAACAAGCCACCCGTATTGATCAATTTACTTTCACTATCCAACACGCTTTTGCTTTTACAACTAAATGAAAACATAGAACTCATAAGCATTGTCAACTAAACTAGAAGTGCACAGAAATAAGAACGTGTCATCAAACACAACAAGTTATCAACCTCGAGTTGAGTGCTAGTGATAACTAAATGTTTTATTATCGATTAACTCTTGAAACTCTTAAGAATAATACGACTCCTACTTACTTCTTGACATACGATTTTTCTATCAAGGAACATTCCTTGACAAGCTTAAACAAATATTCAAAATGTAACATCAATGTTCCAGGTAATTTCTTTCTTTATCTTCATGTTTTAAAAATTGGCAAGTTTGGCCCTTACGTTGGGCATACGAACCATGTATGCTAGGCGTAGGGCCTTGCATGTGATTTCAGACTCAACCACGTACATCGGACGTACGCAAGATGGGAATAAACCCTAATTCTTTGGGTTTGGACCCTATTTAAAGATCATTATGACCTCAAACTTGCCCTTACCTCCAACCTCCATTCCTTTACACCCTAAGATCGAAAACCCTAGCTTTGGGAGTGGCTTTTAAAGCTTTTGAGATAAGTTTTGTGTATTCTAGTTTGTGAAGGAAGATCATCAAAGAATTGGTTTTGCTCTCAAGTCCTTGGATCCAACATTTTCTCTTCATTTTGCACCTTTTGGATGTATAAAGCTCCAACCTTGATGCATGTCTCTTTAGATCTTGGTTAAGCTTAGATTTTCACTATTTTTGTCCCAAAACCTAGATCTTTGTGAGTATATGACACTCCAAAGCCTTTAAGCTATCTGTCACACCCCAAAACCGATAACGGCGGAATACGTTTTCTAATGCCTGTAGATCCAGGCTAGTCAATTTAGAGGCAATAGGGGTCGAAAAACGACTTTTCGACAAAATATTATTTAGAATAAATAATCTTAACCAAGTTGTATAATATGTTACAAGGTTTCCGTACATATAAAGAATGCCAAAATCCGAGTTATAACGAAGAAGTTATGACCCGTCGAAGTTTTGTGACGGAACCGGCACGGCACCAGGAAGCGTAAATAGTGAATTTACGATAGAGCGAGTTTTAGCCTTAGCAATATAAACGAAATTCATAGAATATGTTAAACTAAGAACATCAATAAAAAGAACGCCCAAATCTGACTTCGTATGAAGTTACGATTTTTCGAAGTTTCGGATTAGCATTGTACAGTCCGAAATTCGAATATTAGATCGAGCGGTTTTAGCTGACACAGCCTAAACGAGAATCAAAGATCTCGTTAAGAGTAGCGTAACGTGAAAAAGATGGGCGAAAACGGACATCGGATGAAGAAGTTATGAGAATTTAACGGACCAATCCTGTCCCGGCATGTTAATAATATAAAATTTAAAATCGAGCCAAAATTAGCCGATGGAGTCTAAATGAAATTTGTAGAGTATGCTCCCACCTTCGCGTGGATATAAAGAACATCGAAAAAAGAGCTCGTATGCGAAAGTTATGATTTTTCTAAGTCGGGAGGGTGTTGTGCGAGTTTGGGTGACGTGGCACGATTACAGCCGTTGCTTCCTCCCCAAGGCTAGCCACCAGATGGTGACACGTGGCACATTATGCCCAGTGTAATTTTGAGTACGCTTAGCATAATTTTTGAGTACACTCGGCGTACTCGGCGCTGGCAGCCTATAAATAGAGGCGAAAATCTCCCATTTTCTTCACAACTCTCCACTTCTTTCCTCCCAAATACCCCCAAACCTTCAAGGGTTTTACCTAGCACCTCCAAGGTGTTAGAAGCAAGTCCCAGAGCATCGGGAAGCTCCGAGAGGAGCAGCCTTTCAGCTCTGAAACGCTGCTCCAGCGAAGCCCAGTTTTGCGGAAAAAAAAACCCGGTGTAAGTGAGCTATGTCTACCCTATCTTTTGTATAGCTTATGTTTTAATATAGTAACGTTATTAGGAAATTAAAATGAGTATTTGGGATATTATTATGAGTTATATAAGAGTGTTTCTTAACGCTTATATAATAATAATAATATCTAGACTATTAATTAGTCGCCGTTAACGTTAGACTAAACTCTAGTGGTAATGATACCAGGTTTTGTCCAAGGGAAATTGTTTTAACAGCAACGAAGTGCTGTCCGAGTACCAAGTCATCGCCTTATCAGGTGAGTGCATAGTTCCCTTCATCTTACACATAGATATGAAGTATTTTAATATAAATTATGTGCTATGTGTGCATATTGTCTGAATACTTGTTGTCTATGTTGGGTGAAAGATTTTTATACATTTTTTAAATGAATTAAACTGTATATGTATTTTATATCTACAAAATGTGTTGGGTAAAACATGAATAGATGAAATAGTTGTTTTGTGATAACACGATGGGAGACATCAGTGTTGTTAGTGATCCAGTCATCTAGTGGAGTATAGATGACGACCATGGATGATACTAGACGGTCCAGTGGAACGATAGCAGGCTCGTAACCTGTAGGTGTTTTTGAACTAGGTGCTCATTAGGTATTTTTGAACTGAGTGTGTTCACTAGGTATTTTGAACTAAGTGTGTTCACTAGTTACTTTTGAACTGAGTGTTTACCAGATGTTTTGGACTACGTGTTCACCAGATATATTCTATAAGCCTTGGTAATGATGGACTTCGTGTCGATTCCTTAGGATGATCCTTAAGAATAAATAAACGATGAATAGTTGATTCTTAGGGTAGATCCTTAAGACTAAAGAAGATAACGGGGATGGGTAATTGGGTTGATTGTTTGATTGTTTAAACATAAGAATTATATTATTGTGGGTTGAAAACCCTATGTACTCACCAGGTTTCCCAAACTGACCCACTCAGTTTATTTATATCACAGGTGTTGATATGAAGTCACTTTACACTGAGAGATTTAAAGAGATGTAGATCACTAGTGTAAATAAATGTAAGTTCTGTTTATGTTTATGTTTCTGTATTAACGATGACATCCCAAACGTTTTAAAATGAATAAAATACGCTTCTTCAAAAATGTTCTAATAACGTATTTATCATGTTTTTCTGGGAACAAATTCCGCAACATTTTTATGAAAAGAAGTACTCTGATTTTTATAAAGCATAAACAAAAATCGGTCTTTTCTGGCCGTGATTTTAGGGATGTCACACGTTTCGGGGTGGAGAACGTCATGTACAGTATCATCACAATTGCATAATAGTAAAAACAAGAAATACACAACCATTTCATTTACATAGTGAGTTTAATTACAACTGTGTTATGTAAAGTTTCAATAGACACCAAAAGTAATACAAAAATAAGAGATGGATCTTGTATGCTCCATCCTCTCCAAAATGTTGCACCTGTACCTGTCTATCATTGACCAGAGGATACAAGTTATTTTGAAAACGGGTATCAGCATAAAGCTGGTGAGTTCATAAGAATTTAGTGTGAATTTTGTATAAAATGTATTAGAACATATAATGTGAAAAATTGCAATTTACATTTCTAAGTAGTGGAAAACTCTAGAAAATCCTATATTTTCCAGAAAATACACCGTAAGTGGAAACTCTAAGTTGAATGTAAGTTTTATCATTGAAAACAGTTTGTTGTAAAAGTGAGGTACTAAATCTTCCAGTATATAGTGTAGGTAAAAGAAAAGTTATGCCTGTTAACAGTAATAGTGGTGCGAACTTCCATTAGTAATAGATACTTATTTTACTTCGGGATATTAACTGAGACTTTAGTCTTAGTATTTTAGTGTGGATGTAGTGTATTCCTTTTCATGTGACCAATAGTGCGAGTAATAGAGGAATCCCATGGCCTTCCCGGTCATGCACAGTGCAGTGAAGTAGTGTTATCCCTGGGCCTGATCGGCTCGGACTGAAGCTAACAGTCGGGATCTAATAGTGTCTGCTCCATATATATCTATACATGTAGCGTCGCCTTCCTTCCAGAAAGCTTTGGTCACAATATGTAGCGCGTAGAGTATCTTGTAGAAAGTTAGTGTGTTATCTTCCGGATTAGTGTTTTCTCTTGTAATATAGTGTATTAGTCCTTTATTTAATTCATAGTGTTTTCTTTTATTAGTGTACCATTTTGTAATAGTTTGAACTATAGTATGTACGGTAGTAGCGGTAACAAGTAGTAGCGACCTTAACTATACCTATTATAGTTAACTTAGTGTGTATGGTTCTTGTCAATTTAGTGGTTTAGGCATCAAATGGAATGAAAATACTCGTATCCAACACTAATATACATGATATATAACTAAGAAATCAATGACAGTCGGACGAATAACAACTACCCTAAGCCCACAATCAAACAAGAACAGGAAATAAGGCGAGCCATCGGTCCTAAGTCCTTCAAGTCTTACTTATATAAATATATCAGTGTTGCTACATTTTATAAGAAAATCTATTTAATAAAAATCTTGTCCAAAAGGGAACATTTAGAAAATTTGTTTATTTAACCAAAATAGTTTTGAAAACGTAAAATTCCTTTATAAGGAATAGTGGTAAATCACATGTGATTTGAACTACGGATAGTGAATCACATATGATTAATTTCCATAAACATGTATAATTGACTTGTATCCACCCCCCCCCCCCCCCTAAAACATATAAGAACATTTGAAAGGTTCATTAAAGGGGTATGAACTCACCTGAAACCGAGTAAATCGGGTGAAAGTGTCGGTTGAGCGTTTGGTGCCAAATAAGGACTTGTACACCTTTTAAGACCCTATTAACATGTGGAATATGTGTTTTACAAAGAATTAATCATTTTATGCCTTTTACGAAAACATTTAGACATTCTTGCATTGATTCGGGGTCTGAGGGCTTAAAAGTGGTTCTCGGGAATTGTACAAGGCCAAGAAGGGTTTACGGGGGAGTCCAAGAGTTTACTCCCTTGGAGTTTACGGACCAAAGGCCACTCCTTGGGAGTTTACGGCCGTAAGCCCCTAGGCTTGGCTGTGAACTCTTGTTCTCCTCCCAAAAATGGATGTTAAGGCCTTAAATCAATCCTCTATAATTCTAGTGAACGTCTAGGGCCAATTTGGGGGTTTAAAACCTTCATTTGGTTATGTTTGGGGGAGTTTACAGTCCTAGCTTATGCTTGGGCTGTAAACTCCATTTTGTCCCTCAAAATGTGTTGTTAAATGGCCCTAAGCACTTCCTAAACTCATAACTAAATTCTAGCATGCCTTAGATGAGTTTTTGGGGCAATTTAACATGGAAATTGGGTGTTTACGGCCTAAGCACAAGCTTGGGCCGTAAAGCATCTTTTAGGCTCTAAAAACTTATGTTTTGATGTCCAAAATCATCTAGGTAGTTTCCTTAATTAGTATACAAGCTTAAAGGAAGGAAAAATGGGACTTTGGCCATGATTTGGGGTGTTTACGGCCTAAGGAGCTTCTTAGGCCATAAACTCCTTGTTTTCCCCTAATTCATATGATTTTTGTGTTCTAAATACAATGGAGTATGTTTAGAACAAGCTAGGGAAGAAACTCTTATGTTTAGAAGCCAGAATTTGCGGTTTTGGAATCGAAATCGGGTCTAGAGAGAGAAAGTAGTGAGAGAGTGTATGTTTGGGGTGGTAAAAGGGTGTAGAGTGGCATCCAATTTCCTTAAATATGCCTCAGGTATTGCACCTAGTACCCGACTACCCGATGCTCAAGTTTAACGGGGTTAAAGCTTTTTACCCGGGTGAAGTGGTTGAAAAGTAATATAACTTTATTTTGTTAAACGGGGTTAACACTTACAAGTTATATTTACTTATACTAAAATGATAAAGTCAAGAAATATAAATAATTAGATATTTATTTATTGACGACTCCAAATATTACGGAAATTTATATATAATGACGAATTCCATTAGTGAAAAAGGGATTATGTAACGGAAATAAATTTGGGTTGTCACATCATCCCCCCGCTAGGGGAATTTCGTCCCGAAATTTAGAATTCATACAAAGAGTCATTACAGAACTACTATGCGAAATGATGGGGATATTTGAGTTTCATCTGATCCTCGCGCTCCGAAATGAATTCCGGTCCCCGCTTGGCATTCCACCGAACCTTCACAATTGGGATGCGGCTTTGTTTCGTTCGTTTTACTTCCCGATCCATAATCTCCGAAGGCTCTTTCGTGAAGTTGAGGCTCTCGTTGACCTCGATCTCATCAAGCGGAATCACTAGAGTCTCATCAGACATGCATTTCTTTAGGTTTGAGACGTGGAAGGTAGGATGTATGTTACTTAGCTCGTGGGGTAAGTTGAGTTTGTAAGCTACAGGGCCGATTCTAGCGATAATCTCGAAGGGCCCTATGTACCTCGGGTTCAGCTTTCCACACTTTCCGAAGCGTATCGAGCCCTTCCAGGGCGAGACCTTCAAAAGGACTCGGTCTCCCACATGGAATTCCAAGGGTTTTCTCCGTTTGTCTGCGTAGCTTTTCTGTCGATCCCTAACGGATTTTAATCGTTCGCGAATCTGTACGATCTTTTCGTTCATTTATCGAATAATCTCCGGACCGGTGAGAGCGCTATCAGGAACTCGTCCTTTAGCTAACTGAGTGTCACTCACTTCAGTCCAACACAGAGGGGATCTGCACTTCCGGCCGTAGAGGGCTTCGAATGGAGCTGCATTGATGCTCGTATGACAACTATTGTTGTAGGAAAACTCCACAAGAGGTAGGTGTGTATCCCATGATTTACCGAAGTTAATCACACAAGCACGTAGCATATCTTCAAAGGTTTGGACTGTCCTCTCACTTTGTCCGTCAGTCTGCGGATGGTAGGCTGTACTCATGTCCAGTCTTGTCGCTAGCGCCTTTTGTAGTGATTGCCAAAATCTCGAGCTAAACCTACTATCTCTATCTGAGATAATAGATATAGGGACCCCATGCAGCAGTACTATTTCCTTAAGGTATGTTCTTGTGAGCTTCTCCATCTTGTCCATTTCCTTGATGGGTAGGAAGTGTGTAGAATTGGTCAATCCGTCGACGATGACCCAAATGGTATCCAACCCACCCGAAGGCTTGGGCAGCTTGGTTATAAAGTCCATTGTAATCCGCTCCCACTTACATTCCGGTATCTATGGTTGTTGGAGGATTCCTGAAGGCTTTTGATATTCGACCTTGACCTTCGCGCAAGTAAGGAACTTACTCACAAAGGTAGCGATCTCTACTTTCATGTTAGGCCACCAGTATAGCTTTTTGAGATCCAGATACATCTTATCTGAACCTGGGTGGACGGAGTAGTGAATGTTGTGTGCTTCCTTCATGACCAAGTCTCTGAAACCTCCGTGGTGTGGAGTCCAGATTCGGTCCATGAGATAATAGGCTCCGTCCCCCTTGACCTCCAAGTTCTTATCCATTCCACGCAAGGACTCTCCCGTCACATTCTCGGGCTTTAAGGCTTCGAGCTGAGCCTCTTTAATCTGTGCGGATAGGTGCGAATGGATAGTCATTGTTAATGACTTGATTCTTCGACCGGAATACTTTTTTCTGCTCAGGGAGTCCACTACTACATTGGCCTTCTCCGGGTGATAACGAATTTCGCAGTCGTAATCACTGAGCAGTTCAACCCATCGTTGTTGTCTCATGTTGAGCTCCTTCTGTTGGATTAGTGTCTAAGTCCATAACTATTTTGGTATGTACTTGACCCGATGGTGCATGGTCCTTTTGGGTTGCCTTCACCAAAGCAACTTGATTGGAGAAATGAATAAAGAGAGAGAGGATAATATGATTTATTAATATGTTATAAGAATAATATATTAAAGGAGAAATCATATTTGTTTAATTAATATTGGTCAATAATTAATTAAGAATTAGTTTTGTGATCAAATGTAATTAATTAAACTAGAGGGGCTGAATTGTAATTATGTGATAGTTACAAAATAAGGTAAGGATTACCTTATATATATGGTGAACGAATTTGAGGTGTAAATCCCTTAGAATTCGAGTATGATAAGGATTCAAGGATTATCTTATTGGTTGCTTAATGGATAATCAACTAGATAAGGATAATGACTGAAACCCTATCTCTACACCTATATAAACACCCCTAGGGCTAGAATTCGTGTATCCCTTCCCAAGAGGTCCTAGATACGAATTCTAACCTCTCACCTCTCTCCTTATACCTTCTCCATTTGCTTATGGTGTTTGTGAGCCATTAGAGGAGTGACACTTGTGACTCTAAGCCTTCCAAAGTCAATACAAGGAGATTTGGGATTGTTATTGCTACATAACAATCAAGGTAACACTATAAACTTATTCTCATGTTAATATGATTATATGTATGCTAGAATTAGGGTTTATAGTCTTGGATTCAAAGCATGTACAATAGAGAAACCTAGATCCAAGCATTAGGGTTTGTATGAGCACATAGGATGTCTTATGATCAAAACCCAACAGTGGTATCAGAGCCTAGATTGGTTTCAATTGTATTGATGCATATTTAATCGTAATAAGCACTGAAAATCGATTTTTTGAGTTTCTGAATGGTTGACTCGCCGAGTCACTTGGTGAACTCGCCGAGTCAGCTGTACTCGACGAGTCCAGGTCCAGACTCGACGAGTCAAAGGGTCTGACAGCTCAGATTCGCGATTTTCTTCCTGTTTTGGTTTTGGATAATTACCATAAACTTGTTTTTGTGATAAAATCCGAATTTTTTCATTGTTATGTGATTATCCTTACCAAAATAGAAGATAATTGTCAAAATTTAGATAATCACTTGTTTTATTAGATAAAGTTTGATTATTTGTAATTTAGATTTGAATTATCTTGTGAAATAGTTTCAATTTATCCCTTTAGGTTTTATAGTTTAAATTTGAACCCCAAAAGTTTTGTTGTTTTGAAATTTAAATAGTTAAAACCCTAATGTTTTGAAATGTTTCAAAACTTGCCCTCAAGTTTTGGAATTTGAAAGTTGATTAAAAGTTTAATTAGAAATGTTAAATTCTAAAACTCTAGTAATGTTTTGAAAAGTTCAAATCACACCCTTATGGTTTTATTAATTAATTAAGGAGTATAATTAGAGGAGGTTTAATAAATCCATAAAAGTTTAGGTTAACCATTTAATTGAATTAAAAGTGTAATTGTTAAAGTTAACCATATAGTATTTTAAAAGTATAAAATACACCCTATACTATATATATAACATTAAAGGTCTAACATTATATATGTATGAGTAAAAGTCAGTCTTACCGTTAGTAGGCCTCATTCACGAAGCTGGTCTATAACGGGTGTTTAAGGAAATTGCCTATAAAATGGCGATTGAATGGGTATCCACTCTTACCCACCGCACTCTTGACTAGTGGAGGGTCGTTAGCCGAACGGGTAGGATAGGACGAAACCTTCCATTATAAGTATAATGAAATACAGAGTAACTAAATGTTTCGCAAATTCCCAATCTTAGTTACTTAAGCAAAAGTGAATTGATGCAATTCCATGAAATTACACTTTGTGCCCTTGCGAAGACGTTAGTGGAGCGTGTGTGGTTTACCGGCACACTAAATGGTTCTAAGCAAAGGTAGCGAAGGTGACTCAATGTTTGTCATAGTTCGGTGGAGCGTGTGTGGTTTACCGGCACATCGAATAGGTGATTGTAACATGTGAGGGCACCATGTAGTTTGCATGGTTATTCACACCCGCTTTGTGATCCTCGGCATCCCAGTCACAAACAAGAGGGGCATATCGAGATTTAAACATGCCATTGAAATGTTCAATGAATCTCAATGGATCTAGGAGTTTTCATAGATTTAAAACTTAAATTTTCTTTTTCGTTTCTCATGGTGAAAACTAGTGAATCGTCATTCACTTACCTTCAAATGTTCTGCGATTTGGGTTACGGCATCCCTCTCCCGAGTTGTAGGATATTGTGTTGGGTCCTAGCCTTGGAATTTCATTTGGGTGATTTACCAAGGACTCAATCAATCAACTAACTTGAATTCGTTTTTCTCCCGATGTCAAAGTTCGACAACTATGGTCTTCTCAAATCCCGTGGAACAAGCATTCCACATGAAGATGATATTCCACGATTCGATCGAGGAACAAGAAATCATGCTTCACTTCCTCCTCCTCCTCCAATTATTCTCCCTAACCCACAAGATTGTAAAATTGAAAAGTTCAATATCACTCAAGCCCTTTTGGCAAGTAAACATAAAGAAGGAAAGTCGGTGTGTGCACACGTCCTAGGGATGAAGTCGCACATTGATAGACTAAGAATGATAGGATCCATTGTCGGTGAAGAGATGGCTGTTGATTGGGTTCTTCAATCACTTCCTAACTCATATAGTGAGTTCGTAAGAGAGTACTATATGATGAACCACGACGTGACCCTTATAGATCTCACCTATATGCTTATTGCTGCTGAATCAGCAATGGTTTGGCGCAATAGAAAAGAAAAGTTGATTGGTGAATCTGCCTTCGAGACCTCTGTGGATATAGACAATGGCAATGAAAGACATGCAATGATCGAAAAGTTTGATCATAAGAGAAAGGCGATGTCTGAAGTAGTTCCATGTGTTGTTCCAAAAAGAGTCAATTTGCTTTTATTGCCAAGAGAAGGGGCATTGGAGACGAAGCTGCCCTATTTACCTAAGAGATCTAAGAGATGGGAGAGTCGAAACGTATGGCTCTAATTTAGGTAAAATCCATTGACTAACTATTTTAAGCTTCATTCTAGGTTCTGAATACATAATGTGATAAGATTACAATTGATGTTTAGAAGGATCAAAGAAAAGAAAAGAAGCTTAAGGGAAGAAGTGAGCAGAATCTAACCGTGAAGGAATGGATTTCGATTGCGTTTCTCAAAGATTAGATTCTTGAGCTACTACTTAGAGTTAGAATTAGATTGCTAAGAAAGATGTATTCGCATAAGTTTTTCAATGAGTTGCATTGTGAAGGACAAATTTTTCCGCAATAAAATAAATTTTGATTTTAAATTTTATTTATTTATCCTTACAATGGCGTGTATGAAAAATTGATGTTAAAATTATTAGCAATAATGGATTTGTTTCTTATTGTGTTATGGAAAGTCAAGAATTTACCAAATAGAGAGAGTTTCTCATCGCCCAAGTTTCAATTGGACAGAAACTTGGAATCATGCAACTTGGTTGCATGATGAATGAGAAATTTCATATTTGATAATTAGACTAATTCGTTGACAAAGTGTCAAGTGAAGGACTAGGAGATCGAGTACACAAAGTTGTGTGTTGATCAAGTTCACCATAAGAGTAACAAAGATATTCGTCATCATTTACTAAAGGTTTAGTAAATATGATTATACTTACAAGATTAAGTGTGATTTTGAATTGATTAAAGGGTTTAGATCAATAGCAAAATGAATAAGAAGAATCAAATAGGCAGAAAGATAAGAGTTTCTCCATTCTAAGAAGAAGGGAGAGTGACTTTTATGCTTTATGATAGATCTTAATGATTAAGAACCATATCTCAATTGATCCTCTAAGTGAGTCTTGGTACAATTGTATGTCCAAGAAGAGGAATCAAAGATTGATGAAATGGTCAAATCAAGAAGACAATCATACTTTGTTCCAATAACAAGTCTTAAAGTTAAGATTGTGACAATGAGTAAAAAGTATTAAAGGTTTATAACATTCATCAAATGTGGAAAGTTGTGATGTCTTGGATAAGACAAAGACCAACTATGACCAATTTATGAAGTGTTTTGATACAAGCTACACTAACTCTTGAAAATTTGTTTGTCAAGAAATGTTTATTGACAAAAGAATCTTATATGTCAAGGAGTCAGTGGGAGTCTTAATGGTCTCGAAAAGTTTCAAGAACAAATCAAATAAACCTTATCGATCATCACTAGCACACGAGTTGAGGTTTACAACCTATCGTAAAGACATTATTTTGTTTCTGTGCCAATCCAATCGAGTTAATTATGCATGTGAGTCCTATGAGTTCTCATTTGAATGCGTAAAAGGCAAGGACCTTGATCAATGAAAGGTACATTGATAGGAAAAAGGTAAGATGCTTAACTACTTGGAAGACGTGGTGGGCAGCTGTGCTACCATAAGGCAAGAAATCAAGATTAAGAAAGTTCGATCCATATGAGTTTGAATTTGTCGTAAACTTTGGTTTTAACAAATTCGCATGGATAGGAACACATACACCGTTTAAATCTAAGTGTCATAAGATTTCCTCCTTCATGAAAATGATTGTGAGAAAATTCTTTCACTAAGAAAGATTTTTAAAAGATAGTGATTGTAAAATTGCATTCTCAAATTCGATCATGGTTACGGCATCCCTTTCCATAATTTGAATTGTGAGGTTTGGCAATTAGTATTAATTGTTAAGACACACATATGAACTATCTAAGGCAAAAGTGTAGAAGTTCAAGAAGCCTTGATAAAAGATTATCAAAGCACTAAGTATTAGAAACATGAACTTAAGAAATTCAATAAGTATTGTTTTTCTGAAAGTTAAGATGTTTATGAATACATGTCGAAGCTAGTGGGAGCATAAGTGTTATGTTTTATAATAATCATCATGATAGTGGGAGCATAAATGTTATGATTGTATGATTATTAAGACACGTATTGCATAGTTGGCAATATTAATTATAGAAAACAAGAGTCATACTTTGCAAAGTTGTAAGAGTTGAAAGGTTGTTTTGCTATAATTAAGGGAGAGAATATTATGCTTCATTTCAAATCTAAAGGATTAGGTTGTGGAATGTTAATAAATTTAGTCAAAGGTACATAGTGTGTTCTTAAAATTTCGATTGTGATTACGGCATTCCTCTTCGCAATTCGAGTTTTGAGAACATAGCAAATAAAACATTATGCGTCGTGTCCCATACGCTTCGGGTATAGGATCGATTGCGAATGCTTTAATGTTTGACCATTCTAAAAATTTTCCAAATGTATAGTGCATTTAGAGGGAAAAGGGACTAGAATTGGTTTTGACTAAAATAATTAAACAACTATCAAAGGACAATCCAAAGTTCGACGAGGATTGGTCGCTTGCGAGTAGTTGGAAGTATAGTATTGGAAATTATGGAAGTGTTTCCATATTGGATGGACGATATCGACATCATTACGAATAGATAAGATTCTATTAAGAATGAGTTGTCATATAGAAAATATGGAAGTGTGTCCATGTTGGGAAGTAAAATCTATGTATAGATTAGAAACTTTATGCGAAAGGATGTTCAAAGGAATGTACTTTGAGTGAGAGACATCATATCTAAGGAATTGTCTTGTAACAATCTCCAATAAAGGAATTTGTAATATCATTGGCAATAGTCCTTGAGACTTTGGTGCAGTGACATTACAAAAGGATCGTTGCATAAAGTGTTAGAATCTAGTATATTCTATAAATAACAAGAATTTGACATTCTTACACTTAAGAAAATGGATTTGGTGTTGCAAAATGAGAATGATTGGAAATGTGTTCAATTTGTCTATTTCGCAAAAGTAAGAACCATAGGTAAACATTGTGTGCATACTAGGAGCATGGGACAAGTGTTGGAATTAAAATGCGAAGTTGATTACCCGAAACGACAAATAATGAGTAATCGATATGGTGATAAATAAAACGTGTTTTGTTTATACTCAAAGGTTTGAGGCCATATGGGATTAGTATTATTCTTGTGTTTCACCTTGCATGTTTTGACTTCCAGAATAATTGAGTTTATTAAGAATAATCGAATTATTCAAACGGGCCACAATCGTTCATATGTTGGAAGTAGATATGAATGAAGACTGTCGTGAATTGGTGTGTGGATTGTCTAGAAGAGTATTAGACATAAGCAAATGTTTGCTGCAACGTTCATGAGTGCTTATGAATATGATTTGAGCATTGGATTAAACCCACGCTCACTTGGATCACTCCATGAATTGTATTACGAGTGATTGGTGAGACGATAACATCTTATATTCTTGAAACCGAGATGTGTGAGTTGTATCTTGCGAATCGGTTGCACATTGATAATATGTAAACGCACTAGTAACTTGGTGTTATAAAACATATTGTTGTGTGTGATTTGGTTAGTGAGTGCAAGCGAACATTGTATCAAAGTTTATCCGTTCCTTTTATCCAAAGTAGGATAAAAGCGATATCTTTGGGCCCCTCGATGGTTTAGTGATGACATACGTAAATGCTCGGCCGGGCTAGGGCTAATTTGATTTGTTCAATTAGTCTGTCGTCATAAATCAGAAATCGAGATATAGTACAAAGAGAATGATTAGAAATCATATCTCATACGATATCTAGAATGGAGGTATATATATGATCCCTTATCTAAGGACACACGTATCTGATATGATCAGAGTTGACAGCGGCTTTGGAAAGCTACGATTGCAGATCAGGATCTGAAGTCATACGCAGAATAGTTGTTAGACTTATCCAAGTGGGAGACTGTTGGATTAGTGTCTAAGTCCATAACTATTTTGGTATGTACTTGACCCGATGGTGCATGGTCCTTTTGGGTTGCCTTCACCAAAGCAACTTGATTGGAGAAATGAATAAAGAGAGAGAGGATAATATGATTTATTAATATGTTATAAGAATAATATATTAAAGGAGAAATCATATTTGTTTAATTAATATTGGTCAATAATTAATTAAGAATTAGTTTTGTGATCAAATGTAATTAATTAAACTAGAGGGGCTGAATTGTAATTATGTGATAGTTACAAAATAAGGTAAGGATTACCTTATATATATGGTGAACGAATTTGAGGTGTAAATCCCTTAGAATTCGAGTATGATAAGGATTCAAGGATTATCTTATTGGTTGCTTAATGGATAATCAACTAGATAAGGATAATGACTGAAACCCTATCTCTACACCTATATAAACACCCCTAGGGCTATGAATTCGTGTATCCCTTCCCAAGAGGTCCTAGATACGAATTCTAACCTCTCACCTCTCTCCTTATACCTTCTCCATTTGCTTATGGTGTTTGTGAGCCATTAGAGGAGTGACACTTGTGACTCTAAGCCTTCCAAAGTCAATACAAGGAGATTTGGGATTGTTATTGCTACATAACAATCAAGGTAACACTATAAACTTATTCTCATGTTAATATGATTATATGTATGCTAGAATTAGGGTTTATAGTCTTGGATTCAAAGCATGTACAATAGAGAAACCTAGATCCAAGCATTAGGGTTTGTATGAGCACATAGGATGTCTTATGATCAAAACCCAACACCTTCTGGTTCAATATGTGTTGGAGGCTTTTATGATCAGTGTACACTATGCTCTTCATGTCGTACAAGTAATGTCTCTAGATATTTAAAGCGAATACAACCGCCCCTAACTCGAGGTCGTGCATAGTGTAGTTCACCTCATGTGTCTTTAGCTACCTTGAGGCATAGGCGATGACTTTACCTCGTTGCATCAAGACACAGCTGAGCCCCTGATTTGATGCATCGCAGTATACGACAAAATCTTCTGTTCCTTCGGGAAGGGATAATACCGGTGCGGTGCATAGGGTTCGCTTCAGGGTCTGGAATGCCTTCTCCTGTTCCTCTTCCCAGTTGAAGGATACGCCCTTCTATGTCAACATGCTGAGAGGCATCGCAATCCGAGAGAAGTTTTGGATGAATCGGCGGTAGTAGCCAGCGAGGCCTAGAAATTGGTGAATTTATGTAGGCGTCTTCGGTGCCGACCAGTTCTCAATAGCTTTAATTTTGGAGGGATCCACGTGGATTCCTTCTTCACTAACCACGTGTCCTAAGAATTCAACTATTCGGATCCAAAATTCGCACTTAGATAACTTTGCATATAACTTCTCTGACCGTAGGGTTTCCAGGACTCATCGTAAATGATCCCTGTTCTTCCTCGCTTCAAGAATAGACAAGTTTGTTATCAATAAAGACGATGATAAACTGATCTAGATATGGACGACACACCATATTCATCAAATCCATGAATACTGCGCGGGCATTAGTCAGTCCAAAGGGCATCACTACGAACTCGAAGTGCCCATAACGGGTGCGGAAAGCTGTCTTCGGAACATCTTCCTCTAGTACCCGTAACTGGTGATACCCAGACCTAAGATCAATTTTGGAAAAGTAACTCGCTCCTTGTAGTTGGTCGAATAGGTCGTCGATACGCGGAAGAGGGTAGCGATTTTTGACCGTGAGTTTGTTGAGTTCCCTATAATCGATGCACATCCGAAATGATCCATCCTTCTTCTTAACGAACAAGACCAGAGCTCCCCAAGGTGAGAAGCTTGGTCTTATAAAGCCCTTGCTGAGCAGCTCATTGAGTTGACCGGATAGTTCTTGCATCTCGGCAGGCGCTAAACGATAGGGCGACTTAGCTACTGGGGTAGTTCCTGGGACTAGGTCAATTCTAAAATCAACCTGGCGTTTGGAAGGTAGACCTGGAAGATCCTCCGGGAAGACATCAGGGAATTTGCATACAACGGGAATGTCTTTTGGATCTTTCACTTTCTGACTTGTGTCGACGACGTGAGCCAGAAAGGCGCGATATTCCTTACGCAAATATTTCTGGGCCTGAATACTAGAGATGATACGAAGGCCCGTACCGGGTTTATCTCCATAGATCAATAGGGTTTCATGATTTGGAAGATTCAGGAGAATGGCTTTGTCGGAGCATAGGATATCGGCACGATGAAGACTCAACCAGTCCATACCAACAATGACATCGAAATTCTTGATTGAGACTGGTATAAGATCGATCGGAAATGAGTGATCGTCTAACGTGAGGGTACAACCTATGTAGATTTCGTTAGAGCTTTCGGTCTTCCCGTTAGCCATTTCTACAACGAATGTTTCCTTTAATGGTTGTGGGGATTGTTTAAGTAGGTGTTTAAAGTCTTGGTTTATGAAGCTTCTTTCTGCACCACTATCGAATAAGACACAGGCATAAGAGTTGTTGAGAAGAAACGTACCTGTGACTACTGTGGGATCCGCCACCGCTTCATTGTGACCAATAGCGAGTAGTCTTCCGGTTCCCCCAGCATTCGCAGCCTTCAGACAGTTTTTCTTGAAGTGACCAGCTTCACCGCAGCCGTAACACGTCGGGGTCACTCCCGAACCGGGAACTTGCGAAATAGGTTTGGGAGGGGCCTTGCAGAATCGCACCGTATGGCCCTTCCGACTGTAGTTGGAACACTGCAATTCACAGCAGGGGCCGTTGTGGTGGAAAGGGCACTTGGGACACTTGGGCAGACTCCCACTATAAGCTTTTGGTGGTGTAGGAGTGGCTGGAGTAGTGACAACATGGACCGCCACAATTTGCTGGTCCTTGGAGGAGGGTTGAGTTTTCTTGCCTTTCTTCTTATCCCATCGCTTCCTCTTTCTATCTGATGAATCGGGTGGTGCAATGGTAGTTGGGGTTGCTGTTGCTGGAGTGGAAGAGACTTCATGGTTGATCAGACTCTGGGCCAATTCCTTGGCGCTATCGAAGGTGGTAGGGCGAGAGGCTAGTATGTTTCCTCGATACGGGGGCATTAGACCCCAGATGTATCGTTTTGATCTTTTTGCTTTCGGATGGGATCATGTTGGGACACATAGCCACCAAGTCGCAGAACTTGGCCGTGTAAGATGTTATGTCAGTCCCTTTCATCTTGAGGTTCCAGAGTTCCTCCTCAAGTTTCTGAACTTCACCCCTAGGGCAGTACTCCCCTCTCATGAGATCTTTTAGAGTGTCCCAGCCGATGGCATTGGCTGTAACCAGGGAGGGTGCACTGACATGGCCGTTCCACCATGTCAAGGCCCTGATAGTGAGGGTGGCAGTAGCGAATTTGATTTTGCTCTCCTCGGGACAAGAGCACATTTCAAAGACAACTTCGATCCTTTCGAACCACTGAGACAATGCTAGAATTCCTCCAGTGCCATTGAAAAAGGTAGGTTTTCAGTTCATGAGGTCCTTATAAGTGCATCCCTACACTCTTGGATGGGCTTCACCAAATCTAGAATTTCCACCGCTCGCATCACCCGAGTTCATTAGGGCCATGGTTGCTGTCACAGATGTGGTCACAGCCGTTTGGAACAACACGAGATCGAACTGTGGAGGAGGAGGAGGTGGAGGAGGGGTTTGAGTTGCTAGTCTTCCTCTGTTCGGACGCTTTCGTGGAGGCATCTTTCACTGGAAGATCATAAAAAATGATAGCAATACTAAGAGTCTATTGCGTATATGAATAGAGTGTTTCATGGATAAAATCAACATAATCCAAGGATTAGAATGAGAGACATAGTAATAGAGTAGTTAACTGCCAATTTACTGGTATTAATGATGTAACACAAGTTCATGAAAAATGACCTAACAGTAGGTCTTACATCAAACCATAGGGAAAGTGGTGGCAGTCTAGAGGCCTAATTAGGGTACTTTTAAGCTAGGAATGTTTACAGACAAGTGATTTACGAGACATAGAGAGGGAAGGCTAGTACTTTAAACAAAAGAGTAAGGTAACTAGACGTCTTCTACTGGCGACGGTTACTTGTCGGGCGAACCCTCAGATCCGCTAGCTGGCGCATAACTTCTTGAAGGTATCATTCATGAGTCCTTTGGTGTGCTTGGAGTTCCCCAACTTCGACTCGGGATGCAGCTAGCTGATGCTGCAGAGCCTCGTTGGTCCTCCTTGTCCTGTCCATGGCTTCTTCAAGTTGGCGGATGTGAACAGTGTCGAGATTCGAGTTGGCATCCACTTCTACAACTTGACCAATAGCCGCTTGACCCTGCTCGACATTCCTGGCAATCCTTTGGATCATGATGGGCAGAACTCGGTCCGCTGATCCTCCTTCGTTTATGTTGTAGAAGCTTCGGTCTCCATTGTAAGGTAAGGGTTGGCCCTGCTCCTCACTCCATTGGTTCAGGGATATTGCCCACAAGAGAGTGGGACCCTGAAATGCCAGATGGGGGTTGGGGTTCGGAGCTCCGGGAGGTAGGTTGTTAACTTCTGGTTCAGAGTTCAAGCTATCCGAGAAGCCTTCAGCATGATGATCATCCAAAAGGATTAGGTGATCATCGTCTGACTCCTCATCGAGCCATCCTCTATTGCCCTGGTTTGGATAGTACGGATCATCGGGATTGTGGAAGCCAGCCATGCTATCTATGCGAGAAAGGGGAAAGGAAAGGTTAATAGACGTACTACTCTAAGATACTTATAAGAGGAATCGTTATTAGTCGACCCAATACTTGCGTAGTGCATACCAGTTACATGCAACCGAAGCAAGATAGTCCTTCGAATAAGCAACCCTAACTTCAGATCCCCAATCAAACAAGAACAGGAAATGAAGCAAAGGCCACAGATTCTAAGTCTATAGCGCCCTGGTGACATGTAACTGTGGTGTATCCACTTAGCAACTATTGTCCTACCAGTAACGACCCTTTTTGTGCTCACATATGTAGTTAGTGGTATACAGATTACTCCTATAATATTCTTGTTCTAACGTTGTTGTGGTAGTGTTGGTAAGTTTTAGACTTGTTGCAACACCACAACCAAACTTAGGCACATGCTAGTCACTCACAGAAAAATGTAGTTGATCAGGCTATATCCCCCCAGATGTGACTATATGTCTCTAAGCCCAATTGTGCTGTCCAACAATCTTAATACTTTTGTTCTGTTCTAGTGCGATACTGACTTCTGTGTTTTATAGAGGTGTATGTATATACTTAGTTAAGTATTTTAGTACTTAACAGTACATATTCTGGTCAGAGTGTTTTAGTCCCGAAGCGTTTATAGTTCGTATATCTTTTATAGGTTGATATACTTGATTCACTATAAACAATGCTCTGATACCAATCTGTCACACCCCAAAACCGATAACGGCGGAATACGTTTCGGGGTGGAGAACGTCATGTACAGTATCATCACAATTGCATAATAGTGAAAACAAGAAATCCACAACGATTTCATTTACATAGTTAGTTTAATTACAAGCGTGTTCTGTAAAGTTTCAATAGACACCAAAAGTAATACAAAAATAAGAGATGGATGTTGTATGCTCCATCCTCTCCAAAATGTTGAACCTGTACCTGTCTATCTTTGACCTGAGTATAAAAGTTATTTTGAAAACGGGTATCAGCATAAAGCTGGTGAGTTCATAAGAATTTAGTTTGAATTTTGTATAAAATGTATTAGAACATATAATGCGAAAAACTGCAATTTACATTTGTATGTAGTGGAAAACTCTAGAAAATCCTATATTTTCTAGAAAATACAGCATAAGTGGAAACTCTAAGTTGAATGTAAGTTTTATCATTGAAAACAGTTTGTTGTAAAAGTGAGGTACTAAATCTTCCAGTATATAGTGTAGGTAAAAGAAAATTTATTCCTGTTAACAGTAATAGTGGTGCGAACTTCCATTAGTAATAGATACTTATTTTACTTCGGGATATTAACTGAGACTTTAGTCTTAGTATTTTAGTGTGGTGTAGTGTATCCCTTTTCATGTGACCAATAGTGTGAGTAATAAAGGAATCCCATGACCTTCCCGGACATGCACAGTGTAGTGATGTAGTGTTATCCCTGGGCCTGATCGGCTCGGACTGAAGCTAACAGTCGGGATCTAATAGTGTCTGCTCCGTATAGATCTATACATGTAGCGTCGCCTTCCTTCCGGAAAGCTCTGGTCACAATATGTAGCGCATAGAGTATCTTGTAGAGAGTTAGTGTGTTGTCTTCTGGATTAGTGTTTTCTCTTGTAATATAGTGTAGTAGTCCTTTATGTAATTCATAGTGTGTTCTTTTATTAGTGTACCATTTTGTAATAGTTTGAACTATAGTATGTATGGTAGTAGCGGTAACAAGTAGTAGCCACCTTAACTATACCTATTATAGTTAACTTAGTGTGTATGGTTCCTATCAATTTAGTGGTTTAGGCATCAAATGGAATGAAAATACTCGTATCCAACACTAATATACATGATATATAACTAAGAAATCAATGACAGTCGGACGGATAACAACTACCCTAAGCCCACAATCAAACAAGAACAGGAAATAAGGCGAGCCATCGGTCCTAAGTCCTTCAAGTCTTACTTATATAAATATATCAGTGTTGTTACATTTTATAATAAAATCTATTTAATAAAAATCTTGTCCAAAAGGGAACATTTAGAAAATTTGTTTATTTAACCAAAATAGTTTTGAAAACGTAAAATTCCTTTATAAGGCATAGTGGTAAATCACATGTGATTTGAACTACGGATAGTGAATCACATATGATTAATTTCCATAAACATGTATAATTGACTTGTATCCCCCCCCCCCCTAAAACATATAAGAACATTTGAAAGGTTCATTAAAGGGGTATGAAATCACCTGAAACCGAGTAAATCGGGTGAAAGTGTCGGTTCAGTGTTTGGTGCCAAATAAGGACTTGTACTCCTTTTAAGACCCTATTAACATGTGGAATATGTGTTTTACAAAGAATTAATCATTTTATGCCTTTTATGAAAACGTTTAGACATTCTAGCATTGATTCGGGGTCTTAGGGCTTAGAAGTGGTTCTCGGGAATTGTACAAGGCCAAGAAGGGTTTACGGGGGAGTCCAAGATTTTACTCCCTTGGAGTTTATGGCCCAAAGGCCACTCCTTGGGAGTTTACAGTCGTAAGCCCCTAGGCTTGGCCGTGAACTCTTGTTCTCCTCCCAAAAATGGATGTTAAGGCCTTAAATCAAACCTCTATAATTCTAGTGAACGTCTAGGGCCAATTTGGGGGTTTAAAACCTTCATTTGGTTATGTTTGGGGGATTTTACGGTCCTAGCTTATGCTTGGGCCATAAAGTCCATTTTGTCCCTCAAAATGTGTTGTTAAATGGCCCTAAGCACTTCCTAAACTCATAACTAAATTCTAGCATGCCTTAGATGAGTTTTTGGGGCAACTTAACATGGAAATTGGGTGTTTACGGCCTAAGCACAAGCTTGGGCCGTAAACCCTCTTTTAGGCTCTAAAAACTTATGTTTTGATGTCCAAACTCATCTAGGTAGTTTCCTTAATTAGTATACAAGCTTAAAGGAAGGAAAAATGGGACTTTGGCCATGATTTGGGGTGTTTACGGCCTAAGGAGCTTCTTAGGCCGTAAACTCCTTGTTTTCCCCTAATTCATATGATTTTTGTGTTCTAAATACAATGGAGTATGTTTAGGACAAGCTAGGGAAGAAACTCTTACGTTTGGAAGCCGAAATTCGTGGTTTTGGAGTTGGAATCGGGTCTAGAGAGAGAAAGTAGTGAGAGAGTGTATGTTTGGGTTGATAAAAGGGTGGTCTTGAAAATAAATTAGACTAGTTCTTGGAATCTTCATACCTTTCTTTTTGAAGATGAAAAATCGAGAGCATGAATGAAAAACCGAGATCATGAAGCCTTTATGGGGCTGCCAAATTTCGAGCTTTACAAGCTCTCTTTCTCCTCCATTCTCTTGAAAATTGGTGCTAGATTTATGTATCTTAGTTGCTTCACCTTATAAAATATATTTGGTATAGATTTCTAACAATAATGAACAACTAATACAAGTGTATACTAGCATGTTTTGATGGTTGTACTCTTGCTTGGTGGATACTTCTAGAGAGCTCTTAGTTTAGAGCTTAATGTCATCTTCATCAACTTCAAACCTCCCATGAGGATGAAAGACTTAAAAGGATTTTATGCTTTCTCTTCTATGGTTGTTTTAATCTTTCTAAGTCTTGCAAAATGATCATTGGTGGGAATAAAACTAGTTTTTTTGTTCAAATCTTAAGTCTTCCATTGTATTGTTTATGTTTTTTAGACAACTTTTGAATAAAAACTCAACAATTGGTATTAGAGCCATTTTTTTCAAGAATGGTTAGATTATTTGTTAAGTTGATGAAATCTTTGTTTTTGGAAAATTTGTATGGTTTTCTCTTTGAAAGAAAAATTCATATATATTTTCTATGACAACTTTAAAATGTTTATAATTGTTATTTTTGACTAAAAGTTGACATGCATATTTTTAGTCATAAAAGTTGTCTTAGAAATATAAAGAGTTGTTTTATATAATTTTGAGTATAT
Source organism: Lactuca saligna (assembly GCF_052625555.1). NCBI lineage: Eukaryota > Viridiplantae > Streptophyta > Magnoliopsida > Asterales > Asteraceae > Lactuca > Lactuca saligna. The sequence goes on from NC_136424.1 coordinate 172,363,489, forward strand.
AAATGTGTATGATGTGCATAAACTAGCCATGGATCTTTGTGTTGTTCATTGTGTGGATTTATTTAAAATGGTTGTAATTATTTACTTACTCATATGGTATGTAATAATTAAATAGATACTTTTCATTTGTTAATTTTTTGTACGTAATAGATTAGTTTTAAAAATATTAGATTTTTATAAAAATATAACAAGAATGAAGATGGTGACCATTTTGAAGATCAAAAGTTTATAAACTTGATTTTATTAAAGTTTCTTAAACTTTATAAAATTATTTTTATAAACTTGCTACAAAGTGTTGAAGCAAGTGGAGCACATGAAGATTACACAAGATGAATGTCCCTTATGTCCCTTTAGGAATGGATTTAATATTTTTTGTGATGGCTCATAAAATTTTTTGAAGATAATTGTGTTGCGTCTGGGGCCCTTTTGTTTTACAACCGGATTGGGCTTGTCAATCCGTGTTTAACTTGATTAGCCTTCTTTTTCTTAGAAAAATTGTTAGGGTTTCATTATAAATATATGCATGCATGTATGCGTATAGTAACGGTCGTCACTCTCATTGAATATTGTAAACCCTAAAATACTCTACAGTTGATGTTCTTTATCGAGCTCTTCTGAGGATTGTTTATTGAATCATTCGACACCTTTTGATTCATTAATTGTTTATCTAGTCATTTATCTACCTGTTTCATAGATCTAATCGATCTTTAAGTTTGTTTTGAACTCATCAATTGGTATCAGAGCAGGCGGCTGTGTAATCAATACACTTCTTTTCTGTGAAAAAGCTTCGATTAGGGTTATTCCGCATTCATTGATATTTATTGAGCCGTCATCTCATAATTGACGTATCTCAATACTTATTATTTTTGCCCTAATTTGATATATTACAAGTCTGATCTTTGAACAGGTTATTCGATCAATTATGGACGAGTCACAATCCAATCCCATCAATATTTCAAACAGCATTGGATCGACAACAAAGATTCCTATCCTGTACACCCATGATTATGAAATCTGGGCGAATCACTTTGAAGATTATGTCATAGGATCTGAGGATAATGGATACCTCATCTGGGAAGCAATTATCTATGGACCGTTTTCTCATTCAGCAACTTCAAGGATTATTAAAACTCAAAAGGAGTATAATGATCTCCTGAAAGATGTTAAAGATGTAGCGCAAGATGAAAAAGTTAAATTTCAGTGCAACATCAAAGCGCTAAGATTGATTACATTTGCTCTTCAATCCGATACCTTTAGGCTGGTAAGTTCATGCACGACTGCTAAAGAGATATGGGACAGGCTACGTGAATTGTACTCTACAGATGAAGATCTTGAACACTCCATTCAAACCTTACTCTTGTCTGAGTTTGGTGAGTTCAAGCAAGGAACAGAAGAAACGGTGACTCAAACGTTCGATCGCTTCAATCATCTTCTTAGCAAGATGATCAAACATGACATCGAAAGGAAGCTTATTGAACAGAAGGTTTCTTTTTTAAATGGACTCAGGTCTGAGTCGAGAGCAATCGTGTCCACAGTTAAAGCACACGAGCAATTCAAATCCTATTCTTTGGCGAAACTGGTGGGCATCCTAAAATCTCAAGAAAAGATCGTACTGCAGGAGAAGACCGTGGTTTCAAGTCTAGGTTCATTAGCCCTCCTGTCGAAAAGCAAAGCTGTGATAGAGGACGAAGATCTCAACTTGGATGATTATGATCTCACGTCTGAAGACTATGCTATGATGGTGTCAAACCCTAAGAGATTCATCAAGAAGAGATTCCCCACCAATAGGAACCGAAACTGGCAAGGAAGCTATAGCACTGAAAAGATCAAAGATGAACCGAAAGCTGAAGAAGCAAAGAAGGAACAGAAGGCTGAAGGAGATTCTAGAGTGAGCTGCTATTATTATGGAGGAAAGAACCACTATGCAAAAGATTGCATCCTCAAAAAGATGGCAGAAAAGGATGAAGAAAATGATGAAGAAGCTGTGTTGATAAAAAAGCTTGATGAGTTAAGGAAGAAGAAATCTGCTGCTAACCCTTCCATGAATGCTTTAATTGTGCAGGGTTCGGTAGTTGATGATGAGTTCGGTGGCGTGGAGGTTTGGTCAACTGACTCTGAAGATGATGAAGTGAGGAAGCCTTCACATGGAAAGGCCTATGTAGCAAAAGAAGAGAGCAGTGGAGGAAGATGCTTGATGGTGTCCGACGTTTCTCAGATGAGAGGATACAACACTGATGGTGGGAATGATGACAAAGAACAGCAGAATCTGTGCTTTACTGCCAAACCACTCAGCGAGCAGTTTAGCGAACTTGATGAACTGATCAAGAAGGTACAATCAGTTTTTGTCTCATTTAAAGTCCCACAATGCTCATATGAAAAGGAATTAAAAAGTGTTAATTCAAGAATCTCTCATCTAGATAGTAGTTTAACTCAAACTCGGGTCACCAACTCTAACCTAACTGATCAATTAAGCAAGGTGTCTTCGAAGAGTGAGGAACGGCGGATGTGGATCGAACTGAAGGAGTCAGAGTTAATCAAAATAAAAGATGAAAACATTTATTTGCAAAGAGACAATTTAAAGCTTTTGAAACAGCGAAATGTTTTTTTTCTGATTGCCAAACGTCTTTATACTAATATTACTCAGCTTCATTTAAATTGTGAAATAGGGCAAAAGATTCATCGCATGATTTTACCATTTCTTGAGTTTAAGGAAGATGAAATTGATGTTGACGCATATAATTGTGAGAGTATTATTTCGTCTGAGGATGTTAATCCAACATATTTGTATGGACTGGACAAAATTGAATCTTTCATAAAATCCAAGGACCACAAGAATATGCTCAAAAATCTTTTGGATGAAAATGATAAACCGAAGCTTAGAACCGAAACTATACAAAAATTTGACTCACTGAATGTCAACTTAAGCTCGAAAAATAAAATTGATGTTGAAAATGCATATGAGCTTAATGAGGACGATAATATGAGTGAAATTTTTGTAGAGGACACAGTTGATTGTTCAGAATTTGTCAAAAATGAACCCGAGAACCACAAAAATCTCATCTCAGAAAATTCTGTGGAATTCGCTCGGTTGTCCCAACAAAAGTCCCCGGTTCTTGTAGAGAAGGCAGTTGTATACCAAAAAGTTAGGACCACTCCGAATCAGGTATATAAAGTCACAGGTGTAACCGAACATCAGACTGCTGAACTAACAGCTATTGTGAACGAAGACAATGCTGATGGCTGTGATGAGTTCTTCTGGTCGGCTCCCATTGACAATGCTGATGAAACGGTAGGTCTGTCTGAAAGGACTTCATGGAAAAGCAAAGGCAGATACGTTCCAGAACCCTTAAATAAACCTGATTGCTTCAACGTGGCAAGTACCAGTGGAACAAAAGATGTCCCTCAAGAGAAAGAAATTCCTGCAAAAGAAGTCACATCTCCAAGCAAAACAACATCGGTTCAGAGTGGATCAACCAATGAAAATCAAAAACATAAAGCTAACGTTCATCATCAACCAAAGCAGATGAGAAGTCAAAAACGGGAAAGAAATCAGAGATACAGGAAAAATCTCTCAGAAAGAAAACAGTTCTGGCAATCGCAAAATGCCTATTTCTCACATCAAGACAGGAATTTAAAACCAGCGAAAAATCCTATTGGATCGACGGATAGAAACAACAACCGAACGCAGAGTCTCGGTTCTGAGCAGAACAACAACCGAAAGCAGAGGTTCGGTTCTGAGTAGAACAATAACCGAAAGCAGAAGTTCGGTTCAGAGCATAACAACAATCGAAAGCAGAGGTTCGGTTCTGAGCAGAACAATAGCCGAAAGCAGAAGTTCGGTTCAGATCATAATGACAACCAAAAGTAGAGGTTCGGCTCAGAGCACAACAACAACCGAACGTACAGATTCGGTTCAGAGAATGATTTCAACCAGAAGCACAGGTTCGGTTTGGAAATTAAAAGAGGTCCAAACTCTAAAGTTGGTCCTACCGTTAATCAAAAGCAAAAGAGTCACCTAGAATCTTCAATCAAGAAGTCATACCGTTCTGAGTCATCTCATTCTAACTCTTCTAACTCCTCAAAATCCTCTGTCTCTTCTCGTCCTAAAGTCTACTCTGTTTCTTCTCAAAAATCTCAGTCATCTGCTGAACAAAAAGGAAAACAGAAGGTTTCAGATACTGAATCAAAATCAATACCAAAACCATTAAATCCAAATAAAATCAAAGTTTTCACCATCAAAAGAAAAGATGAAACAACACTAATAAAAAGAACTTATGTTGTTGACATCTCTCTTACTATTCCCGTAAACAACTCATGAGGACCCAAGAAGCTCTGGGTTCCTAAATCTGCTTAATTTTTGTAGGTTATCAGTGACGAGCAGTATGACAAAAAATGGTACGTTGATAGTGGCTGCTCGCGTCACATGACAGGGAGGAAGGAAGAACTAAGGGAATTCAGATCTCTTTCAAATGGTGGAAATGTCAAATTTGGGAACAATTCCTTCGGAACCATCAAAGGCTACGGGATGATTACAAACGGTGATTTCTCAATCAGGAAAGTTGCATATGTAGAGGGACTACAACACAATCTCATCAGTGTATCTCAGCTTGTTGGAGGTACTGGTCTCAAAGTCTCATTCAATGATGAAGGTTCGGAAATTATTTAGAAGAAGACGAACAAAGTTATTCTCCAATCAGAGCGCAAAGGTGAAATGTTTCCCCTAAATCTCAAACCAATCAAAGGAAACCCAGCCATCTGTCTGTTATCCAAAGCACCATCTGACGAAAGCTGGCTGTGGCACAGAAGACTCTCTCATCTTAACTTCAAAGATATCAACAAACTTGTCACTGGAGGTCATGTGAGGGGTCTCCCATTGCTCAAGTATGACAGAGATCATCTGTGTGCTGCATGTGAAATGGGGAAGTAGAGTCGTCAAAGTCATCCATCCATAATAAACACTAAAGTTGTTGAACCACTGGAATTACTTCATATTGATTTATGTGGTCCATCTTCTATAGAAAGCATTGGTGGTAGCAAGTATATTCTTGTTATTGTTGATGACTTTTCACGTTTTACATGGGTGTTCTTTCTGAAGCTTCAATCTGAAGCGACTCACAAGCTAAAAGTGTTCATCAAGCATATTGAAGTACAGCTGAAGAAGGTCGTTCGCAACATCAGAAGCGACAATGGGTTGGAGTTCAAAAATAAAGAATTTGAAGAATTCCTGGAAGAAAAGGGGATTAGTCACAACTTCTCAGCTCCCTACACACCTCAACAGAACGGAATTGTCGAAAGACGAAACCGATCCTTATGTGAAGCTGCCCGAACAATGCTAAGTTTTGCTTCCTTACCTTTATATTTTTGGGCTGATGCTATTTCTGCTGCTTGTTTTACACAGAACAGGTCGTATCTTAACAAACGCTTCACTCTCACTCCTTATGAGATCATCAACAACAGGAAGCCAAATGTGAAGTTTTTCCATGTGTTCGGTTCCAGATGCTTCATTTTCAATTCCAAAGAACACCGCAACAAGTTTGATGTCAAAGTTGATGAAGGGATATTTCTGGGTTATTCTCTTACTTCCAAAGCATACAGAGTGTTAAACAACCGTTCAAGGAAGATCGAAGAAACTTACCATGTGACTTTTGATGATAGTTATGTTAAAAAGCTAAAGGCCAACGAAGACACAGCTGGAGAAATCTTTCCTCAAACTGGCCAAGTCACAGCCTCGATCGCTAATCTATTCGAGAAATTCATGGAGCTTTTTGATGAACCAGAGAAGGCCACTCTTTCTGAAGCCAGTGCAGCAGACAACAGGGTAGATCACTTGAAGCAACTTATTGACGATGCTGCAAGAAGAATGAATGAAGAAGAATCGAGTTCACAAGACCCTCCCCAACACAATGCATCAATAGAGGGGGAGGATCCACCTTCATCCCAGCCAAGTTCACAAGTTGAGGGGGAGCTAAGGTCTCAACCTTCAACCGAGAGTGTCTAGCCAACCGAGAGTGTCTCACCAACCGAGAGTGCTTCACCAACCGAGAGTGTCTCACCAACCGAGAGTGCCTCACCAACCGAAAATGCCCCACCAACGGTAGGTACATCAACACCCGAAAGATCATCACCTCAAGAAACCACTATAGCTCAAGATTCACAAGACATTCCTGCAAGATCATATGTCGAGGGGGAGCATGCTGATATGTCATATGACTTCGACAGTATATTCGAACCAGAAGAAATGATAAATGCTGAATTAGATCCATCTTTTGAGCCAAACTTCCCTCCTTTCACCAAATGGACCAGAAATCATCCTATCTCTCAAGTTGTCGGTAATATCTCATAAACAGTTCTGACTCGATCACAACTCAAGGCAAAACAAGCATCCTTGTACTCAAAAGTCGAATTTTGCATGTTTAACTCATTCGTATCAAAAGTTGAACCAAAGACAGTTAAAACTGCTCTTGATCACTCCGATTGGGTTCAAGCAATGCAAGACGAACTGAATGAATTTGAAAGGAACAAGGTCTGGCGTCTTATTCCAACTCCTCCACATGCCTCGGTTGTTGGTCTCAAATGGGTCTTTAGGAACAAACTTGACAAGGAAGGGAACGTTATCAGAAACAAAGCACGTCTGGTCGTCAAAGGATACTATCAGGAGGAAGGCATTGACTATAAAGAGACTTTCGCTCCGGTAGCTAGGCTGGAATCAGTGAGAATATTTCTTGCTTATGCTGCTCACAAAAACTTTGAGGTCTTTCAAATGGACGTCAAGTGTGCATTTCTCAATGGAGATCTCGAAGAGACTGTGTATGTGGAGCAACCTCCTGGATTCGTGAATGAAAAGTATCCCGATCACTGTTACATTTTGGATAAAGTCGTGTATGGTCTGAAACAAGCACCGAGGGCCTGGTATGAAACGCTGACTAAATTTTTAAAGATGTCCAAATTCAAACAAGGTTCGGTTGACCCAACCTTCTTTCGCAAAAAGTAAGGTAACCACCTTATGATCGTTCAAATTTACGTCGATGATATCATCTTTGGCTCCACGAATCCAAGCCTAACAGCTGAATTCAGAAAGCTGATGGAGACTAAATTTGAAATGAGCTCGATGGGTCCCATTAACTTTTTTCTTGGTTTAAATATCAGACAGGGACTTGAAGGCATCTTTATCAACCAGGAAGCTTACACAAAGAATCTCTTAGCAAAATTTGGCATGATGGGAGATTCAAAGGTCAAAGTCCCAATGGCATTCGACACTAAGCTCACTCCATCCCTGGATAAACCGGCTGTTGATCTTACACTTTATCGTCAAATGATAGGCTCTCTAATGTATCTTACTGCTAGCAGACCTGACATAATGTTTTCTGTTTGTTACTGTGCTCGGTTTCAGGCAAATCCACGGGAACCTCATATGCTTGCAGTGAAAAACATTTTCCGTTATCTCAAGAGAACTACCTCTTTAGGTCTGTGGTACCCTTCTAACTCAGGCTTCTTCGTTCAAGCCTACTCAGATGCAGACCTTGGTGGTTGTGGTCTCGACAGGAAAAGCACCACTGGCGGTTGCCAATTCCTCGATGGGAAGTTGGTTAGCTGGCAGTCAAAGAAACAAACATGCGTGTCTCTGTCTACTGCTGAAGCAGAATACATTGTCGCTGCTTCCTGTACCTCTCAAGTGATTTGGATCCAGAGTCAACTCCTAGATTATGGACTCAATATGAAAAAGATCCCACTATATTGTGACTCTGAAGGTGCAATTAGGATCTGTCATAACCCAGTGCAACATTCCAAGACCAAGCACATCGCACTGAGGTATCACTTCATCAAAGATCACGTGGAAGACGGAAACGTTGAAGTACACTTTGTTCGAACCACTGATCAATTGGCCGATGTCTTTACCAAAGCTCTTACTGAAACGAGTTTCAACAACATTCTACAAGGCTTGGGTATGATGGTAGGAGAGTCGGTCCCAAATCCTCAAATCTCCAACTAAGAATCAAGAACCGAAATAGACAGACCGCTCGGTTGCTCTCTGCTCTGGAAATTTCATGGAACCGAAGTGGACAGACCACTCGGTCGCTCTCTGCTCTGGAGATTTAAAGGAACCGAAGCAAACAGACCGCTCGGTCTCTCTCTGCTCTGGAGATTTAAAGGAACCGAAGCAAACAGACCGCTCGGTTGCTCTCTGCTCTGGAGATTTAAAGGAACCGAAGCAAACAGACCGCTCGGTCTCTCTCTGCTCTGGAGATATAAAGGAACCGAAGCAAACAGACCGCTCAGTCTCTCTCTGCTCTGGTGATTTACTGGAACCGAACTAGACAGACCGCTCGGTTTATCTCTGTTCTGAAATTGTCACCGAAATACATAGATCGCTCGGTCTATCTCTGCTTCATCATTTTGTATGTTGTACAATTTTATCTTTCTGTTTTATTTATTTTTCAGAAAAATCTCAAAATTACAAAAACATTTTATCTTTCTGTTTTTTATTTATTTTTCAGAAAAATTTCAAAATCACAAAAACATTTTATCTTTCTGTTTTTTATTTATTTTTCAGAAAAATTTCAAAATCACAAAAACATTTTATCCTTCTGTTTTATTCCGTTTTCTTACTTATTTCCACTACTCGCAAGTCCTGGTCGGTGTACACTTTGCACAGGTAAATACAAGTATCACCTTCTGTAATGTTTACCCAGGTATGTTTTATCTTTCTCTCAGACTAGTTAGATGTCCCTAGAAGCATGCTGCTGTATGTTGTCGCAAGCCTCTATGACCTTGAGTACGCCTTAATGATTCGATCAATACCTATCGTTTCTTCCCAATCAGGCTATTCTCTCACACTCGGTCTAGAGCTACCTTACTCTACTCATTTGATACATGAGTTGCTCTGCTTTGTCCCACTTCTGTAGCAGAAGGTACGTTCGGTCTCTTAACCACCTCCTCAAATTCTACATTTACCTTCAATTCCCTAAAGTAACCCTTGATGCTTTCGGTCTTTACCACTGAAGCTTATGGTTACACAACCTCTGTATTTATGATCTTGTATTCGATTACCACGTTCTAAGTGAAACCCAAAATCCAATACCTGAAATGAATTGACGGTGAGTGATATACTCAAGATATTACATGGAAATCTCATTTTATTTTTGTGTGATCTTTTATGAAATCGTCTCCACCTAAGACATTTCTTCCCTAAGAGGTCCAGTTTATTTTTCTTTGAGATTTCTGTTTATCCCATGCTTGTCACACGATAATTCCCACCTACCTGTTCAACAGATCACATCGGTCTCACAGGTATCTCTGCCGACACTCAGTTTTATGTTAAGACTTGATGTTCGGTTAGAGGTCAGCTACCCCTCAGCCCATGATCAAAAGATGCCTTTCATTGTTTATTAATAGACAATTGATCGTATTTCCAGGGAAACCACACAAACACTTCAAGTCTCTCTTGGCTTTGAAGGAAGTGATTCTTGCCCGGAATCTTCTGCTTTCTGTCTTCTAAATAGACAACACTCACCTCTCCAACACCTTTGATTTATTTCTTTATCTTTCACACTCTTATGCACGAAAATTGATTTTTTCCAACATTCTGATTGCTGTTTGGTATATGGTTTTAAGTTTCAGTTGTAACCAAACAAGGGCACAAGGAATTTCAAACGGTACAAAAATATGATTTGGGCGCGTGCAATTGATTCGTTTCACACCCACGTGTGCTGACGTATTCCTGGGATACACCATAACTTCCAATCGCGCTTTTTCAGGCGACGTTTTGGTTTCCTCATCATCACGATTTTCTCTCTCCAGTGAACGGTATAAATAAGGGGTGATCGTGTTCTTTGGCATTTACCTCCCACGTAATCTCTCTCTCTCTGAAAAGTTTCCACTGTTCATCTTCTTCTTCAATTCAACAATGGCGACTTCTTCTTCTGCACAAGATCAAACTGCATCTTCATCTTTGCTCTCCATCAAGCCTAATCAAAATATGATTATAGAGATGACCCCGTTCTTATATGATGCGTACATGCTCCACGTGGTGGAATGCCTCAAATATTCCCCATTGCTATTGGCACTCACGCAGGTGGAAGCCGTTCCAATGTCCCTGCTATATCAAGTCTACACAACAGCAAACTATGACAAACACAAAGATCACATCTACTTCACCATCCATGACAAGAAAACCTCTGTGTCCAAAACCAGGTTTTGCTATCTTCTAGGGCTTGCAGTTGATTCTTCCGTCATCTCACTGGATTTTATCACCACTACTCAACTTTTCTCGATGATGTACGAGATGGGTTATACGGATGTTCTTACAACAATCGCAAAGGTCAAGAAATCTTGTCTTCCTTCTCAGTGGAATGGATTGCTTACCCTTTGATCAAGGGTTTAGCGGAGCGGTGTGGTGGTTCTGATACCACGAGTAAAGGATTTCTCACCATACTTTATGGTCTTTACAACGGCATCAACCTAGATTGTGGTTCCATAATCTGGTCTCAAGTCGTTCAGAGTCTTAACACCTCTACACGGTACTCTGAGATCTCATGCGGCCGTTTCTGGACGCTTATCACAAAGAAGGCTATGGATTCCCTTGAAATCCATGTGATGAAGGATGCTCTTATGGCTTCAATTGCCTCTTACCACACTAAGAAGATCATCGTTTCTGATCCAAGTAAGTTTCTCCATTATGGATTAATCCCTGAATCCATGTACAGGTGTGTCATGCCTCACAGCAAAATCATGGCTGACTATAGCACCAGAACACCCTTGCCTCCAAGGGTTCTGTCCGAAGAACAGAAAGCTGCACTAGAAGCCCTTGATCAACCTGCCAACCGTGGCAAGAGGACCGGCACAAAGGAGAAACCAGAGAAGAAAGAAACTGAACCGAAAAAGGAGAGAAAGCGAAGATCCTCCAAACGAAAATCCGATGCAGAGGAACCTTCTCAGTCCAAATCAAAGAAGGTCAAGAAGATGGCTAAAAGAGCCAAAGGATCTCCTTCTCCTGGCTCTGCTCCTAATGACCCATCCGACACAGAGGCTGCTGCACCTCCAACAGAGACAACAATTGCTCAGTCTCCTCAACAACCATCTTCTCCTGCAGGCACTCATCTTCCCTCTTCACCAGCATCTCCCAAAATTACCAAATCACCCTCTCCACCAGCATCTCCCAAAATTACCAAATCACCCACTCCTCCAACTTCTCCTAAAATTCCTACCCCACCCCAATCACCAACACAGAAGGTCCCACTTTCTGTTCCTATAACCATCCCTCCCACTACAACAGAACCAACCATTCCCTTCTCTGTTACTCAACCTACATCTTCTATCCCCACACCAATTATCACTGAATCAGTTACTATCACCTCTTCCCAACCACCAGTAATAGTCAATGTATCTGATACAGGGGCTACTACTGTGGTTGAAACCCCCTTCATCAACATCCCACCATCTCCTTCTCCATCCTCCAACTCCGATGCTACCTTGGGCGGTGATGATGAAGAGTACGATTCTCTTTATTATAGCCCATACCGGATTCCCACAGACACTGATGCCGATACCCCTGTTACCAGTCAGCAGCTTCAAGAAATTCACGACAAACTCGATAGTCTGTTGGCTGATAATAAAGCCTACGGGGGTGTCGTGCTGAAATCCTTTATTGAGTCTGCGATCAAGACGTACACTGACGCTCTGGATCGTTCCACTGATGCCATCGACAACTCAGCTGCTTCATGCTCCAAAGCCACAAAGGAAGTTTCTGAGGTTGTTCACACAACTCAGATCTTTCTTGATTCTCTCAAAGCCCATGCTGATTCCAGTGCGACCAAGTTTCAGACGTCAGTTGACTCCTTTTCGGCTACCCTTCAGGGTGAAACCTCCAAGTGTGAGGCTCTGCGTGCTGACCTCAAAACTGAATCCACCTCTTTTCTCCAATCTTTGGATTCACGTTTTGCTTCTCTAGCAGCAGAGAGCACCTTAAAGGAAGATCTTGTCAAGCATCAGGCAACTATCGACCTTCAGAGGATTCAACTGGCCCAGGCACAACAAGAAATCTCTTTGCTGAAAACTCAGCGGGCAGTTCTTCAAGGTTGCACTGGTGATGTCAAGAATTTGTTGACAAAAGTTTTTGACACTCATGATCCCATCCTTACCCTTACTATCAGACAGCATCTCTAGGCTAAACTCCTTCCTGCAATTAACATCTTGAGCGAAATGAAGGGTGTCTCGGAGAAGCTTGTTCTTCTGCGACAAGGGGGAGAGGAAGGTTTATTAAAGACAGAACCGAAGGTTAATGTAGCTTCGGGTTCTGGGAAACAGTTTCTTGTTGAGAGCGAGTCAGATACAGATGAAACTATCACTGAAGCTCTTCAACGAAAGAAAAGGGACAAAGAGCTGGATGAAACTCTTAAAATAGCTCGAGAGGCCGAGGCCAGAGAAAGAAAAATCAAGGAGGATGAGGATGCTCTACAAGCCAAGAAGACTCTGTTCCCAGAATGGGACAGAGACACACTCATCAATCAAGCGATTGAGTTTCCCTCCATATATTGGTTGGAACCGATTGCTTCTTTCGAGTGTGAAAATACCAAAGACTCGCAGTTTGACATGCCAATCACGCGAAAAGCTTTTACATTTCATTGCTTTGATGTCACTGCCGATGTCCCTCATCCAAACTTGAAGGTTGACATAGAATTAATAGATTTCTATTTGAAGTATGGTCAACCGCAGTACTTGACATGGAGTGAACAGAAGATAATTAAAGTCAAGGTACTGAAACCAACACAGGCTGGGAAATTTGTGAACGTTAACTTCAAAATCAACAGAGGAACGGCCAACACAGAACATCTCATTTCTCTGGCAGATCTTCCCAGTCTGAATCCGCATGATTGGATTCTGCTATACAACATTCTTCTCTCCAATCATAGAGAGTATGAACCGATTCTGAAACATCTCAAAAGAATGTTGGCTTCCTACATCCATGAGCTTGCCACTATGGATCAGGAAATAGCAAAGATAATGAACAACAAACCGACCGTCAAGCCTACTTCCAAGACAGGAGACATTCATAAAATGAAGTTAGGGCAAATTGACTCTTCAAATCTGACGGTCATGTTCACAAGAGGCGACAAGCATAAGTTTCTGTTTGCTTTGGTAGACAAGCATCTGTTTTCAACAGATTGTCTGGAGCATATTATAAATATCATTCACCGATGCAAGCAGAACTCCACAGCAGACAAGAAGAACTTCACTGATATGCTTCGTTGGTATATCACCTTCAGGCATCACATTCTGGCCATTATACCGAGGATTTTTGAGACGGTGAAGAAGCCTTCTGCTGTTAAAAGGGAATTAAGATTTTGTGCCAAAGATGCAAAGGGGGAGATTGTTGAAGATAATTGTGTTGCGTCTTGGGCCCTTTTGTTTTACAACCGGATTGGGCTTGTCAATCCATGTTTAACTTGATTAGCCTTCTTTTTCTTAGAAAAAATGTTAGGGTTTCATTATAAATATATGCATGCATGTATGCGTATAGTAACGGTCGTCACTCTCATTGAATATTGTAAACCCTAAAATCCTCTACAGTTGATGTTCTTTATCGAGCTCTTCTGAGGATTGTTTATTGAATCATTCGACACCTTTTGATTCATTAGCTTGTTCTTAATTGTTTATCTAGTCATTTATCTACCTGTTTCATAGATCTAATCGATCTTTAAGTTTGTTTTGAACTCATCAAAAATATTACTAGTTTATGGCTTGGTTTATTAAGATATGTTATGATTGTTACACATGCTTGTGTTGTTTTAAGTTTATGCTATTATTATTACTTTATTGTTGATAAAATAGTTTTTCAAATGAAAAATAATATTTGAAAATAAATAAACATCACAAAAAAGTTTGGTTTTAATGAAATTTACATTTTTAACATAAGATGGTAAAAATAGTTTTAAGATAAAACAAGCTTTACCGTTAAAAGTAATAATCGGTAAAATTTCGGGATTAAAATTGTACAAGTTTAAAATAGAGATTTATAAACTTATCAAACTCCAAAAAATAATTTATAAAAGAAATTTTTATAAAAACACAAATGTTCTAAAGCACTGAAACATCGACTTAATATTAGCTATTAAAATTTGATCATGTCAATTTTATAAAACCGGGTTTTATAAAGGAACATTGTTAAGATGTGATTTTTTTCATAAAATAAGATTTTTAAAGTATACAATGGTTTATTAGATGCATGCAATAACCATGATATGATATATTTTTTAAAACTAGAGTTGTGAAAACATTAAATACCCCTTCTAAACCTCAAATATATGCATATTTTTTTAAGAACACTCGCACTTCTCTTGTATGCACTAGTAGGATAAAGGTCACCTAACGACTTAGTGTTATATTTTGATGGTTGGGGTGTCTTCGTGATTTTTATAACCAAGTTATAGACTGATTACACAAGTTTTCAAATTGGATGGTTTGATCAGAAATCTTTTATGATAAGGTCACCTAAGCAAGAGTTCTCCAAGACATAGATGAGATCAAACATGTCTACTTAAATTTGTTATTAGTGATCCCATAAATCTATGAATTATGCAGTGAGATATAATTGATAATCGATATCTACCGGGTTGAATTCAAATGGATGGAATAAATGATACATGACCATTTATATGTTTTGCAACTTGGATCCTAGACTTTGATAATTAATGTTTTTGAAAACTAAAAGGGGTATTAATTATTAAAGATTAAATATTGAAAATACTTAACGAATTTTGTTAAAATTATATATATATATATATATATATATATATATATATATATATATATATATATATATATATATATATATATATATATATATATAATTCACTTAAAGGTTCTAGTCTTGAACAACTTGCTTTGAGCAATAGATCTGAACATGATACCTAGTGAAAGCATCATTGTGATGTTAAAGATGTTTCTAACATCATACTAGGAATAGTTATTCCTGACTTCCAGGAAGTCTTGGATAATTTAGAAATATATCTGATGATATAAAAAGCTGAGAAATATTCTAATAAATACAATGATATTTATTTTAAATTTGTTCAAATAATGAAATAATGTAAGGCCGAAAAGAGTCACTTTATGTGATCTAAGAAGCCCATGTTTATGGACAAAATATCTTTAAGCCCCAAAAATCCCAAATATATATATATATATATATATATATATATATATATATATATATATATATATATATATATATATATGGATCCTATCTCTTTTATGGAGAAACTGGATACCAGAAGAGAAATTGTTTCTCTAATCTGAAAAGAAAGTTTGGAAGAGACTAGTACTTTAGGTACCTACTAGATAGAACTTGTACTTTTCCTATAACACTCAAGTAGATGGTACTTGAATGGTAATCAAATATTATTAACTTGTTTGCAGATATTTACAGAAGGGTAACTAGCTGAGCACAAGTAAGTTAGAAGTACACTCTCAGAGTTTAGTTTAACATTTATGGTTTGAACATAAATTATTTACAGTATAAAACAATGTTTGTTTTAGAACAATGTATGTTTTAAATTTAGTATGTCTAAATATTTATGTCTTGGTTATTTATTTAAATGCTTGATTATTTACTTGATCGTTTTTCATAACAATAATACTCATATATGAAAGAACTCTTATAAAGTAAACATCAATATTTTATAAATAAAATTAAGTTCTATATGAAAGAACTTTTGATTTCAACTTGAGTTAAATCGAACTTATCCATGACATTGTTATCTTTATTGTATAAATGAAATCCACATATTCCAACTTCAAGAAAGAGATATTCGAAGGCAAATAATGTAGTTTATTTGAAATATTTGAATCTTATTAATATACAAAAGATTCATGATAATATTTTCACTAAAGTTTAGAGAAAATAAATATTAATGAACTATACACTATGGTGTGCAATTTCCTTTCTCATGAATGTCAAAGATTAAGCACAAGATACAAATAAATCCAGCAACACCATCTAAAGCTTTAAGTGATAATAAAGGATGAATTAGACCTTACTGGATAATGTTTACTTTCTAATCGATAGAAATAATCTTCCTTTATGCCCTTGGGATTATACCTTAATCGGTATTAACTATATCTTGAATACAAACATAAACAAATTACATATATGTATAATATTCTAAAGGGCATTTAGATTATTAATACAAACCCACAAAGAATAAGTTCTATTATTATTATGAATGTTGAGTCAACAAAAAACAAGCTTCTAGTGATAAGGCAAGTGAGAGGCACATGGAACTTGAAGAAGCTCAAGAACCATAGCCTAATGTAGCATTTGTTGGCACTAGTTTCAACAAGGAATTGTTGAACTTGAATAATAGTTATTTACAAGCACAAATTATTCACATTGATGGTAGAAATCATCTTTGGCTTGAGAAATGTGGAATATTTTATCGATGAGTTCTTCTTGAAGCTTTCTAGCAAATCCATCAATTAACATGATGACATATCAAATCCTGAATTTGATGAATGACTTAGAGTCATGAACATTGAGATGTAATTCATGTATAATAATCTAGTATAGGCTTTATTGGTCTTCCTCTCTAAAGGAAGGCTGGAAGGAGTAAGAGATTCCTTTAGAAAGAATATATACATGCATATCATGCACATTTAGCAAGGCTTGTCATAAAAGGAATTTATCATACTCGAGTCATTGACTATGATCCTTAACATAATCATGACGTTCACTATGATCAAACCTTTTCACAAGTAGCTATGATTAGATCAACAAGGATATTATTTCCTATAAATTCAAATTCTTAATATAAGATATAGCAAATAGATTTCAAGAAAAACCAATTTCCTTAATAGACATCTACTAAAAGATATTTATATAGCTTAGCCTAGAGGTTTTCTTAATCCATGTTATCCTAACCAAATGTGTAAGGCTTAAGATCCACTTGTAGATATAAAGCAAACAACTCAAGGTTGGAATAATCATTTTAATATAAATATACAAGGTATGCATTCGTATCAAAATGTAAAGGACATGTGTGTTTACTAAGAACTAGTGGGTTGATAGTGATATTACTAATCTTGTATTAATAAGACATACTTAATCATTTGAAATAATATTCCAACTACGGAAGGTCGTTTTCTCCTTGACTCGGAAAGTATTTATAAAATGAAACACTTAGGAAAGACAAGATACATTCTTGGAATGTAAAATCTATAGAGATAGATAAATATGAATCTTAAAAGTTTTAAGTTCTTTTGCATGAAACCTTTTTTAGTATGTATTAAAAGGACCTAGCACATAGGTTTGAGCTAGATGAAATGATTTACATTATGTTTGCTTGACAAATGAGTCCATCATTTATGTCATATCATGAGATACAAATTTAATATACGGTTAAGTCACTGGATAAATATAAGAACACTCTAAGAGTACTTAAGAAGAGCTAAGAGAATGTATATGAGATAATTAGTTTAGAATAAAATCTTAATGTAAAGAGATACATATGATTTTGATTTCTAAACCGATATAGATAATTATGAATTATAATTGGATTATGACTTTATTTTGGAATGAAGAATAAGTTTAGTTGGAAAGAGGTCAAAACACAACATAACAACACAATCTACTACAAAATAAGAATACACAACTTCTAAAGTAAAAGTCAAATATGATTGGGTGAATTAGTTCATTGAAAAGCTATGTTGATTTACGTCATTCAAGGATCACATAGAAATCTTTGTGACTTTGAGATTTCACTTAATTAAGCTAAGAGAATCTATTCCATGAAAGAACACCAATCATATTCTCCATGATATGTAACTATACCTAGAGTAATAGTCAAATATGGAGATGATAGTATGTAACGCTCGCAAATCTGGGCTAGTCAATTTAGAGGCAATAAGTGTCGAAAACGAATTTTTGACAAAAGTTATTTAGAATAAATAATCTTAACCAAGTTGTAGAGTATGTCTCAAGGTTTCCGTACGTATAAAGAATTCCAAAATCCGAGTTGTAACGAAGAAGTTATGACTCGTCGAAGTTTTACAGCAAAACAGACACGGCACCAGGAATCGTAAAAAATGAATTTACGATAAAATAATTTCTAGCCTTAGCGATATAAACAAAAGTCGTAGTATATGTTAAACCGAGATCATGCATAAAAAGAACGTCCAAATTTTGACTTCGTATGAGGAAGTTACGATTTTCTAAGATTTAGCATAATAGTGCACAACCCAGAAATTCGAATTTTAGATCGGTCGATTTTTAGCCAAAATAATCTAAACGAGACATGAAGATATCATTAATAGGATTTAAACGATAAAAATACTATCAAAAATTGAGCTCGTATGTGAAAGATATGGACGAAGCTTAGTCTCTACTCATCAAGCGCGGCGAATTCGATACAGTTTTGTAAATTTGAGATAGAGTGAGAATTAGCCGACGGGATATAAATGAAAGATGTAGTACTCATAAATACTAATGTGTGAATATAAAGAAATTTGAGAATAGAGCTCGTATGTTAAAGATATGGATGAAACTTAGTCTCAACTCTTCAAGCGAGGCGAATTCGAATACAGTTTAATTTGTAAATCTGAGATAGAATGAGAACTAGTTGACGGGGTCTATATGAAAGTTGTAGTACTTGTAAATACCAAAGTGTGGATATAAATAACATAGAAAATGGAGCTCGTATGCGGAAGATACGGATGAAACTTAGGGGCTACTCTACGATAAAATCCTTATAAATACAGGATGAATCCTTCATATTTTCTCCACACCATAAGCCTTTCTTTCTCTCTCTAACTTCTCTCTAACTACCCCAAACCTCCCAAAGCCTAGGGTGCCTCCCTAGCATGAGAAGGAATCCCCGGAGATCCTTACGGCTCCGAGAAAAAGTGCTTTTCGTCTCGGAAACGTTGCTCCAGCGACGCCCGGTTTTTAATAAAACCTGCTGTAAGTGAGCTACGCCTACCCTATTTTAAATATAGCTTATATTTAAATATAATATAATTATTATGAACTTGTAAATAAGATTTATCAATGATTCAAAGTTGTTATACTGATTGATCTAATTACGGGGATGATGTATACGCTGTGATTTAGTGAGGTGTTTAAAGTGGGATTTCCAAATAGTATACTTCGTATACCAAACGGACCCTACCTCGGATATGATCCTGTCTGGTTGTTCCTTACTTGATAGATCATGAAGTAGACTCTGAGTTAATGACAAATCTAGACTAATAATTAGTCGCAATAAATATTAGACTAAAATTTAGCGATAATAATGCTAGGTTTCGTCGAAGGAAAATAGAATCGTTAAAAGCAAAGCGATGCCGAGTTTGGAATCATCACTTTAACAAGTGAGTGCATGGTCCCTTTCATCTTACACATAGATATGAATTATTTTATATAAACTACGTGCTATGTGTTCATATTATCTGTATAATTGCTATCTATGTTGAATGAACGATCTTATACAAGTATTATATGATTTAAATTGTATATGTACTTATATCTACATAATATGTTGGGTAAAACATGGGTAGATGAAATATGAGTTGGATGATGAGTTGAGAGGTGATATAGACCATGAGGTAAGGGTGAGAGGGGGACAATGTGAGAATCCTTGTTCCCAAATGTTGGCCCCGTCATTTAGCAGAGTATGGATGACAACCACGAACTATTCTAGACAGTCCAGTGGAACACTAGCAGGCTCGCAACCTATAGGTGTTGTGAACAATGATTTCACCGGTGTACTCTAAAAAACCCATTTACATGTATTGCGTGTGGACTCTCGAAAAAGATATTGTCAATAAAAGAGATAACCCTAGCAGTTGTGCCTGAAGGACAATATCGACAGTTGCGCCTCATAGAGAATGTCACAATTCTGGCAGCTGTGCCTAAGTGATAAAACTAGCAGCTGCGTTTGACAGTTGTGCCATTGACAACGATGGACTTCGTACCTATTCTTTAGGATAATCCTAAGGATTGAATGAATGAGAAATAGCTGATTCTTAGGGTAGATCCTTAAGAGTAAAGAAGATAATGGAGATGGGTAATTAGGTTAACTGTTTGATGATTAAACATAATAATTATATTATTGTGGGTTGAAAACCCTATGTACTCACCAGGTTTCCCAACCTGACCCAAGATATATACCACCGCATTCACCGAGAGGATGAAGTTGTTTCCCTACTTGGTTCCTACTGAACTCTCCAATATATATAGGTTTGCTAACGGATTGCCCACAGACTTTTATGCCCAACGGTCAAAATGGCAGCTACTTTGAAAACAATTGTTAGAGCATCTAACAATGTGGAGACCCAGATAAGAGAAAGGGGTCTAGAAAAAGATAAGGCAGGGGAAAAGAGGAAGTTTGAAGGATCTTCAAGGTCCAACAATGAGAGAAAAATTTTGAAGTCTGGAGGAGGAAGAGTAATTGAATCAAGATGGTGCGAGAAGTGCAAAAAGAAACATTATGGAAAGTGTGGTGAGGATGTGACTTGTTTCATGTATGGAAAGCATGGGCATTACGCCAATAAATGTACATTCAACAAAAGGGTATGTTATGAATGTAATAAGGAAGGTCACTTCAAGAAAGACTGCCTAAAGAGAGAAGGGGCTACAACGCCAAATGTGCCGCCAAGGCCGAAAGCAAGAGCATTCCATATAATCCTTGATGAGACAGCTGACAATGCAAGGAACCAAGAGTGAGGACTGATATCCAAAGATCAAAACATGTGGATAGTAAAATGTAATGTAGCCTATTAGAGGCATAGTCTAGGTTGAACTTGAATACCTATGTAATCGTTACAAGAAATAATATAAAACCTTCGTTTTGTTATCTAGTGTGTTGAATGATTGTGTGATTTTCTTTCATGGTGACATGGATAAAACTGCGAGACAATACTTGGGATGATTATGAGTAGGTGTGAATGGTAGTAGAGGCATATACTATCGGAAGCACAAGACTCATGCTTGGATCAGGTAAAATCACAAGGTTACCAATGCACTAGTAATTGATTATGTTTTGTTCATGCATGTCGTTACGATCGTTTTGGTAATGACTAAGAAGATGATTGTTAATCTGATCCTAGTGGTCATATCAAATCTAGTCTGACTAAGATGATTATGTTACATGGTTCAGAGATGTAGCATCTAACTTAATCCAGAAGATTAAAGTGAAAGATAATCAAGAAGATCAATAGAAGTATCGTGATCAGTGTTAAAGAAGCTGGCAGCTAGAAATGCTACATGTTAAAATGTGATTACATCACACTAGAATTGATGGGTTTTGATCATAAGAACATCCTATGTGCTCATACAAACCCTGATACTTGGATCTAGGTTTCTCTATTGTACATGAAATTCATCCAAGACTATAAACCCTAATTCTAACATATGATAATCGATATTATCATAATAATGGATTTAAGATATTACCTTGATTGTTATGTAGCAATAACAATCACAATCCCTTCTTGTAATGACTTTAGAAAGCTTATAGTCACAAATGTCACTCCTCTAATGGTTCACAAACACCAAGAGCAAGAGGATGAAGAGGAGAAGAGAAGGAGGCTTCCTAAAATCATCCAAAACCCTAGAGAACAAGTTCCCCACGTTTTGGGGGCTTAAGGGTGTTATTTATACATGTAGGCTATTAGGGTTTTAAACTAGGAAACCCTAATTTGGATGCTTAAGCCCTAAGCAACCCATGGACTCCTTTCCTTAGAGGCCTTGGACGATTTCCAATGGGTT
The DNA here is from genome assembly GCF_052625555.1 of Lactuca saligna. Classification (NCBI taxonomy): domain Eukaryota; kingdom Viridiplantae; phylum Streptophyta; class Magnoliopsida; order Asterales; family Asteraceae; genus Lactuca; species Lactuca saligna. The sequence goes on from NC_136424.1 coordinate 172,385,246, forward strand.
TCCCCATAGAACTCGTCCAACCTTATAATATAAGGCAATCCATAGGCTAATTGCAATTATCTTATTATTACAATTCCAGTCCCTTAAGTTTAATTAATCTCTTTTAGTCACAAACTTAATTCTTATCAATTCTTGACTAATATTAATTAAACAATATGATTTCTCCTTTTAATATATTATTCCTATAATATATTAATAAGTCATATTTAATCCTTTCTGTCCATAATTCATCCTATCAAGTTGCTTTGGTGAAGGCAACCCAAAAGGACCATGCACCATCGGGTCAAGTACATACCAAAATAGTTATGGACTTAGACACTAATCCAACAGTATCCCACTTAGATAAGTCTAATAACTATTCCGCATATGACTTCAGATCCTGATCTGCAATCGTAGCTTTCCAAAGCCGCTATCAACTCTGATCCTATCAGATACACGTGTCCTTTAGATAAGGGATCATATATTCCTCCATTCTAGATATCGTATAAGACATGATTTCTAATCATTCTCTCTGTACTATTTCCCGACTTCCAATTTATGACGACTGACTAATTGAACAAATCAAATTAGCCCTAGCCCGACCGAGCATTTACGTTTGTCATCACTAAATCATCGAGGGGCCCAAAGATATCGCTTTTATCCAACTTTGGATAAAAGGAACGGATAAAGTTTGACTCAATGTTCGTTTGCACTCACTTACCGAATCACACACAACAATATGTTTTATAACACCGAGTTACTAGTGCGTTTACATATTATCAATGTGCAACTGACTCGCAAGATACAACTCACACATCTCGGTTTCAAGAATATAAGATGTTATCGTCTCACCAATCACTCGTGATAAAAATCATGAAGTGATCTAAGTGAGCGTGGGTTTAATCCAATGCTCAAATCATATTCATAAGCACTCATGAACGTTGCAGCAAACATTTGCTTATGTCTAATGCTCTTTAGACAGTCCACACACCAATTCACGATAGTCTTCATTCATACCTACTTCCAACATATGAACGACTGTGGTCCGTTCGAGTAATTCGATTATTCTGAAATAATTAATTATTCAGGAAGTCAAAACATGCAAAGTGAAATACAAGAATAATACTAATCCCATATGGCCTCAAACCTTTGAGTATAAATAAAACACCTTTTATTTATCACCATATCGATTACTCATTATTTGTTGTTTCGGGTAATCAACTTCTTACTTGAATTATTACTACACTTGTCCCATGCTCTTAGCATGCACACAATGCTTACCTATGGTTCCTACTTTGTGAAATAGATCAAATGAACACATTTCCAATCATACTCATTTCACAACTCCTAATCCTTTCCACAAGTGATATAATATCAAATTCTTGCCACTTATTGAATATGTTAGATTCTAACATTTTATGCAATGATCCTTTCGTAATGTCACTGCACTAAAGTTGTTGGGCTGAAAATTATTTTGAAGATTGCGTCTTTTGGGCTCGACTGATTATGCTACTTTGTATTCCGGTTTGGGCTTGTCTAAACGTGAACCTTTTATGTTTTCTATATAAGTTTACGCTTACATGCATATTAGGTTAAGGTTTCAGAGATCTGAAAATAGCTATACATCTAGACGATAACAGGTTTCTTTGATCGTTCTTGTAACCTTCCAATCCTCTACAGTTGATGTTCTTAATCGAGCTCTTCTGAGGATTTTGTTTAAATCATTCGACCCGTTTGATTCCATCTTGTCTTATTCATTTTTATTGCGTTCTTATTATTTATATTTATATACTTATTCAAGATCTAATCGATCTTTATAGATTAAAGATTAGTTTAATCTCGACAATTGGTATCAGAGCGGGAGGCTGTGTAATTGATACACATCTTTTCTGTGAAAAAGATTTCCATTAGGGTTTTTCCGCAATTATCAATATTTATTGAGCCGTCATCTCTTTATTGACGTATCTTGATATTTATTATTTTGCCCTAATCTGCTTTATTACAAGTCTGATCTTTGAACAGGTTTTTACGATCATAATGGACGCAACGCAATCAAACCTTATTAACATTTCCAACAGCATCGGTTCGACGACAAAGATTCCCATCTTATACACCCATGACTATGAAGTATGGGCGCATCACTTCGAAGACTACGTTATTAGATCGGAGGATAATGGGTATCTCATTTGGGAAGCCATCACCAATGGACCGTTTTCGCATTCTGCAACATCTAGAATCATCAAAACACAAAAGGAGTACAATGATCTGCTAAAGGACGTGAAGGATATTGCACAAGATGAAAAAGATAAATTCCAGTGCAATATCAAGGCATTAAGGTTGATCAGATTCGCCCTTCAGTCCGACACATTCAGGTTGGTTAGCTCATGCACGACGGCAAAGGAAGTTTGGGATAGACTTCGTGAACTGTATTCTACAGACGAGGATCTTGAACATTCTATTCAAACTTTGCTTCTATCTGAGTTTGGAGAATTCAGGCAAGGGGTTGAAGAAACCGTGACCCAGACTTTTGATCGCTTCAATCATCTTCTCAGCAAGATGATCAAACACGATATTGAAAGGAAACTTATCGAACAGAAGGTTACTTTCTTGAATGGCCTGAGGTCTGAATGGAGAGCAGTGGTTTCCACAGTCAAAGCCCATGAACAGTTTAAATCATACTCTTTGGCGAAACTGGTGGGTATTCTCAAGTCCCAAGAGAAGATTGTGCTGCAAGAAAAGAACGTTGTTTCCAGTCTCGGTTCGTTGGCCCTCCTATCTAAAAGTAAAGCTGTGATGGAGGATGAAGACCTCAACCTGGAGGAATATGATCTCACATCAGAGGATTATGCCATGATGGTGTCCAATCCCAAGAGGTTCATAAAGAAGAGATTCCCCAGCAACAAAAACCGAAACTGGCAGGGGAGTTACAGCTCTGAAAAGGTGAACAATGAACCGAAAGCTGAGGAGCACATGAAGGAACCGAAGGTGGATGACGATTCTGAAGTAAGCTGTTTCTACTGTGGTGGGAAAAATCACTATGCCAAGGACTGTGTCCTTAAGAAGATGGCTGAAAAAGATGATGGGAATGACGAGGAAGCTGTGTTGCAGAAAAGACTGGACGAGTTGAGAAAGAAGAAGTCTACCGCTAACCCTTCTATTAATGCTCTTATTGTGCAGGGTTCGGTTAAAGGTGATGAGTTCGGTAGCACGGAAGTTTGGTCTACCGACTCAGAAGACGAGGAAGTGAGGAAGCCTACCCATGGAAAGGCCTACGTGGCTAAGGAAGAAAGAAGTGGAGGAAGATGCTTTATGGTGACTGACGTATCTCAAATGAGGAGATACAACACCGATGGAGGAAGCGATGGACCGAAGGTAAAGGAGGACATGTGCTTTACGGCCAAACCGCTCAGCCAGCAGTTCAATGAGCTCGATGAACTGATAAAGAAGGTACAATCTGTTTTTATTTCATGCAAAGTACCATCATCCTCATATGAGAAAGAACTAAAAAACGTCAATACAAGAATTTCTCATCTAGATAATAGCTTAACTCAAACTCGAGTCACAAATTCTAACCTAACTGATCAATTGAGCAGGGTGGCGTCGAAGAGTGAGGAGCGGAGAATGTGGATCGAGTTAAAAGAGTCGGAATTAGTTAAAGTTAAAGATGAAAACATTTATTTGCAAAGAGACAATTTAAAATTGTTAAAACAGCGGAATGTTTTTTGTTTAATTGCTAAACGTCTGTATTCTAATATTACTCAGCTTCACTTGGATTGTGAAATAGGCCAAAAGATCCACCGCATGATTTTTCCCTTCCTAGAGTTTAAGGAAGATGAAATCGATGCCGAAGCCTACAATTGTGAGAGTGTGATATCGTCTGATGATGTCAATCCGACCTACATGTATGGACTGGACAAAATTGAGTCCTTCATTAAATCCAAAGACCACAAGGACATGCTTAAAAATCTTTTGGATGAAAATGACAGACTTAAACTGAGAACCGAAACCATGCAAAAATTTGACTCTTTAAACGCCAACGTAAGCTCAGAAAACAAAATTGATGTTGAAAATGCATCTGAGCTTAACGAGGACGAAAACATGAGTGAAATTTCTGTAGAGGACACGGTTGATTGCTCAGAATTTATTAAAATCGAACCTGAAAACCACAAGAATCTTATTTTTGAAAATTCAGTGGAGTTCGCTCGGTTGTCCCATCAAAAGTTCCCAAAATTAGTTGAGAAAGTTGTTGTGTATCAAAAGGTCAGGACCACTCCGAATCAAGTATACAAGGTAACAGGAGTAACCGAACATCAAACAGGTGAACTTGTAGCCATTGTAAACGAAGACAATGCTGATGGCTGCGATGAGTACTTCTGGGAAGCTCCAATTGATAATGCAGATGAAACCATTGGTTTATCTGAAAGAACTTCCTGGAAGAGCAAAGGAAGATACATACCTGAACCCTTGAATAAGCCGAACAACTTCGATGAGCCAAGCCCCAGTGGTACAAAAGATATTCCTCAGAAGAATGATCACTCGGCAAAAGAAGACATTCCCTCTGCTCCTTCGGCTCAAAGTAAAACTCCTGCAGTTCAAAAGGAACGAGCCAAGGAGACACCGAAAACGAAAGCAAATGTTCATCATCAATCTACTCAGATGAGGAATAGGAAGAGAGAAAGGAACAATAGATACAGGAAGAACCTTTCTGAAAGGAAACAATTCTGGCATTCCCAGAATGCATATTTCTCTCATCAAGACAAGAATCTGAAGTATGAAAACAATCCTGTAGGAAAGCTTGAAAGTCACAAAAACCGAAAGCCAAGGTTCGGTTCATAAGAAGATATCAACCGAAGGCAAAGGTTCGGTTCTGAAAAAGACTTCAACCGAAACCAAAGTTTCGGTTCCAAAGACAGCTCCAACCGAACGCAAAGGTTCGGTTCTGAAGTCAAAAGAGAACAATGCTCTAAAGTCAGTCCCTCTAATGATCAAAAACAAAAGGATCACCTAGAGTCTCCCACCAGGAAACCCTCTCCTTCCAAACCTTCTCTTTCTAATTCTTCTCGTTCTTCTAACTCTTCTACTTCCACTGTTTTTTCTCCATCTTATTCTAAAACTGATTCCTCTTGTTCTCAAAAATCTCACTCGTCAGCTGAACAAAAGGGAAAGCAGAAGGTGAATGAATCCAAACCAGAGTCCAAACCAAACACACCCAATCCTAACAAAATAAAAGTTTTTACCATTAAAAGGAAAGATGAAACAACTCTTATAAAACGAACTTATCTTGTTGACGTCTCTCTTACTGTTCCCGTTCCCATGCAAAGCTCACATGGACCCAAGAAACTTTGGGTTCCTAAATCTGTCTAATTTTTGCAGGTTATAAGTGACGAGCAGTTCGATGAAGAATGGTACATCGATAGTGGCTGCTCACGTCACATGACAGGGAGGAAAGAGGAGCTTAGGGAATACAGGTCTCTTGCAAATGGTGGCAACGTCAAGTTTGGAAATAATTCCTTCGGCACCATAAAGGGATACGGGATGATAACAAATGGGGACTTTACTATAAGGAAGGTGGCTTATGTGGAAGGACTCCAACACAACCTCATTAGTGTATCTCAGCTTGTTGGAGGTACAGGTCTCAAAGTCTCGTTCGATGATGAAGGTTCTGAAGTCATAGAGAAAAATTCAAAGAAAGTGATTCTCAAGTCAGAGCGAAAGGGTGAAATGTTTCCCTTAAACCTTAAACCCATCAAAGGAAACCCAGCTATATGCTTGTTGTCAAAAGCTCAATCCGACGAAAGCTGGTTGTGGCACCGAAGATTATCTCATCTCAATTTTAAAGATATCAACCGACTTGTCACTGGAGGTCATGTTAGGGGTCTTCCATTGCTCAAGTTCGACAGAGATCATTTGTGTGCTGCATGCGAAATGGGGAAGCAGAGTCGTCAAAGTCACCCATCTATAATCAACACAAAAGTTGTTGAACCACTCGAATTACTTCATATCGATTTGTGTGGTCCTTCATCTATCGAAAGCATCGGTGGTAGCAAGTATATTCTTGTTATTGTTGATGACTTTTCACGATTTACATGGGTGTTCTTTCTAAAACTCAAATCTGAAGTGACTCAAAAGCTGAAAGTGTTTATCAAGCAAATTGAAGTACAGCTTAAGAAGGTTGTTCGCAACATCAGAAGCGACAATGGTCTCGAATTCAAGAACAGGGAGTTTGAAGAGTTTCTTGCAGAAAAGGGAATTAGTCACAATTTCTCAGCTCCCTACACACCACAACAGAACGGAATAGTCGAAAGACGAAACCGATCTTTGTGTGAAGCTGCCCGAACTATGCTAAGTTTCGCTTCCTTACCTCTTTATTTTTGGGCTGACGCTATTTCGGCTGCTTGTTTTACACAGAACAGGTCCTATCTCAACAAGAGGTTCGCGCTCACTCCATATGAGATACTGAACAACAGAAAGCCAAATGTGAAATTTTTCCATGTGTTCGGCTCATGGTGTTTCATCTTTAATTCTAAAGAACACCGCAACAAGTTTGATGTCAAAGCCGACGAGGGAATATTTCTGGGTTACTCGCTCACATCCAAGGCATACAGGGTCCTAAACAAGCGTTCGAGAAAGATTGAAGAGACATACTATGTGACCTTTGATGACAACTATGCCAAGAAGCTACAGGCTAAAGAAGACATCGTTGGGGAAATCTTTCCTCTAAATGGCCAGGTTACAGTCTCGGTCGCCAACTTATTCGAGACATTTCTGGAGCTCTTCGACAAACCGGAGAACGCGTCACTCTCCGAAGCAGGTGCAGCAAATAACAAAGTTGATCACATGAAGCAGATTGTCGAAGATGCTGCAAGAAGAATGCATGAAGAAATATCTACCTCTAACGACTCTCCTTCCAACAACACTCAAGTCGAGGGGGAGCCAAGCTCACAAGTCGAGGGGGAGCCGAGCTCACAAGTCCAGGGGGAGCCAAATTCTACAACTTCAACCGAAGGTCCTTCATCAACCGAAGAGGCCTCAACACCAGGAAGCTCAGAACCACAAGAAACACCTGAACCTCATGTCTTTCAAAGCTCATCAACTGAGGGGGAACATAATGATATGACACTCGGTTACGATAGCCAATCTGAGCCAGACGAAATAATTAATGCTGAACTAGACCCAACCTTTGATCCGAATTACCCTCCTCTTATCAAATGGACCAGAGATCATCCTGTCTCTCAAGTAGTTGGCGATGTTTCTGAAAAGGTTTTGACCCGATCACAACTGAAGGCAAAACAGACTTCCTTATTTTCAAAGGTTGAGTTTTGCATGTTTAACTCATTCGTATCAAAAGTTGAACCAAAGACAGTTAATATTGCCCTAGATCACTCTGATTGGGTTCAAGCAATGCAAGACGAGCTGAACGAATTTGAAAGGAACAAAGTCTGGCGCCTCATTCCAACTCCTCCAGATGCTTCGGTTGTTGGTCTCAAATGGGTACTTAGGAACAAAATGGACAAGGAAGGTAATGTTATACGGAACAAGGCTCGTCTGGTGGTAAAGGGATATTGTCAGGAGGAAGGGATAGACTATGAAGAGACTTTCGCTCCAGTAGCTAGGCTAGAATCTGTTAGAATATTTCCAGCTTATGCTGCTCACAAGAACTTTGAGGTTTTCCAAATGGACGTCAAGTGTGCATTTCTCAATGGAGAACTCGAAGAAACTGTGTACGTGGAGCAACCTCCTGGGTTCATCAATGAGAAGCATCCAAATCATTGCTATATTCTGGATAAAGCTGTGTACGGCCTCAAGCAAGCTCCGAGGGCCTGGTATGAAACGCTTACAAAATTTTTAAAGATGTCTAAATTCAAACAAGGTTCGGTTGACCCAACCTTCTTTCGCAAAAAGGAAGGTAACCACCTTATGATAGTTCAAATTTATGTCGATGACATCATCTTTGGCTCCACGAATCCCAGCTTAACAGCTGAATTCAGAAAGCTGATGGAGACTAAGTTTGAAATGAGCTCAATGGGTCCAATTAACTTTTTCCTTGGTTTAAACATAAGACAGTGACCCGAAGGCATCTTTATTAATCAGGAAGCTTACACGAAGACTCTCCTAGCAAAGTCCGGTATGATGGGAGACTCAAAAGTCAAAGTCCCAATGGCATTCGGCACCAAGCTTACCCCATCCCTAGACAAACCGGCTGTCGATATCACGCTCTATCGTCAAATGATTGGCTCATTAATGTATCTAACTGCTAGCAGACCTGATATCATGTTCTCTGTGTGTTATTGTGCTCGATTTCAGGCAAACCCACGCGAACCACACATGCTTGCAGTGAAGAACATCTTACGCTACGTTAAGCGAACCACCTCCTTAGGTCTATGGTATCCATCCAACTCAGGCTTCTTTGTTCAAGCCTATTCTGATGCTGACCTTGGAGGATGTGGACTCGACCGTAAAAGCACAACTGGTGGTTGTCAATTTCTTGACGGGAAGTTAGTCAGCTAGCAATCCAAGAAACAAACGTGCGTGTCGTTGTCTACTGCCGAAGCGGAATACATTGCATCTGCATCCTGCACATCACAAGTGATTTGGATCCAAAGTTAACTTCGAGACTACGAACTCAATATGAAGAAGATCCCACTATATTGTGACTCTGAAAGTGCAATTAGGATCTGTCATAACCCAGTGCAACACTCCAAAAGCAAACACATAGCACTGAGGTATCACTTCATCAAAGATCACGGGGAAGATGGAAACGTCGAAGTTCACTTCGTAAGAACTACTGATCAACTGGCTGACGTCTTTACAAAAGCTCTTCCTGAAGCATCATTCGATAAAATATTGCAAGGCTTAGGTATGATGGTTGCAGAGTCGATCCCAAATCCTCAAATCTCTATTTAAAATAAAGGAACCGAAACAACCAGACCGCTCGGTCACTCTCTGCTCTGGTAAAATAAAGGAACCGAAACAACCAGACCGCTCGGTCACTCTCTGCTCTGGTAAAATAAAGGAACCGAAACAACCAGACCGCTCGGTCCCTCTCTGTCCCAGTAATTTAAAGGCGCTCAAGCAAACAGCACGCTTGGTCTCTCTCTGCTCTAAAAGTTTTACGAAACCGACCAAGACAGACCGCTCGATTCCTAAACTATCACCGAAATACACAGATCGATCGGTCTATCTCTGCTTCCTAATTTTGTACAAATTTTATCTTTCTGTTTTTATTTATTTTTCAGAAAATTACAAAATTACAAAAATATTTTATCTTTCTGTTTTTATTTATTTTTCAGAAAATTCCAAAATTACACAAATATTTTATCTTTCAGTTTTTATTTATTTTTCAGAAAATTCCAAAAATTACAAAAACATTTTATCTTTCTAGTAGGTGTACGTTTTGCACAGGTGAATACAAGCATCTCCTTCTATAATGTTTACCCAGGTATGTTTTATCTTTATCAGACTAGTTAGATGTCCCTAGAAGCATGCTGTTGTATGTTGTCGCAAGCCTCTATGACCTCGAACATGCCTTAATGATTCGATCAACACCTATCGTTTCTTCCCAATCAGGCTATTCTCTCACTCTCGGTCTAGAGCTACCTTCTTCTACTCATCTGAAACATGAGTTGCTCTGCTTTGTTCCATTTCTGTAGCAGAAGGTATGTTCGGTCTCTTAACCCTCTCCTCATCTTCTTCATTTGCCTTCGATTCCTCAAAAGTAACCCTTGATGCTTTCGGTCTTTACCACTGAGGCTTATGGTTGTACAACATCTGTGTTTATGATCTTAGATTCGTTTACCACATTCTAAGTGAAACCCAAAATCCAACACCTAAAATGAATTGACGGTGAGTAATAATCTCAAGCTATTACTTGGAAATCTCCTTTTCTTTTTGTGTGATCTTTTATGAAATTGTCTCGACCTAAGACATTTCTTCCCAAAGAGGTCCAGTTTAATTTTTTTTCTTGAGATTTCTGTCTATACCATTCACGTCACGAAATACTTCCCACCTACCTGTTCAACAGATCTCATCGGTCTCACAGGTAACTCTGCCAACACTCAGTTTTATGTCCAGACTTGATGCTTGGTTTGAGTTCAGCCACCCTTAAGCCATTATCAAAAGATGCCTTTCATTGTTTGTTAAAAGACAACTGATCGTATTTCTCGAGAAACCACACAAGCACTTCAGGTCACTCTTGGCTTTGAAGGAAGCGATTCTTGCCCGGAATCTTCCGCTTTCTGTCTTCTTACTAGACAACACTCACATTCCAAACACATTTGATTTATTTCTTTGTCTTTCACACTCTTATGCACGAAAATTACTTTTTTCCAACATTCTGATTGCTGTTTGGTATATGGTTTTAAGTTTCAGTTGTAACCAAACAAGGGCACAAGGAATTTCAAACGGTACGAAAATGATTTGGGCGCGTGCAAATGATTCGTTTCACACCCACGTGTGCTAACGTATTCCTGGGATACACCATAACTTCCAATCGCGCTTTTTCAGGCGACGTTTTGGTTTCTTCATCATCATGATTTTCTCTCTCCTATGAACGGTATAAATAAGGCGTGATCGTGTTCTTTGGCAGTTACCTCTCAAGCATTCTCTCTCTGAAAAAGTTACCACTGTTCATCTTCTTCCACAACTCAACAATGGCGACTTCTTCTTCCGCACAAGATCAATCTGCATCCTCTTCTTTGCTCTCAATCAAACCAAATCAGAATTTGATCATAGAGATGACCCCATTCCTTTATGACTCCTACATGCTACACGTGGTGGAATGCCTCAAATATTCCCCATTGTTGTTGGCACTTACGCAAGTGGAGGTCGTTCCCATGTCCCTGCTCTCACAAGTCTACACCACGGCCAGCTACGACAAACATAAAGACCGCATCTTCTTCACCATTCACGACAAGAAAACTTCAGTGTCCAAAACACGGTTTTGCTCTCTTCTAGGGCTTGCCGTCGACTCCTCCGTCATCTCACCGGACTTCATCTCCACGGCGCAACTTTTTTCGATGATGTATGAGATGGGGTATACGGATGTTCTTACCTCCATTGCCAAAGTCAAGAAATCCTGTCTTCCGTCTCAATGGAATGGATTGCTTACCCTTCTAATTAAGGGTTTAGCGGAGCGATGTGGTGGTTCTGACACCACCAGCAAAGGGTTTCTGACCATCATGTATGGTCTTTACAACGGCATTAATCTCGATTATGGGTCCATCATCTGGGCTCAAGTTGTTCAGAGTCTCAACACAACTGCCAGGCACTCCGAGATATCGTGCGGCAGGTTTTGGACGCTTATTACCAGAAGGGCCATGGATTCCCTTGACATCCCGGTAATGAAGGATGCTCTTACAGCTTCAATTGCCACTTACCACACCAAGAAGATCATAGTCTCCGATCCAAGTAAGTTTCTTCACAATGGACTAATCCCTGAGTCCATGTATAGGTGCGTCACGCCACACAGCACAATCATGGCTGACTACAGCACCAGAACCCCCTTGCCTCCTAGGGTTCTGTCTGAGGAACAACGTGCTGCTCTTGATGCCCTGGATCAACCTTCCAACCGTGGCAAGAGGGCGAGCAAAAAGGAGAAGCCGGAGAAGAAAGAAACTGCACCAAAGAAGGAGAGAAAGAGAAGGTCCTCCAAACACAAATCTGAGGCAGAGGCACCTTCTCAGTCTAAATCGAAAAAGGTAAAGAAAATGGCTAAAAGAGCCAAAGGGTCTCCTTCTTCTGAATCAAAACCGAATGCACCATTAGAAACAGAAGCTGCTGATCCTCAAACCGAAACAACACCCATTCAGTCTCCTCAACAACCATCCTCACCAGCATCTCCTCATATTCCCAAATCACCCTCTCCACCTAAATCTCCCCAACTTACCAAATCACCCTCTCCACCTAAATCTCCCCAAATTACCAAATCACCCTCTCCACCTACTTCCCCAAAACTTCCAACCCCACCCCAATCACCTACACAGAAGGTCACACTTTCTGTTCCTATATCTATTCCCCAAACCACAACAGAACCTAATATTCCATTATCTGTTTCTCAACCTTCATCCTCTATCTCCACGCCCATTATCACCGAATCTGTTACCATCACCTCCTCCCAACCACCAGTAACGGTCAATGTATCTGATACAGGGGCTGCTACTGTGGTTGAAACCCCGGTCATCAACCTTCCCTCATCTCCTTCTCCATCCTCCAACTCCGGTGCTACGTTAGGGGGCGATGATGATGAGTTCGACTCTATCTATTATAGCCCCTACCGGATTCCTACAGACACCGATGCCGATAACCCTGTGTCAACTCAGCAGATTCAGGAAATTCATGCCAAACTTGACAGTCTGCTAGCTGACAGCAAAGCCTACGGGGGTGCTGTGCTCAAAGCTTTCATTGAGTCTGCGATCCAGACGTACACTGAAGCCTTGGATCGTTCAACTGAAGCCATAGATAACTCAGCAGCTTCATGCTCAAAAGCCACCCAGGAAGTTTCCGAGGTTGTTCATACAACTCAGATCTTTCTTGATTCTCTCAAAGCTCACGCTGACTCTAGTGCATCCAAATTTCAAGCGTCAGTAGACTCTTTTTCGGCTACCCTTCAGAATGAAACCACAAAATTTGAGGCTCTGCGCGCTGACCTCAAAACTGAATCCACTTCATTTCTCAAATCTTTGGATTCACGTTTTGCCTCTCTGGCAGCCGAGAGCACCATGAAGGAAGATCTTGTCAAGCACCAGGCAACCATCGAATTACAAAAGATCCAACTGACCCAGGCACAACAGGAAATTACTTTGCTGCAGACTCAGCGGGCAGTTCTTCAAAGTTGCGCTGGTGATGTCAAGAATATGCTAACAAATGTTCTTGACACCCATGATCCCTTCCTAACCCTCACTATTCGACAGCATCTCCATGCGAAACTCCTTCCTGCTATTAATATCTTAAGTGAAATGAAGGGTGTCTCGGAGAAGCTTGTTCTTCCGAGACAAGGGGGAGAGGCAGGTGTGTCCAAGACAGAACCGAAGGTTAATGTAGCTTCGGGTTCTGGTAAACAAGTCCTAGTTGAGAGTGAATCAGATTCAGACGAAACTATCACTGAAGCTCTTCAACGCAAGAAAAGGGACAAAGAGCTTGATGAAACTCTAAGGATAGCTCGTGAAACCGAGGCCAGGGAAAGAAAGATCAGGGAGGATGAGGAGGCCATTCAAGCCAAGAAGACTCTGTTCCCAGATTGGGACAGAGACACACTCATCACTCAAGCGATTGAGTTTCCTTCCATTTATTGGTTGGAACCGATTGCATCCTTTGAGTGTGAAAATACAAAAGACTCGCAGTTCGACATGCCTATCACGCGCAAGGCCTTCACATTTCATTGCTTTGATGTCACTGCCGATGTCCCTCATCCGAACCTGAAGGTTGACAGAGAGCTCATAGATTTCTATCTGAAATACGGTCAACCGCAGTACTTGACATGGAGCGCTCAGAAAATCATTAAAGTCAAGGTACTGAAACCGACACAGGCTGGGAAATTTGTGAACGTTAATTTCAAAATCAACAGAGGAACGGCCAACACCGAGCATCTTATTTCTCTGGCAGATCTTCCCAGTCTGAATCCGCATGATTGGATTTTGCTATACAACATTCTTCTCTCCAACCAAAGAGAGTATGAACCAATTCTTAAACATCTTAAAAGAATGTTGGCTTCCTACGTCCATGAGCTCGCCACTATGGATCAGGAAATAGCAAAAGTTATGAACAAGAAACCGACCGTCAAGCCCACTTCCAAGACCGGAGATGTTCATAAAATGAAGATAGGGCAAATTGATTCTTCCAATCTGACGGTTATGTTCACCAGGGGCGACAAGCATAAGTTTCTGTTTGCTTTGGTAGACAAACATCTGTTTTCTACAGATTGTCTTGAGCATATTATCAATATCATTCACCGATGCAAACAGAACTCAACAGCAGACAAGAAGAACTTTACTGACATGCTTCGTTGGTATATTACCTTCAGGCATCATATTCTGGCTTTAATACCGAAGATTTTTGAAACGGTAAAGAAGCCCTCTGCTGTGAAAAGAGAATGAAGGTCTCGCACCAAATTGACGCAAAGGGGGAGATTGTTGGGCTGAAAATTATTTTGAAGATTGCATCTTTTGGGCTCGACTGATTATGCTACTTTGTATTCCGGTTTGGGCCTGTCCAACCGTGAACCTTTTATGTTTTGTATATAAGTTTACGCTTGCATGCATATTAGGTTAAGGTTTCAGAGATCTGAAAATAGCTATACATCTAGACGATAACAGGTTTCTTTGATCGTTCTTGTAACCTTCCAATCCTCTACAGTTGATGTTCTTAATCGAGCTCTTCTGAGGATTTTGTTTAAATCATTCGACCCGTTTTATTCCATCTTGTCTTACTCATTTTTATTGCGTTCTTATTATTTATATTTATATACTTATTCAAGATCTAATCGATCTTTATAGATTAAAGATTAGTTTAATCTCGACAAAAGTCACAATGACTATTGCCAATGAAATTACAAATTCCTCTATCGGAGATTGTTACAAGACAATTCCATAGATGTGATGTCTCTCACTCAAAGTACATTTCTTTGAACATCCTTTTGCATAAAATTTCTAATCTAGACATAGATTCTCAATATCTAACTCCCAATATGGAAACCTTTCCATACTTATCATATGATAACTTATTCTTAATAGAATCTTATTTATTCATAATAATATCGATATACTCCATCCAATACTATACTTCCAACTACTCACAAGCGACCAATCCTCGGCGAACTTTGCATTGTCCTTTGATGGTTGTTTAATTATCTTAGTCAAAATCGATTCTTGTCCTTTTACCCTCTAAATGTGCTAGACATTTGGAAAATTTTAGAATGGTCAAATATTAAATTATTTGCAATCGATCCTATACCCGAAACGTATGGGAGACGATTCATAATGTCTTACATAAAGATTTGATACTTTATCAATCTTCTGCCATAATATTCTATGTACTATGTTCTCTCAATTCGAACTTTTTAAGAACGCACTATGTTTCCTTGACTAAATTATTAACATTCCACAACCTAAGCCTTTAGATTTGAAATGAAGCATAATATTCTCTCCATTAATTATAGCAAAACAACTTTACAACCCTTACGACTTTGCAAGGTGTAACTCTTGTTTTTCTATAATTAATATTGCTAACTTGCAATACTTGTCTTAATAATCATACAATCATAACATTTATGCTCCCACTATCATGATGATTATTATAAACATAACACTTATGCTCCCACTAGCTTTGACATGTATTCAGAAACAGCTTAACTTACAGAAAAACAATGCCTATTGAATTTCTTAAGTTCATGTTTCTAATACTTAATGCTTTGATAATCCTTTATCTAATCTTATACACCTTTCCTTTAGATAGCTCATATGTGTGTCTAAACAATTAAGAACAATTTCCAAATCTCACAATTCGAATCATGGGAAGGGATACCGTAACCATAATCGAATTCGAGAATTCAATTGCACAATCACTATTTTCTTAAAATCTTTCTTAGTGAAAGCATATCCTCACAGTCACTTTCATGAAGGAGGGAATCTTATGACACTTAGATTTTTAATGGTGTATGTGTTCCTATCCATGTGAATTTGTCAAAACCAAGGTTTACAACAAATTCAAACTCATATGGACCGAACTTTCTTAATCTTGATTTCTTGCCTTATGGTAGCACAGCTACCCACCATGTCTTCCAAGTAGTTAAGCAGCTCACCTTTTCCTATCAAGGTACTTTTCATTGATCAAGGTGCCTGCCTTTTATGCTTTCAAATGAGAACTCATAGAACTCACATGCATAATTAACTTAATTGGAATGGCATAGAAACAAAATAGTGTCAACACGATAGGTTGTAAACCTCAACTTGTGTGCTAGTGATGATCGATAAGGTTTATTTTGATTTGTTCTTGAAATCTTTCAAGACAATTAAGACTCCCACTAACTCCTTGAAATATAAGATTCTTTTGTCAATAAACATTTCTTAACAAACAAATATTCAAGAGTTAGTGTAGTTTTTATCAAAACACTTCATAAATAGGTCCTAGTTGGTCTTTGTCTTATCCAAGACATCACAACTTTCCTCATTTGATGAATGTTATAAACCTTCTTATTACTCAATGTCACAATCTTAACTCTAATACTAGTTTTGGAATGAAGTATGATTGACTTCTTGATTTAACCATTCCTTCAATTCTTGATTCCTCTTCTTAGACATACAATTGTACTAAAACTCACTTAGAGGATCAATATGGTTCTTAATCATTAAGACTTATCATAAAACATAATAAAAGGTACTCTCCCTTCTTCTTAGAATAGAGAAACTTTTATCTTTCTGCCTACTTGATTCTTCTTATTCGTTCTGCTTATTGATTTAAACTTTTACAATCAATTCAGAATTACCCTTAATCTTATAAGTGTCACATATTTGCTAAACTTTTAGTAAATCATGACGAATATATTTGTTACTCTTGTGGTGGACTTGATCAACACATAACCTTGTGTACTCGATCTCCTAGTCCTTCACTTGACACTTTGTCAATGAATTAGTCTAATTTCCAAATGTGAAAGTTTATTCATTCATCATACAATTCTTGTTGTACGATTCCAAATCTCTATCCAATAGAAACTTGTGCGATGAGAAACTTTCCCTATTTTGTAAATTCTCGACATTTCCACAAACAACATAATTAAGAATCATATCCATTTGTTGTAAATATACGAACATCAATTTTCATAACGATTTCATTGCAAGGAAATAAATAAATAAACACGTCAAACAAAATTTATTTTATTTATAAAAGCAGCGGAAAACATTTGTCCTTACAATGCAAAATCAACTGAAAAACTATGTAATAAATATTCCTAACAACTCTATCTAAGCTCAAAATCTAATCTTCGAATCCATGTCTTCGTGATTAGATTCATCTTGCTATTTCATCAAGCTTCCTCTCTTTTCATCGATCCTGCAAAACATTCAAATGCAATCTTATCACATTATGTATTAAGAATCAACGAATAGGAAATTAATCGAGTTAGATAGTGGATTTTACCTGAAGTACAGCCATA
Source organism: Lactuca saligna (assembly GCF_052625555.1). Lineage (NCBI taxonomy): Eukaryota > Viridiplantae > Streptophyta > Magnoliopsida > Asterales > Asteraceae > Lactuca > Lactuca saligna. Next base: position 172,402,368 of record NC_136424.1, read on the forward strand.
CTCTTTAACTCTCCCATCTTCTGGACTCTTCAGGCTCTTAGGGTAGACTTGTATCCAACACCCTTTCTCTTGGCAGCAAATGCAGGTCGGTTCTCCAAGAACGTCCTCGGAAGCATGGTTGGTTGACTTTCCCAACAAATACGCTCCATTGCTTTGCCAAATCATTTCTGATTCAGCAGCAATGAGCATGTAATTTAGGTCAATGAGGCTTTCGTCCTGATCCATCATATAATACTTTCTTTTGAACTCATTATATGATTCGGGAAGTGACTGCAGAACCCAGTTCACAACCAACTTATCCGGGAATGACACACCTAACATTTTCAACCTATCAATGTGTGATTTCATTCCTAGAATGTGGGCACACATGGGTTTACCATCTTCATGTTTCATTTCCAATAGGGCTTTAGTGACATTGAACCTTTCAATTCTTCGATCTTGTGGGTTAGGGAGAACAACGGGAGGAGGAGGAGGAAGTGAAGCATGATCTCTTGTTCCTCGATCAAATCGTGGAATATCATCTTCATGTGGAAATCTTGTTCCACGGGATTTGGGAAGACCATAGTTGTCGAACTTTGACATCTACAAAACGGGAGAAAACAAATTCAAGTTAGTTGATCGATTGAGTCCTTAATAAATCACCCAAATGAGATATTAAGGCTAGGACCCAACACAATATGCTACAACCTAGAAAAAGGATTCCGTAATCTAGTTGCAGAATATTTGAAGGTAAGTGAATGACGATTCACTAATTTCCACCATGAAAAACGAAAAAGAAATTTAAGTTTTAAATCTATGAAAACTCCTAGATGCTTTGAAATTTATTGAACATTTCAATGGCATGTTTAAATCTCGATATGCCCCTCTTTTTTGTGACTGGGATGTCGAGGATCACAAAGCGGGTGTGAATAACCATGCAAACTTACATGGTGCCCTCACATGTTATGGTCACCTATTCGATGTGCCTGTAAACCACACACGCTCCACCGAACGATGACAAACATTGAGTCACCCTTTGCTACCTTTGCTTAGAACCATTTAGTGTGCCGGTAAACCACACACGCTCCACTAACATCTTCGCAAGGGCACAAAGTGTAATTTCATGGAATTGCATCACTTCACTTTTGCCTAAGTAACTAAGACTGGGAATTTGTAAAACATTTAGTTACTTTTGTACTTCATTATAATTATAATGGAAGGTTTTGTCCTATCCTACCCGTTCGGCTAACGACCCTCCACTAGTCAAAAGTGCGATGGGTAAGAGTGGATACCCATTCAATCGCCATTTTATAGGCAATTTCCTTAAACACCCCTTATAGACCAGCTTCGTGAATGAGGCCTACTAACGGTAAGACTAACTTTTACTCATACATATATATAATGTTAGACTTTTAATGTTATATATAGTATAGGGTGTATTTTACACTTCTAAAATACTAGGTGGTTAAATTTAACAATTATACTTTTAATTCAATTAAATTGTAAACCAAAACTTTATGGATTTATTAAACCTCTTTTAATTATACGCCTAATTAATTAATAAAACCATAAGGGTGTGAAATGAACTTTTCAAAACACTACTAGGGTTTAAGAATTTAACATTCCTAGATTAAACTTTTAATCAACTATTAAATTCCAAAACTTGAGGGCAAGTTTTGAAACATTTCAAAACATATGGTTTAGAATTTAAATATACATCAAAATTAAACTTTTAATCAAAATTTAAATTCCAAAAAATTAAACTTTTAATCAAAATTTAAGGGCAAGTTTTAAAACCTTTTCAAAACTTTAGCGTTTCAACTATTTAAATTCCAAAACTAGATTTTTGAGTTCAAATTTAAACTATAAAACCTAAAGGGGAAAATTGAAACTTTTCATAACACAAGGATTCAAATAACAAATAATATAAATTAAACAATTAATTTCATCATTATCTATATTTGACCTAATTTAAATTTCTTGCAAAATAAGTTACCCAATTAATACAAATAATCCAATCTTTATCATATAAGGAAGTTATTATCTAATCAATTGGTAATTATCTTGTGTTTTGGCAACGATATTCTTTAAGAAACAATAAAATTCGTATTTTATAGGTTTAAAACGAATATGGTAATGATCCTTAAGCAAAACAGCAACAACATCTGAAAATCCCTCCGTCTGACGCTCCGACTCGCGGAGTCACACTTTGGAACTCGCCGAGTAGGGCTGACTCGCCAAGTCCAAGTAGTGACTCGCCGAGTCAGGTCGAACAGAAGGCCAGAAAACGATTTTCAGCTACATAATGCATCAATACAATAGAAACCAATCTAGGCTCTGATACCACTGATGGGTTTTGATCATAAGAACATCCTATGTACTCATACAAACCCTAATGCTTGGATCTAGGTTTCTCTATTGTATATGTAATTCATCCAAGACTATAAACCCTAATTCTAGCATATGATAATCGATATTAGCATAATAATGGGTTTAAGATATTACCTTGATTGTTATGTAGCAATAACAATCACAATCCCTTCTTGTAATGACTTTAGAAAGCTTAGAGTCACAAATGTCACTCCTCTAATGGTTCACAAACACCAAGAGCAAGAGGATGAAGAGGATAAGAGAAGGAGGCTGCCCAAAATCATCCAAAACCCTATAGAACAAGTTTCCCACGTTTTTGGGGCTTAAGGGTGTTATTTATACATGTAGGCTATTAGGGTTTTAAACTAGGAAACCCTAATTTTGATGCTGAAGCCCTAAGCAACCCATGGACTCCTTTCCTTAAAGGCCTTGGACGATTTCCAATGGGTTTCCCCATAGAACTCATCCAACCTTATAATATAAGGCAATCTATAGCCCAATTGCAATTATCTTATAATTACAATTCCAGTCCCTTAAGTTTAATTAATCTCTTTTAGTCACAAACTTAATTCTTATTAATTCTTGACTAATATTAATTAAACAATATGATTTCTCCTTTTAATATATTATTCCCATAATATATTGGTAAATCATATTTAATCCTTTCTCTCCATAATTCATCCTATCAATTTGCTTTGGTGAAGGCAACCCAAAAGGACCATGCACCATCAGGTCAAGTACATACCAAAATATTTATGGACTTAGACACTAATCCAACAAGAATATGAAGGAAAGTATATTCCAAGCTGACCCACTCAAGCTTATTTATATCACATCCATTGATATGAAGTCACATTACACTGAGAGTAAGGAGATATAAATCAGTAGTGATAATGAATGTAAGCTTTGTTTATGTTTATGTTTCTGTATTGACGATGACATCCCAAATGTTTTAAAATGAATAAAATATTTTTTTCGTAAATGATTTTATAACGTATTTATCATGTTTTACTGGAAAAAAATTCTGCAACATTATATTAAAGGATGTACTCTAGTTTTTATAAAGCATAAACAAAATCGGTCTTTTCTGGCCATGAAAATGGGGATGTCACATAGTATTCACGAAATTCACACAAATTAAATTTAGTCGAACCCATTAATAAAGTCTTTCCTTTTAAGCTAAGTATAAGTGGTCACACTTCAGCTATAGGACTTTATTATTCTAGAAATGGGATTTTGGTTTGGATTTAGTATTTGGATATTGAAAGATTATAACAACAACTATTACATAATGTTTTGATATATTGGGATATTATCATAACATTAATACTTGTTGTGTTCTATATTAACATATTTAATCCATGAATAATTTTATTATTCTATAAGTTCATAAGTTCATAGTCAGCTGTAACAGTGGGAGAAATTATGAAGTAAGACTAATATGTATTATATTGGTTGACTCTCACTAGATGAAAGTAGGCAAGTAATTGTAACCAAGTTTCATAGGTAGTTGTTAGAGAACTAGTATTGAACGGAATGGCATCAAGATCAACTCATAGATCACAATCATGAGTGACACATAATTAAAAGATACTATCTTTCTATCCTTAACACCTGAGATACATAATGGGACTTAAGTATATGGAGTACTGTGCTTTGATATGGTCAAACGATGATCCTTAACCGGACAGTTATAAAAGCCATTTTTAGGTATGGTATGAATTATGCAATAGGCTTATGTAGTCAAGATGGGATTTGTTCCTCTTATGTGTTGAGAGTTAGGCATCTAATGCCCGTTACCCAAAGTTGAATTACGAATGAGATTCATTGTGATCCAAATCTCATGTTCAACAAGATGTTTGTAACAAAGGGAAAATTAATAAACTTATTTGAGCTTTTAGGGATTAAATGTTGATGAATGGCATTCTTTTTCATATGTTATTAGGGGTAGTGAAATATTGCTAGACGTTTACCACTGTCTATATCAATCTATGATGAGTCTTGTGCAAGTGGGAGATTGATAGATGTCACACCCCGCTAAAGCGGAAACGCAAGATATGATAGCGATAAAGGTTTCATTGCAAAAGATAAAGATACATCACCATAGCAATATTTAAAAGTTTACAACCCATAGCTTAAAAAGAAACAAAGTACAAGTTTTCCAAAATAACATTGTTCAAAATATAACTTCATAAAATAACTTCCACACAATGCGGCATGCTCTATGATGATGAATCTTTATATCCACTTAATAATTATTTCCTGAAAAAGCATGTAAAACGAGCATCAACTATGAAAATAGTTGGTGAGTTCACAAGTTTATAAAATCAAGATTTGGAATAAGGCTTTTCATAAATGCAAGTACATTGCTTTAATGAGTAACAAAGTTCATTATTATAATGAGAAACAAGGTTGATTGCTATAATTGATAAACAAGTTTATTGCCATAATAAATAACAAGTTTATTGTTATAACGAGAAACGAGTTTGTATATGTATGAGCAAACAATGAGTTCTCAACCAAACCTATGATTGAAGCCCTATCAAGATCTATGCTTATCGTTCCATAGATGAATATGGTATCATGCACTCCAGCAATAGGGCGAGTGAGGAGTTATCAATTCCTAATAGCGCTATCCATAATGACCATTGGCTCAAAGAGTTAATGGTTAGAGATAAGGGAAGGGCCTTAATACGATAAGTTCTCATGTTCCGTGTTGCATAGACATACATAGAGAGATATAGCAATAAAATAGCAATCATGTTTGATACAAATCAATTTAAATACAACATTCAAATAATAGTTTTTCGGGACATGCTTTTCCACCCCAAAACATAAAAACTGAAAATAGGGGAGTGCGTGAATACTCACAATGTTTCAAGTAGGTACGATTGGTGCCTCGGAATACACCAACATCTTAATACTGGGATCCTACGACATCAAACACACACTAGTGAGTTTCCATGTCAAAATCTAATGCTAATATACTAGACTCTACATATAATGAAATGCCAATCTTATGTTTTAATATTGGACTTTATATTAATTGGTTACAATTTTTCTGAAATGATGAATTTCTATAAGTCATGCGATTAAAACAATTTGGGATATTAATTTTCCAGATTTAGTAATATAAATTGAGGGTATTTCAACACATTTAAAGGTGTTTTAAATTCCTAAAAATGTAAAGTATTACCAAACAGTTTACAAAAAATTTCAAACCTTGTATTTTCATTCTAAATACAATAGAGGTTTTCCAGAAAATTTTCTTTTAATTTTTGATATGGTTAACTATTTTCCAAATTTTTAAGCCTTCATAACAACATAAATTCACGAAAAATAGCTTCAAAGGATAAAATTTCTCAAACTTTTTATTTTACTATTATTACACATTACTAAGCTGGGAAAAATATATAAATGGATTTCCAAGCTGTTTAATTAATTTTATTATTTTTGAGCATTTATCCCACTAAAAATTGAAATAAATAGAAAACACTTTCCAAAATTATCCAAATTTTTATTTTACTGTTATTATACATATAGAAGCTGGGAAAAATATAAAAGATATTTTTCAGTGGATATTTCTATTTTTCTTTGTTTTATCCCCTTAAATAATCATTATTGAAGAATAAATAATAAACAGTTAAAATAAATTACTAAAAATTTTGTAACATCATTTACAGTGTAAGTGATCTGGGATAAATACCAAAAGTGATTTTCATATTGTATAATCCGATTTTGGGTATTTATGTGTATTTAAGTGTATTTAACCTTAGAAAATAGGAGAAAAATAGTATACAGTAGAGAAAAATCATAAAACTTTTTATGTAACCTCCTAATGTACAAGATGTTCTGGTAAATTTCATGAATTTTGGATGATCAGAACTATTTTTCCTATTTTTAGGCCATTATAATTACCAAAAATTGGGAAAAATAGAAAGGCATGATGAAAAATTCTGAAATTATGTTTTTGAGTCGCCCACCTCAGGTAAGAGCTGCGAAAATTATAAGATGAAATTTTTACACTCTCTAAAGTGGTTTTGTGATTTATTAGACCCAAACAAAAAGAAAATCAAAAATCATACTAAACAGCAACATAAATCGACGAAACTTAATGAGAGGTCATTATTCACCATAGGGGTCATCCACGAATTTATTCAGGATTTATAGACCTCTGAAAGTATTTTATGTGATTTATGCCCTTGTTTTCTTGTAAAAATTGTAATAAATCAAGGAAATGATAAAAACTCTTGGGATTTTCCAAATATTCATATTATCTTAATGGTAATCTGGAAAATTTTTATTTTGAATAGAAAAGAACTTTTAGATATTTTTATAAACAAAATCATTTACATGCACTATTAGCAATGTACTTTGATCATCAAGCTCTTTAGCTTGGTGTTCATCACATGCATCATGGTGTGAAGACCATGTATTGACATATGTTGGTCATAGTGATGTTTTTAAAGGAAATACTTGAATGCATAAGGTGTATGAACCTTTAAAAGTTGTAAAAATCCGAACTTTAGTGTTTGACATAGGTTTTGGTCCTTGGATTTCACCATTAAACAACATGCATGTTGTTCTTGGGTGAAACCCTACCACCATCATCATCAAACTCGACATTCATGAACATGTTCATGAATGTTCATAAAGAATGGTGTAGAAAGATGAGAAGTACAAGAAAACCCTTTAAAACAAGAAGGAAAAGTAAGGGACGATGAAGGATTTTCGTAAATACCTTGAAGAATAACCTTAGAAGATGAAGATTTGAGTGTGGAGAGGTGTTCTTGGCTGATTATTTTCGTGGGTTTGGAGAGAGGAAGAGAGAGTTTGAGAGTTGAAAGGGTATTGTGTGAGAGAGAGAGAATAAAGAGAGAAGTTGAAGTGTAGGAAATGAGTTTAATGATTGAAGTTTTAGGAAGAGAGAGCATGGGGGAGAGGGGGTGCCGGATTTTGAGTGTATTAAAGGCCCTCTCTCTCCTAAATTTAAATTTTATACATTTCCCTCTTCAATTTTTATAAAACCCTAATTTTTATAAAAGTGTTTCTGTAAGTAATTCTTGATTTATTTAAAAATCTTGTTTTTAACTAATAAATTATGATTAATGTTTGATAATTTAAATTTTTATTTCATTGATTATAACCCATAATTTGATTATTAAAAATTTGATATTAGGAAGTTTATAGCAAGTTTTATAGAGTTTTTAAGTTTTAAAGTTTATAAATTTGGATTTTTGGCCCTTTAGAGTTTTTGGAACATTGTTTGATATTCACCATCATATTGGAATGAAATTAGAATATTTTAATTTATTTTTAGGGTTTTATACCCTTTTTCAATTGTAACAAAGTTTGAAGTTTTATTCTAATTATGGTATTGGCATTTCCTATTGTAGCTAAACAACTTACTAGAATCGTAAGAGTCAAGTATATTAGTCCTAGATTTTAGTTGGATCCTAGTTTATGCAAGATTTTGACCTAATTTATACTACTAGACCATGGCATGTTGTGCATGAATGGTTTTTATAAAGATGCATGAGTCCAAGAATGACCTGAATTGAGAGTTGTCACAATAGATCTTGTATGCCCAAGAGTCATTATAGAATGATATTGCTAATAATAGATGATCCTATAGGATCCCACCTTATAGCAAGTTACCATCAATTGATTATTTATTAGCATAATTTGATTATTAATAAATATATCAACCCTTGTATTATGTCATGGAAGTAATATTTTGCTAATTGCGAATTTATTATTTATGGAAATAATATTTATTGGAGGAATACTAAGTTATGAAATATATCATAAAGTATGATTCTTTATAAGTTATATTTATATCTTAATAAACTAGTTAGAGTTTATTTATATAAAATGTAGTTTTATATAAAAGATATATATATATATATATATATATATATATATATATATATATATATATATATATATATATATATATGTGTGTATATACATGTGTGTGTATGTGTTAGAATTACTTTATTTAAACGATAGGCTTTTATATAAAGTCGGTATATTAATATATACAACATCTAGTCATGAATAAAGAAAGAAGCACACCATCACTTGTCCCTTTGACCATGTTGGACGAAAATCAAGAAGCATAGGCTTTGGTTGCTTTCTCTATGTTTAATATACACCCCCATACTTGTTAGAAAGGTGTTCCATGCTTTTGCTTTATACCAACATCCTTTGTCTACATTGGATAGATTATAAAAGGGTGGTCTTGCAAGTACATGGGACTAGTTCTTGGAATCTTCATACCTCTCTTTTTGAAGATGAAAAATCGAGAGCATGAGGGTGTTATGGGTCTACCAAATTTCGAGCTTTACAAGCTCTGTTTCTCCTCCATTCTCTTGCCAATTGGTGCTAGATTTATGTATCTTAGTTGCTTCACCTCTGGACGTATATTTGGTATATATTTCTAAGGCTAATGAACAACTAATACAAGTGTATACTAGCATGTTTTAATGGTTCTACTCTTGATTGGTGAATACTTCTAGAGATCTCTTAATTTAGAGCTTAATGACATCTTCATCAACTTCTAACCTCCCATGAGGATCAAAATCCATAAATGTTGTTATGCTTTCTCTTCTATGGTTGTTTTAATCTTTCTAAGTCTTGCAAAATGAACCTTCGTGGGAATAAAACTAGTTTTTTTTTCAAATCTTAAGTCTTCCATTGCATTGTTTATATTTTTGAAACAATTTTTGAATAAAAACCCAACAGCTGTCATATGGGATTAATATGAACCCGACACAGCTACATACTGTCATACAGGGTTGATATGGACCTGACACGACCACGTGTTGTTATATGTATATGTTTATTGTATATGGTATTTTGGGGGAGCTCACTAAGCTTTGTGTTTACAGTTATGTTTATGGTTTAAGGTACTTCCGGTACAAAAGGTAAGGGCCTGACAGTTATGTTTATAGTTCCAGGTACTTGAGATATAAAATGTAAGGTTCCAACATGATCACAGCAAATCCACCCATGTTCCGCATTTTTCTTTGAGATTAGTATTTGTACTCTGTTGATTATTCTCATTTGACATACTTTTTTGGGATTGTTGTGGATATTTGATGGTTTTCAATTAAATTTAAAAAAAAAGTTATCCATGATTTTGAGGTGTTGCACAAAAGTTCATGTGGATTCTCAACAAAAAAAAAACACTTCATAGAATAGGTCACAGTTTATCTTTTGTTCCTCAATTAACAAAAACATCTCAACTCCAATTCTATATATGCTAAAGTATGAAAACATTTTTTACTTCACATATTTTAAGGTGTTTTCAACATTCTTATTTTGAAATGAGTTTTAAGATAGGATTCATAGTTAATAGAGCACAACTCTATTTGGAAGGAGTATGACTCATCTCTTAATCGAAACTATTTCCATCAATATTTGATTCTTCTTCTTAGTCATACAATTGCACTAACACATTCTTCAAGAATCAATTGTGATATAAATTTGTAATCACTAAGATCATCATAAAACATGATACTAAAGCACTCACATTTCCTTTCATATTAGAGAAACTTTTATTGTACTGCCTAATAGATTCTTCTTTTTTGTTATGCTACTCATTCAATCTTTTCAAAGTATCAGCATTACGCTTAATCTTATAAACACAACCACATATTGAAACATCATAAAATCATGACAAATATAGTTATCATCATTTGTGGTGGATCTGAAGAGTCCATATCAATATGTACTAGATCCATTAGTCTTTCACTTGCCTCACATAAACATGTGATCAATGTATTAGTCATACTTTTCCATAAGATCTAATATTAGATATACCAAGGCTCAAGAATTCAAGAGAACCTCGAATGACCGATGATTGGTGACATTGTTCCATAAAACCCTAAATAATAAGGAGACCAAACACAAAGATTGGATAATGTTGTACATCTACATATAACACCCTAGCTCGTCTGACACAAACGACTATTAATACATTGATAGTCCTAAATGGAAGATTTCACCGACGATCGAGAGTGCAATAAATGAAGCTAGAATCGACCACAAGTCAGGAGAGATCTATATAAAGAAAACACTAAATCGAACAAAAAACTAGATCTACAAAGATCTAGTGACAAAATAATGACAAAAACTAACATAATAAGCTACCCATAACTATGATACAACGTGGAAAAACTCAAACAATTCTAACATCAACATATCTCTTTTATTAATATTAAGATCCAATTGGTTTACATCAAACTTACAACACGAAACTCATTACACAATCTCTGTTACTCATACAAGTACTCTGAATAAGAAATTAGACAAGAAAAACATTATAGACTCAACATTAATGAGTTAATAAACGCTAACCTATGGGCGACTCAACCAATTTAGGGGCTTTAAGAAAACAAAAAAATTAGGTCACTTTGGTTTTATAACTTAAATGAAAGGTAAGCAAATACATTCAAACCTCAAATCCTTGGTTTAATACACCATCGCTTTTACCACCAAGTCAAGCTCCAACTTGTCTTTGTAATCCAATAAATAGATATAAATACATATATAATTAACAGAATAAGCTTTAAAATTGGGGCCCCTAAGCCCTTAATTAGTTTTTCAAAGGGTAGAGTCGGACTTGCGCTAACCCTAAATACCTTAAGACTCGATAAAGAAAACGAGAGAGTAATTTGTGAACAAAATATACACAAAGTGAGCTTATATCATTTTTCACTCAATACAAAACATGAAGTGTATTTGAACATCATGTGGGAAAAATGATGGGTTTTGAGCATTCTAACACTCCTATGGTGTACAATCAACCCTATGTGCATTGGATCTATGTTTTCATTATTATACATGCAAAATATACAAAATTCCAAAGCATCATCCTAACTAGCATATTATGGAGCAACTATACTACAAAAGTCTAGTTAGATGACATACATTTTGATGAAGCTTGAAGTCTTGAACCTTTAAGAGCTTAGTGCCAACAGTGTGGAAGCCTCAAATGGAATCACACAACACCACCAACAAATGGAATAAATTGAGAAGAAGGTTACTTTGGTTCTCCCTATGAAATCGGCCCTTACCCTCACTTTGTGTATCCACTAGTTCCATTTCATGAACCATAGGATCCTTTATATAGTGTGGCTCATTAGGGTTACACCATGTAAACCCTAATGTGCATGACTTTCCATTTCCTTCATGATCCATGGGTTTTAACCTCTACGGAATATCCATGGGTTACCACATGGGTTAAGCCCAACATGAAGGACAATGGATCACAAGCCCACATATATAAGAATGTGCGATTTACATAATCAATCCTCATATATTTAATTAGTCTCTTTTGATCATAAAATTAATTCCAAATTAATTCTTGATCAATACTAATTAAATAATATGATTTCATATTAATATATTAGAACTTATAATATATTAATATAAATCATACATAACCTTTTCTCATTTGTCTATCCAGTTGTCCCGATGCTATGCAACCCAAATGGACCATGCTACTATCGGGTCGAGTACATACCAATAATAGTTATGGACTTAGACATCTAATCCAACAAAAAATACATTTGTAGTGACAAATAGTCATCAGCCCTTTGAATCAGTAGCTTCCAAACTCCTTTGTGAAATGTCCGGTTGTACATCCAACTTTAAGCTCTACACAGCTACACTATAATTCCAAAACTAAACCATCAAATTTCAAAAGGTTCCACTTTAGTCCCCAACAAACTTATACTAACCAAATTAAGTTAGTAGTATCCATACTTGTTAGGTGGTTAAGATTGTAATGAAATAGACATTATTTCCAACACTAACATATACTGTGGTCTAACACTTCTGCATAAATAAAATTTACAGCTTCCAGCTTTCAGCTACCATGTACCAGCTAGTTTTGTCAAATACGCCCTAAATATTTTTCAATACTAACTTAAAAACTCCGAAAGAATATTGTTATGGTTACATGTGTTTAAAAAAAATATACTTAAAAAAATCCTTCAAATAATCATGGTTTTTGTGAAATTGAAGCTTGTATTTGTTTGTTTTCTTAAATACTAATAAAAGACCCATTGTTGATGTTGAAAAGTATTTTTACATAGTTAAAAGAAAAAAATTTATAAACTATCATGATTTTTATGGGATTTTGCGTAATTTATATTTTAGAAAATTTTAAACAAATATAATACAAAATCTAAAAATGTTCAAAACTTCATTGACATTTATAGGCTAATCTTAAATAAATCTCCATATGAAAATCAAAATTGGATGGGAGCCTAATTACTTAATTAGGATCGGACTGGTCCGGGCTTAAACCCACCCAAAATATGAAACCAAAAAATTTGAAAAACAAAATAAGTTCTTTTCAAGATAACTTTTATCATTATGATATTATTGTTAAATGTTTTTTTTTTTGTTTTTTTTTTCTAATATTATAATGATTTTCAAAGACCAGTTACATACTTTGAGTCTTGGTAGCATTTACTAGTGTCCATATTAATAAAATAAATAAATAAAAGGCCAAGATGCAGCTTCTTTGAAACCACCTTGTAGTGTGACGAGATGCAGTCTTGATGGTCGGTGCAATTTGCAGACTTTCCCATGCATAATCCCATATCTACGCTATTAATAGCTTTCAAATCATCACTTGACACGTGGAAGAGCGTAGTGGTCCCACGACTGCCGACTTTGCCTACTGTATCTACATTTTTCTCACTTCTACTTTTGCTAATTGTACATTAATTATCCTTCTCGTAAACACTTCTTTAAAATAACCCCATAAAACACAGCCTATCCAATGTTTTTAAAAACCTAATTAGGCCGATTCGTTTAAAGGAGGTTTAACAAAGAATCTGTCCGGGTTAACGTCGACAATGAGACATTGACATTTTTAAGTTGATCCTTAATATATTTGTAAATTCATTGTTTACTAATCTTATACGTAAGTTGATAATACTCATCAATGTACTTGGATATTTTTATTTTAAATGACGGTATCAATGAATAAATGTCCCATCATTTCGAATATATAATTTTATGTGATTGTTATGTTATTACATAAGTAATACACTTGTCATAACGTCTGGTGACTTGGTTGACCATAAGTTTTCTTAGTCAACAATTGGAAAATAAAAATTAACACTTAAATAAATATCATAAATTAGGTTTTGTAATTATTTTATACATATGTTTCATTAAATTATGACAAAATTGCAAAAATGGTCATTGTGTTTGTCAAAATTCTGTGATTATGGTCCAAAAAAGTTTGGTGGTGCATCAGTGGTCCAATTTTAGATACCTTGTGTGATTTTGGTCCTTATGGTTGACATTTTTGTGCGGTTTTGGTCCATTGTCTACCTGAAATGACAAAAATACCTTTAACTGATTCTTTTTTGTTTTCTTTTAATTGTATTATTACTATATAATTAAAAATAAATATAAAATAAAATTTCATCACTCTTAAAGACAATAAATCTCTCTCTCTCTATCTATCTCTCTCTCTCTCTCTCTCTCTCTCTCTCTCTCTCTCTTCTCTCTCTCTCTCTCTCTCTCTCTCTCTCTCTCTCTCTCTCTCTCTCTCTCTCTCTCTCTCTCTCTTCATTATGTTGGAGACTAGACCACCATTGTTATTGAACCACCACCACCTGTTAGTCTTCCACCGCCACCGTCACTTACCCAAACGACCTAGCGTCCCTTCCAGAAAAATGAGATATGTAATTGAAAGTCAGAAAAATGGGATATGATGTTGTCGTAGAAGATGATGGAGCTCGACGAAGCTTTTGAGTTTTCAGTCGTTGTTCTTCATCTTTCAGTGATGAGGGTATACTGCCACCACCACCACATTTTTCAGCTTCTGCAAATCTCCTTCCGCCGCCACAATTCTCATTTTCTGAAACCCTAACGTTGTCGCCCTTGGATAAGGGTTTTGGTTCGAGATCTATTTAGGGTTCTCTATAGGGATGTGATGGTACCTGGTGGGGATAATCATCGACAGAGATGTCCGATAACCTAGTGTCGCCGATCTGTTCTTTAGAACTGTTGATTTGATCGATTTAGACTGGTATGGGATGCAAACCCAGGTCTTGGTAAATGGTGAGAAGATGGTGGAGCTCGAGGAATAGTGGTGGTAGAGGGTCATCAGGTTAAGGAAAGAGAGGTGTGTAAATGTGGTGGGATGGAGGTGGTTGGCAGTGAATGGTGGTGACGAACGAAGTTGGGGTGGGGTTTAATTTTTGGCTTGAGCACCCCTTGCACTAATTTGGGTACTGAGTATGTTTATGATCACTTTGTTTAGATCTAAGCAAGAAAGGGAGTTGTTAATGATGGTTTTCAGCTTTCTTAGTGGTTTCCGGCGAGGCAGTGCGAGAAAGGACGATATGGGTGGGGTGGATTACGATAAATAGTGGTGGTGAACGATGGTATGGTGTCCATTGGTGAACTTTTACTTATTTAATGATTGAGAGATGGGGGTACGGGTGATGAAAATGGAGGTGGTTGGCGGCAGATGGTGGTGGTTGGTGGCGAATGATGGTGGTTGGCATCCATTAAGGGTGACATTTCTAGTGAGTGTGTGTGTATGTTTCTGTTGAGATAGACGAAAGAGAAAAAGGGTGGGTGGGTCATTTTTATTTGTTGTAAGTTAAAAAAATATAAGTTAAATAATTTTTATATTTCAACAATTAAAGAAAATGAAAAATAGAAATTATAAGGGTATAATCGTCTTTTTAAGTTACAGGGACCAAAAACAATAGAAAGATCAAATTTTGGACCAGTGATGCACCAACATTTTGTTTTGGACCAAAAACACATAAAATTGCCAATCACAGGGACCATTTTTGCAATTTGGTCTTAAATTATAGTTAAATCTGTTTTAATTCATAATTTTATAAGTTTTATATAGTCGTAACGGATAAACAAGCAACAAGATATTTTGTTAACCTTTTTTAGATGACGAATTTAATTCTTTTAGAAACCACATCTATAGTTCCAGCAGTCATAACATTATTATGTATGATCCATTAGACTATATTGAGAAGCTCCACAATATCTGACATATTGAAAACACATGTACCAAACGCAAATAATATAAATATATATTGATTTTTCATGCACATTTTATCATGTTTTATCATTTTGCATGAGGCAACTTTTAAAACAATATGAGCATAACAAAAACCCCACTACCCATGCAAATAAGAGTGGAAATCTCTATTAGATCTACACATGTGAGTTTACTTTATATCCATTCAAAAACTAAAACATCAGTTGATCGAAGTATTGATCTTCCTTCCAGTGGGTCAGTCAAAAAATTCACATGTGCTTCTTTATTGTAAGAAACCTCGACACTTTTAAATATGTCAAAAGAGCATCCCTAAAAGAGTCTAAGCATGTCTTGTGACAAATAGGACATATCTCGTCAACTGGAAATAAAGTGATCATAAGGTGTACTTAAGGATAGCACGATACTCCACGGATGATATATATATATATATATATATATATATATATATATATATATATATATATATATCATCCGTGGAGTATCGTGCTATCCTTAAGTATATATATATATATATATATATATATATATATATATATATATATATATATTGAACTGGAAAATACAAATATTATAATCCACTCCTAAACTAACACTTAATTCTACCTATGACCACCACGAGACTTGAACCTTCGACCTCGATGAGGGAGGACACCACCTGATACCACTGGGTTAGAAGCCACCAAGACCATTAATAGGAATAACCATGAGAAAATCATGAGCATAAAGTGCACGTAGACACTCAGAAACTTATTACTATCTAAAAGTCATGTCGAACTATATTTTCATGTCTTGGACAATTTTACTACAAATAGTACTCGCCAATGCATGTTCGAATTTAGGACAAGAGTTTTCCTTATTAGTGAAAGCTCTAAAGTCAAATTTTGGAATCCTACCACAAAGACAAGCCAAAAAAACATAAGCAGAATCAATACTACATATGTCGCTATCTCGTAAGATATGATCATGTAACACCACAAATTAGGTTGTGAGGCTAGAAAAGCATAGGAGGAAGCCACTATCGCTGAGTACAACCACAAACCACCAAACCTAATAGGTAACGAAGCAAGTTACCATTGGATGTCCCTAAGTAAAGGAACTTCACAAACTACCATGTCCTCAATCGACCCACATAATCATTTATCAAAGAGCAAAGTTGCATCTCCATGTGAGTAGGTTGGCATGTCCGCGGGGAAAAGAATAGTTTGGCAATGCTCATGTAAGATCGAAGCAAAAAGAGTTCACTCTAAGATCATATAGTTGTGAAAATGGTGCATTAAAACAACAATATTGACAACTCTCTTCATGGCTAACCCACAAATGATTAAGCTCAATTAAAAATAAAATCAAGATGTGACAATTCAGTAAACTTTATAGTTCAATACATTGTAACTAACATATAACATTCAAAACTCATGTGTAAACACTCATCAAAACTGAAAACAAGTCAATGTATTAAACACGACGATTTGAGGCCCTAGGTAATATAAAAAAAATAGAATCTTAGAATGAAATAATTAGTAAAAGAGGGTGACCTTTTTTTGTTTTTTTAATGAGGTCGTTGTTATAAATTTATCTTTAGTATTCTAACATTTTCTGGTTATTTTCTTTCTCTTTTCCACTCAACTACTGTATACCATATATCAAGTTTTTTATACTAAAATAATAAAGCATATAAAAATAAGGCCTTAAAAATTTAAAGGCATTAAGCCATCAATTAAAATACTCTGCCCATTGACAGCAACTAAGGTAGTGTCTGTTTTTTTGTCTGCAGATCTGCGTGACCTCTTCTGTCTGCGCCGTGCAGACCACGTGTAGACATTAGCTTTTGTAGACTGTTTATTTTTTTGAAGACTGCAGACCTAAAAATGTTTGTGCGCCCTCTTCTTGGCACAGATGTGGACCAGAGTCTTCTAACATTTTCAGACATCTTGTAGCCTAAACACACACACACACACACACACACACACACATATATATATATATATATATATATATATATATATATATATATAAAGATTTTTTAATTATATTTTTTCCAACTTTATTAATGATAAACAATTGGAAAAAAAAAATACAAAACTTACAAAAAAACATTCGACGATATAAACTTGATATTTTTGATTATTTATAAATAAAGATTTATTACAATAATAATCGTTGAAGTTGTTTATATAAATATGAAAAAAAAAATCATAATATATTCTTATATTTTTGCCAAATTTTGTAAAACATTATTTAATACAGTATCGTCAATTTCTCGAGAAAATATTTTTGGTACGTTTTTAATGAATTTAATTGAAAAAATCGAAACTTATTTTCATCCATTTATGTATGAAATTCTTTGATCACTAATTATAATGTTTAGTTATAACTTTATAACCAAAATTGTTGGTTTTTATCAAATATATACTTTAATTCATACAATTTATATTTTTATTTTTTATACAATAATAAATAAAAGTTGATCTAGATTCGTTAATTATTTATAAGAAAGTCATAAAAATATTAAAAAATCACTTTCAAGTTTAAAAAAACCAGTTTATTTAGATTTCAGTTTATTTTAGTAGCCCGTAGATATTAAAAAAACAAACAGTCTTCTTTTTTCAGACTGCAAACATTTAGTCCATCTCTTCTACTGTAGAAGTCTACAGATATGATCCGCAGATTACAGACATTTTGCGTTAAAAAAAACAAACAACACCTAAAATTTGCTAAATGTTCATAAATCATAATCAATATTATTTGTTCTCATTACGTATTATATTTCAGTTTCACTTATGTTTGCTATCCTATTTACTTTCTTCACATGTTTGAAACTTAAATGATACAAATATACAATTATGTTTGCCATACTCTTCCTCCCTAACAACTCACTTTGACTTAACTTAGAGGACTGTATAGCAACTTCTCAAAACTTCAAGGCCTTGAATAACTAACAAACAAATCACAAGGGCCAATACGACACTCCATTTCCACTATAAATATATGAAGCTAGCTAACGCCTGTTTTCAAAACCGTATTGACTAAGTAAACGAGAAAAGAAAACTAGCTATCAAGTGAGATATTACCGTTGTCAGAGTAGAAAAATCTAAACCAACAGAGAGAAAGCAGCCATGGGAGCTCTTGATCATCTTTCCAACATATTCGATTGCAGAGGTGGAAGCAACAGAAAGTACAAAAAGCGCAAGCAGTTACAGGTAAAATACAGCTTAATTGCATTCGATTTTTGCTTTATTGTCTACAGATTTTATTCTAATGACTCCATGAACACATACACCCGATCACATATATAGAAATAAAATTCTGTAGCCAAATATAATTGATTCGAGTAGTACTCAGATCCGGTAGGGTTTGAATTTGACATATTCTGATTTCGTCTGAAATTATGTCTGCTATTTGATCGGCGTTCGTGTTCACAAGATGTTTATGTTGTTAATTTAGGTTTCTATCTAAAAACTGGCAAGTCGATTTTGAAATAAGATGATTAAGATCACATACACACGAACGTAAAAGTTGTGAATTTTTATTTCCAGCAAAAAATTTGAAAGATTTTGAAAAAAATGAACACAAATCACGATTCACGAACACTGCTTTAGTATCGGAATTCATGATCTCAAGCGATTTCCCTTCTTCATAATTTCTAGTAAAAAAAATTTGTTTTGGGTTTGTACATTGTGCATTAAAAGTTGTACGGAGATATACGTTGTGTAATGCTTCGGTTATGTGATAATACTTGTCTGCCTTTAGGAAGATGATAGAGAAATAGTAGCTAATGAAAGTGAAAGGAATGATGGTTACAGCCTTGTTTGGCTTTTTCTCATGTCTTAGACCACTAGATAGCTTTTTGGTTGCTTTTCACATATTTTAATCTAATTAAAAATAATACTATATGCCTTTTGAATCTTAAAATATGTGTAATTGCTTTTATTTTAAATTATTATAGAAATATATAGCTTTTTTTTGGGTATAATTGGTAACATGTTAAAACCTGGCCATTCTATTTATATGGTATTATTGGCCGCCTTATGATTAACTTTTGTACTCATTCGATATAAAGTGCTTTTGATATTAATCATAACAACATTAATATATTTTATATTATTGTAATCATGTGCCATGAATGATCATCAATAATTTTAATTTCAATTGTCATGATTTATAGTCGTATTTTATGTTAGTTCATACTTCATAGTACTTATTAAATAAGGAAAGTAAATGCATACATGTTCTCTAGTGGGTAAGTCTAAGGACATTTATGTGTTTTAAACATACCAGTTTTATTTCGGTTTATTCCGGTCCAATACACATCAAATAAAATATTTATAAGATTGTTTTGATTTTATTCCGTGTAACAAAATCGTTTCCTAAAAAACAATTTTTTTTTTAATATTTATAAATTTAATATACATAATCAACGAAATGGTTAGATATCCATCTAAATAGAAGTCCCACGATGCATGTTTGAGTTGACCAAAAAGTGGTCCTTAATGGCCCACATAGACATTATGCCGTTTTGTTTTGGCATGGCACTAAATGTCACACATTTATTTGTCACTCCCCCTTATCCGCCGCTAACCATTCACAATCACCAAATAAATTCTTGCCACCTTTCTCTTACGAAATATGAACATGCCACAAAATTCATAAAGTTCCGAATATTCACAACTCTATTTTATATTTAGAAAATAATAAAAAAGGAAATAATAATTTATTTATCTATTATAATTTTATAGTTTTATATTTTTCTAGTTAAAACATTATTTGCTTCGTAAAATCTATTTAATTATAATACTAGGTGTGAGACCTGTATATTATACGGGTTGATTTAAAAAATTATTAAACTTAAAATATAAAAAGAATATATTTTTTAATGTACAACTTTAAAATAAGAAAAAGAAAGAAACGTATTTATTACAATTTAATATCATATATATGATATTTAATATTTACATATATAAGTATATATTTTAATTAAAAACTAAAAAAACCAAAAATTGACAAGTGGATAATATTTATTTTAAAATTACCAAAAAATGACAAGTGCCAAAACTAATGAGAGATTGACAAGTGGCAAAAAAAAACTTTCATTTATTAAGGAGGATTATTTATTTTTCTATTAAAAGTTGGTTTTTTCGTTGGATGACAATCATTTGTTAATGTTTAATGTTATGATACAAAATATACGAAAGATAAGATGCTATAATAAATAAATTAGTAAAATATATTGCTATTTTTTTTACGTGAAGAATATACAAAAAAAAAAAAAAAAATCTTTCTAATTTGAATTTTTGTGTCCTGTAATAGACGGTGGAGATCAAAGTGAAGATCGACTGTGACGGTTGCGAAAGGAAAGTGAGGAAATCAGTAGAAGGAATGAAAGGCGTAACGTCTGTAACTGTTGAACGAAAGCACCACAAGCTTACAGTTGTTGGATACGTCGAGCCACACAAAGTTTTATCTCGTGTGGCTCATCGTACTGGTAAAAAGGTTGAACTTTGGCCATATGTGCCATATGATATTGTGGCACATCCATACGCGCAAGGTGTGTATGACAAAAAGGCGCCAGCTGGGTATGTGCGGTACGTTGAAGATCCACACAACCAGTTGGCACGAGCCAGCTCTACTGAAGTTCGGTACACCACTGCTTTCAGTGATGAGAATCCGGCCGCATGTTCCATCATGTGATTGGTCGGAGAGTATTTTGAAAATTTAAAAGTAACCAAAAAGACTTTTAAATATACAAGCAAATATAAGTATTGGTGCATATGTTTAGAGCCATGTTTAATGTTTCTTTATTTGTAGAAAAATGATGAAAAGGGAAAAAAAAAATAGCGTCGGGTCTATGGGTTATTTTGTTGTCTTTTAGTTCTTTTTTTTTTGTCGTATTTTATAGTGGATAGGTTTTGTTTTGATATTTGTATATTTTTTTTTATAATGAATAATCTATTATATGTGATATTGTGTGTAACAGTCTTTTACATTTCAAGAAAACATATTTTGTTCTTCCATGGTTTTTATTTCAAACGGCGCTATTTTATGAGTAAAATTATGGGTTTTTGTCATAAAGCTCCCAAATTTACATAAAAAAAACCGGTCGTTTTTTTTACCACAAATGTCTAATATTTGTCCTACATGTTTCATTTCAATGATTTTGACCGGTTCCCCTTAAACAACCGGTTACTTCCACCTTTTTAACCCCCAAACATAAACCTCTTCCGTTAACATTGATCCAAAGTCTTTCCCTCCCCTGTCTTCTATTCTCTCCCTCGTCTTCTACCCAAAGTATCTGTAAAATGTCGACTTCGTCTGCCAAATCAAGCTTCCAAGGTGGTCCAACATTGAGAAAGAAAAGAATAGTTAGATGTGGCTGTGGAGATGTGTGCAAGGTATCTGTTGCTCGAACACCTGAGAACTATGGAAAGAAGTTTTACGGGTGCCCTAATTACAAGGTAAACAATTTGCCCTAATTTGTAAATTTCTTGAGAAACCTTGAAATGGTACAATGAAGAAACCTTGAGAAACCTTGAAACAATTTTCCCTAATTTGTATGTAATTCATACAAATTATTGTTTTTTTCTAGGTGGAAGAAGAGGATTGTGGTTTTTTCAAATGGTACAATGAACAAGATGGTCACATTATCGACCCAACTCACACAAAGCAGAAGCAGGGGCAGGGGCATGGACAGTTGAAGACTTTGGTAGAAATAATTGTAGGTCTTTTGGTTCTTATTTTTGTAATGGTGACAATAATTGTTTTGAAGATGTAAATGTTGTTTTGAAGATGTAAATCATTTTGGATTGGCTTTTGGTAGAATGTTTGGGTTGACTTGGCTTTTGGTTTTTAGTTGCAAATGGAAGTACAATGTTGAAGTTGGCTAGTAACTGTTGTTTTGGATGAAGATTAAATAGCTAAATGGTATATGGTTCATAATATACATTAAATTGCTAAATGGTAAAGTACAATGCTAAAATTGGCTAACTGTAGTTACAAATGATACCTAATATATATGCCAATGGTATGGATCATACAAAATATTTGTGAAATGCAAATGGTAAAGTACAATGAAATGGTACAATGCTGTGAAATGGTATGATGCTGTGAAATGGTAAAATAGAAATTATCTGTGAAATGTAAATGGTAAACATAACAAACATATGGTTCGTAATATACATTAAATTGCTAAATGGTAAAGTACAATGCTAAAATTGGCTAACTGGTAAAGTACAATTGATACATAATATATATGCCAATGGTATGGATCATACAAAATATTTGTGAAATGCAAATGGTAAAGTACAATGAAATGGTACAATGCTGTGAAATGGTACAATTTTGTGAAATGGTAAGAGCAGCAGCTTGAGCAACCTCATTTGGAACCTGGTTGTTGACTTCATCCTGAAATTTGGTTGTTGACTTCCTATTTGGCCTTCTTACACCCAATTTCTTCCTTCTAACATATGGGACAGTTACTTCACTTGAAATTTCACCAACTCTGAAACTTGGGCCTTATAAACCTAATTTCCTCATTTTCTTGCTAGTGTTAGAACTTGAAGCATGCAGACTGCCCTGTTGACTTGCTTGTTGACTAGGTTGAGTGGTTATAGTTGATGTCACAAGTGGTTGACTGCCCTGTTGACTTGCTTGTTGACTAGATTGAGTGGGTACAGAAACATGTGGATTGGATCCAGCTACATCACATTTCCTAGGCCTCCCAATCTTCTTTGGTGGCATAGGAACTGGTACCTTTTTTTCATTCTTGCAACCTTTTTTATTATGCACATACTCAAGACAATTAGCACATCTCACTGTCCTTGGGGGTTTCACCCTTGAAGTGGAACTAAACTTACTCTCTTTCTCACTTGCATGCCTCCTTCTTTTGGTTTTGGGCCTACCAGGCATTTTCCTACCAACAGGTGGCAAAGGCTTGTTGTATCCAGTTAGAGGCCACATATTACTCCCATTCACAGGACTGATGTTTGTTGAGTAGTATTCCTTGAATTTAGTCACTAAAAAGTAGTCACTAATATATCCATCTGGAGTTTGATGGATATAATTAATGGCTGCTATGGCATGGACACAAGGGATTCCAGACAAATCCCATAATCTGCAAGAACAAATCCTACCATCCAAATCTACCTTGTAACTAGTACATGCTCTTCTCACTTCAAATACATTTCCTAAGCTAGGCACTACTAACCAAAGGCTGCATGAAGACAAATGAGTATGTATTAGTCATTATATATCAACTATAATGACAATTAGACAAAGAAACAATTATTTTGTGTCTTACCTAAAGTTCTTTCCAAAAAGATTCATCTTCTTAATCACCTCTGGACATATATTACCTTTCCATTTACTGCATTCATCATTCATAAAGGAAAAACTGTCCATTATGTATATCCTTATCTCTTCAAGCATTGTAATCAAAGGTTTTTTCCTAGCTTCTTCAATTATGGAGTTGAAACACTGTGAAATACCATTCTCCACTACCTCACAAGCAAACCCTACACTCATGTAAGCTCTGCACCATGTTTTGGGTTCTTTTGACATTAGATACTCATATGCACTAGGGCTTATGGTCTTTATTTTTTCCATGTTTCTCAAGAAGTTACCTTCAACACAACTCATTGCATAAGCCTAGAACAGCTTCTTCAACTCCAATCCAGAGAAAGCTTTATTAAAATTTGCATAAATGTGTCTAGCACATTGCCTGTGCTCCACATGTGGCAAAATAACCTTAACAGATTCAAGCAAACCCTGTGAACAAACATATTATCTTAGTATTTATAACCATATTGAAATAATCAAATTGAAGTATACTATAATTATAAGGGAACTTACTTTATGTTGATCAGAAATAACAACCAAATCTACACCAGTACCAAGGTCAAGATCATCCTTCAGAAGCTCCAGAAACCAGGTCCAATTATCCTTGTTTTCCACATCAACAACAGCCCAAGCTATTGGGAACACTTGGTTATTAGCATCTCTACCTATGGCTGTGAGTAATTCACCTTTTACCTGACCCTTTAGGAAGCATCCATCCAACCCTATTACCTTCCTACACCCTATTTTCCAGCAAATACTTAAAGCCTTGAAACATATGTAAAACCTTTTAAAATAATTCTTATCATCTGGATTGTTAGTAACACCAACTTTGCATGTAGACCCAGGGTTTGATCTCAATAACTCTTGGGCATAATCCCAAATTCTTTCATAGTGTTCATTTAATTTACCCTCAATCAATTCTTTTGCCCACTGTTTTGCCCTTCTAACATGTCCTATAGATACCACACATCTATATCTTTGTTTGATGTCACTGATCATCTCCCTAAGTTTAACTTTGGGCTTATTTTCTATCTCAGTTGCATAGTGTCTTCCAATCCATTCCGGGTTAACAATAGACCCAAATTTAAACACTCTAGAACAAAGATGCTCAGAATTCATTGCTTTAACCTGAAAGGTTCAGTCATTGTACATCCATGCTGCATAAAGTCTAAAAGGGCATTTATTATCTTCATGTCTCTTACCACATCTTGCAACAATTCTTCTATTGTTACTCTTCTGAAAGTATATTTGGCACCCTCTATTTACTGCATAGTTTGTCACACAAAATTTCAGTTGTGCAGGTGATTCGAACACGTCCCCTAACTTAGGTTCCATCTTATCCCACCTAACATTTGGATCGTGTATTCTGTATTTGTTAGTCACTTCTTCCTTTGCCTCCTCATCATTTTGCAAATCATTACCATGGTCCACTCAATCTTTCATCTCATCAGTCATACTTGCATTTCTAATGTTCGCATCACAAAGTAGAATGTTAAGAAAATGATCCTTACATTTATCAAGCCTTGATACAAACTCCTGTCGTGGTTTATCATCCATGTAAATCCCGTGCAGCTCAAAATCCATCTCATTTAACCCAGAAAATGGCTCGTAAATTCCAGCAAATGGGTCGTCGTAACCATTGTCTGAAGAACCCATTTCTAACCCCTACACAATCGCAACCATTATCATGAAAAGTAAGGACTTAATAGAGATGATTTCTCGTAAAAAACATGATCAGACCGTAATTTATTACCTCTTGAAAAACTCTAGCTTCAGACAATGAGAATGCTTCACCAAAATGGGAGGGTGGAGAGTGTTAATGGAGGACAAATGGAGGAGACGGGCAAATGTTACCGGTTGCAAATGGGGAAGTAACCGGTTGTTTAAGGGGAACCGGTAAAAAACATTGAAATGAAACATGAGGGGCAAATGTTAGGCATTTGTGGTAAAAAAAAAACGATTTTGGGCATAACCGGTTTTTTTATGTAAATTTGGGGGCTTTTATGACAAAAGCCCTAAAATTATATACAACTTATCCGCTAATCATTTTTGGAACACAAACGAGGTTGTCAATGGTATATTTGTAATTAATATATGTATATTTGATGTCATTTTTGTTAAAATAAACTAGTTGTGAGACCATGTAATACATAAGTTAATTAAAAAATGATTAAGTATAAATGTCAAAATATTTAAGAACTTTGAGTTTATAAAAAAATAAAAAAAAATAATAAATTATTATGATTGAAATGTTTTTTAACTTTTAAATTTAAATAAATAAACAAAAAAAACTAATAAGCTCTAATTTGAGAATATTTAATTTAAAAAGTAAGTTTATTAATGAAATTGATATCTATTTATTACTACATTTATTGTAATTAGTACATTAAATTATTATGTTGAATTTAATAAAATAAAATAACTCATGAAATGACATGTGGAAAAAAATTAATTCAAACTAAACAAAAAATAACATTTAACTAATTGAATGATAGTAAAAAAAAAATATTTATTATAGTAAATATGCTATTTTTTATTTGATTTGAAGACTTTTAGAAATAGGGTCCAATATCATAATTATTGATAATATTTTTTAATAAAAACATGCTCAGTTTGAGTTATCCTTATGACCCAACTGAACAATTAAAAGACAAAAGAATTTTGAAAGAAATTAGTTTATTAATTTGTTATTTTATGATAAATTAATTAGAATCACATTTCGATTATTTAGCGTAAATTCATTGTAGGGATTGGTTGTTAATTAATTAGAGGTTTTGATTAAATGGAACAACTTATGGGGGATTTCAGCAAAAAGGTAGTTACTTTGACATTAAGCAATCGGATGATTGAAAAATTCAGCCTTCCCCTCCCTTCTCCTTAAATTCGACGACAGCAAACTCTTTTAGGTTTGTGGTTTTGCAATTTTCCTCTCTTTCTAAAAGGCTATTTTTTCCTGCTTAGTTGGTGTTCTTAAGTGTGATTTCATTAGAGAGAGATTTTCCTTTGGATCCTTGGCATCCAATCAAAATGGCAAGAACAAAATTATAAGCACGGAGTTCTTTGCCCGATAAAGAGGTATGTAATCTTAACTTTCTTGTGGTTGCAATAATAGTAGGAACATAAGATTCTTGTATGTTTTTGTATGAACATTTGACTACGATTATCATATGCTTCCGTTGTCATAAATTAAGTGTCAGTGTGTTCAAAACCTTACATATCCATCCCATTCATTGTATCATACATCAATAACAACAGTGCTGTAAAAATCTCGACTAATTCCTTATTAATATCTGATTATTCCCTAAGCGATACTCGGTAACTTAAAATAGCAATTAGTATCCTACCTAAACAATGAGTAAAGCTATAAAAGACGATGAACTAGTTCCCTATTAATATCTGATTATTCAATAAACGGTACTTGATCAACTTAAAGTAGCAATTATTATCTTGCCTAAACAATAAGTAGAGTTATAGAAGACGATGAATTGTTAGTTTTTTGAAAAAGTTGTACATGAATGAAAACTATTTGAGAAATAGTTATTGTTGTATTAATCATATTAACCTATTTTGTTTATGTTACGATTGATATTTACCAATTTTATTAATTAGTCATTTAATTTTTAAAAATTTAATGGATTTATAACTTAAGGTCTTCGATTAGTCGTTGATTAATCCCCAACTAAACCAACTAATCTCCGGTAGCTAGTCGGCCAACTTAGTACCGTTTAAGGACGGTCATGCTATTGATTTCAAATTAGGAAATTCTTCGGTTAATATTGTTATCCTTAAATACCAGTTTATTAAAAACAGTATACCAATACTGTGGAAAACGCGATGACAACGCCATTTGGCCTAATTGATATGATATGAAAAGACAATACTTTAAAATTATCAATGTCATTATCAGTTAACTTGAATGTTTGGAACTATCAATTATTTAAGTTTTACTGGGATTTCTAAAAATAGTTTAACGTAATAATCACCAATTCTAGATTTATCAAATCATTTAATAAACAAGGTTAAAGATCCAAATCCTATACACTCATATAGATGTAGCCACTTTTATATACTTATATTATTATATAACAATGCATTTTATTATTTAAATGGTTTTGGCCGACGTATTTAGCGTATGGGATTAATCATAAAATAAGTTGTTTTAGGAAAGATAAAATGGATTAACCTAACCTCATTTAAAATACGCGCAACACTACTAGGTGTAGACAACATATTATTACATGTTACCACATCAAAAGTGTCCACCTCGCCATTTTAGTCACAATTTGATGTTATAACATCAAATATAGAAATGAAGAACACCAAATAATATGGGATAACACCTGCTATTTTCTATTTCTTTTATTTATTTTTTTGGATGTTTTTAATTTCTATTATTCTAATTTATTTTACTTTTTTTATTTACTCATATATTTCTAATTTGTTTTATTTTTTTTTATTTATGTCATATATCAATAAAAAACATACAAATTAATAAAACATAGTTTCATTAAATAGTAAATTAAAAATATCATACAAATTTTTAAAAAAACATTAGAAAGAAAAAAAATGACCAAAAAACATACGATAGTCCTAAAAAACACACAATAATTTTAAAAAAATAAAAATAAAAAAAACATTGATAAACTATTCGTCATCCAAGTATTTGCTCTCGATCTTTGTCTTTATCCTTCGTATCACTTCAGCTCGTCTCGATGGCATATTTTCTTCGTTTGTCGAAAGAGTTGTCAAATCCTTCGATATGCGATCCTGCTCGGTTTCTTGACGAAGGAACTCCAAATGCTAACGTTGCAATTCATATCTTTTATTTGCGATTTCTGTGTAGGCGTTGAATTTTTGTTTCATTTCCGCGTGCTCTCGAAGCTGACTTCCATTCTCCTTCGCATTTCGTTGAGCACGCTTCGCTTTGTCGCACCCCATCGGTCGTCGTGGGAGAGAGATTTCCTCATTGTCGTCAAATTCGTCCGGGAGCTCATCGATGTCCGCTTTGAGGTCGATGTCCGTGCATCTATCGAAAACGTCAACCGAACCCGAACCACAAGATCTCTTTGATTGTTGTTCCGATGATGTTGGCGTTTTTATCCATTTTGGATCTTTCCTCACGATCTCCCAAATTTTTTCGTGCTCAAATACGTGACCTATTTGCATGTGATATTCCTCCCTCACGGCTCTAAACACATTGAACTCATTCGCACTACTTTGTCGTTGAGAAGAAAGTTTGTTGTAGATGAAATTGAATTTGGTGCACTTCCAGCTAATTTGAGCCCATTTGCCACTAAGCATACCGTGATTGCGATATGTGTCATTCTTGTTCAAAATTATGCAGAATTTGACAATCACAGCTTTCCAAAAAGCAATTATCCTTATATCGTTCCCCAAAGTTGGTTGTTTTGAAGTCCGGCACCAAGCCACCGCCAACGCATGCTTTTCGTCCGTTGTCCACCATGTTGGAGGTGCTTCTGTTTGCTTCGCGCCAACCACGACCTATTTCCCTTTCTTTATTTATCTACCCTTTTTCCCGATGATTTCTGACTACCCCCAGCTTACGTCTCGATAACCGTTTCTTGTGTGGGTGGGGGTTGTGTGGTTGTTTGTCGCATAAAAGGCGAGGTAAAGAAGTGCAGTAAGGGTGAGACGGGATTGAAAAAGCTGGCGGAATATGGAATTTAAATATTGTACCATTTTTAAACGGTAAAAAGTTTGCAACACTCGGATTATGCACGTTAAGACCTGTTACCACAATAATGAATGATAACATAATGTCTAATAACGGGAGGGTGGGGCGGTGTTCGCCTGTTATGGCGACGCCACATCGGATAACGCCATAAGAGCATTGTCCATACCCATCCGTCTAAAAAAATGTAAGATTAGCCAGAGCAGAATAATTCAGCAATGTTTCTCTACTAGTGACCCAATCACATGGGGAACCAAAGGGATTTAAACTAAATTCGGATGCATATAAAAAACACGTATACCTATATTACAACCATTCTCATTTTTATTTATTTGGTAATGAGTACATAATAAATTTTCATTTTGGAGTTACAGAAAAATACAATTTTCTATTCAAAATATCTGAACGTAAATCTATAGGAGATCCCAATGTGGATGTTTTATAACACTTGTTACTAATCCTATAAATTTTTTACCATGGCCAAAATGTCCTTTCTTAAAGCTCTTGCAACACTTATGCTACGAGATGTATCTCTCACACCCATAAGGTTGTTGGTATACACAACAAGAACCAGGCTCCTGACTCGGTGGTTGGTTGGTCATGATCGTGCACATAACCCTTGGTGGTTCCATTTTTTAAATACTATTTTCAGTTTCAATCTAATCTGCAGTCCAGAATCAGCCACGTAAGGGAGAAAGCACAAGGCAGCATCACATCGTAGTAGAAGCGATCACATTCAAAAAAGAAGAAGAAGCGATTATCGACAACAACTCAACACGGGCCGATTACTTGTTTACTTGATTGAATGCAATGCACTCCTGCTAATCAGGTAATAGATTATGATGATTATCAATTTATAAGTGTCAACTGAATACTTGAATGAATAGAATAATAGATTATCAATTTATCATATTCATAGAAATTAGTTTAATAGTTTATCACTATATCATATTAATATTGTATCATTTAATAGTTTATCACTATATCATATTAATAGTTTATCGCTATATCATATTAGTAATATAGTTAATAGTTAATAACCAAAATCTTAATTTTATTTGAAATCTTATTCAATTAGATTATAGAATGTTGAATGAATCATTATGAAAAAGATTATTAGAAAACGAAATTAAATTATAAGATTAAGTTTATTGTGTAATTATTTATCAGAATTCAAAAATCAAAGTGTTTAAAGAATTAATACCACTTTATCAGATTATCGTTAATGTTGAAATTCTGAAATCTGATTGAATGTTGCATCAAATTATAATAGATTGTCAAAAACTAAAATCAAATTATTAGATTATGTTAATTGTATAATTGTTTATCGGAAAATCAGGTTATCTCATTATCATATTTTCAGATTATATTTATTGTAATTACTTGAATGTTGAAAATTGAAACTAATGAGCTTGTAGTGATGAAGTCTAAACAACCATCTGGTAGTCTAAACATAAAAATAGAAAACTAGATTAAGAAAAGAGAAGACGGACATTGGTACTCTAAATAAGTTTATCCATAAACAACTTGTTGAAGACTATGTTAACGAGCACTTTGAAAAGCATGTTGAAGAGCATGAACATGTAGAAGTAGAAGATGCAGAAGAGCAAGAGTTCGTTAAAGAGCTTGTTAATATATGTGATCCAAGAAGGTGGAAAAAGAATAATTATGAGGAGATTAAATTTTTGGACAAGAAAGGTCCTAAAATAGATAATAGTATTATGTATGGTCCGTACGATAAATTTAGTAGACAATTTCCTACAACATTATATACAAGAGCTTTATCAAAATTACAGAAGTGTGATAGAGAATGGCTAGTATATTCGAAAGAGCTAGACGTGGTATTTTGTGTCTGTTGTAAAGTGTTTAGAAAAAGGGATTTCGAAAGGTAAATTGGATGATGAAGGTTATGTAGATGGGCCATGTTGCCACTAGGGTTAAAGGACACGAAATTTCCTTGGACCATCTTACAAATAGGAATAAGTGGTTTGATATGCATAAAAGATTGAACTTGAACGAAATAATTGATAAAGTTCAATAAGAGAAATTCAAGAAAGAAAGAACTTACTAGAAACAAATCCTTTTTAGAATCATTACAGTAGTGAAGTTTCTTGCTAAACATAATTTAGCATTTCGTGGATTCAATGAAAAGTTGTATAAAAAAGATAACTATAAATTGTATTTTTTTTTTGTTCTAGTTCCACCAAATACTTTTTTGTTAATTATTATGACTAATTTCACATCTTATTTGTTAATTGTATTTAACAAGCAATGGAAAATTTTTAGGTGTCATTGAAATGTTGAAAGAGTTTGACCCGGTTATCAAAGATCATGTGCGGTGGATTACAAGTGACGGGCTTCATGTGCATTATCTTGGCCACATGATTCAAAAGGAACTAATACTTTTGGTAGCTTAAGAAATTAAAAACAAGAAGATAAATGAAGCAAAGTACTACTCAATCATACTTGATTGTACTCCCGATTCATATCACTAAGAACATATGACTATATTAGTGAGGTATTTGAAGTTATCATATAATTTTATTATTATTGAGGAATCCTTTTTAGGTTTTTTAAATGTTGTTGATACCTCTAGAAAAGGGCTATTTGATATTACACTTAAGGAGTTAAAGTCTCTTGGTATTGAAATTAATGATATACATGGTCAAGGCTATGATAATGGAGCAAAATATGAAAGGAAAACACCAAGGAATGTAAAAGAGATTTTTAGATCTAAATCATAGAGCATTTTACACTCCTTGTGGTTGCCATTCTCTTAATCTAACATTATCTGATATGGCTAAGAAGTGTGTTAAAGGTAAGAACTTTTTTGGACTCATCCAACACATTTATACTGTCTTTGCAAATTCTATTAAGAGGTGGAAAATTTTGAAAGATAATGTTGAAGCTTGGAGTCTAATGTCATTGTGTCAAACATGTTGGGAAAGTTGGATTGAGAGTGTAAAGGATATTAAACTACAACTAGTTGATGTACATGAAGCTTTACTTCAAATTGGAAAAAGAGATAATGATGTTGCAATTGCAAGTGAAGCAACTTCACTAGCAGATAAAGAACTTGGTGACTTTGAATGTTTAGTATCAACTATTATTTGGTATCAAGTATAAAACCAGGTGAATATTATCAGTAAAAAGTTTCAATCAAAGGATATGCATCTTGATAATGTGTAACATACATGTTTTGAAATCGTGTTTTCTAATGAATAATAGTATGAAATATTATGTGATATTCAATATTGAGTTCTAACAGATAGTTTATACTGGAATTAAAGTAAAACTATGTTTAGAATCACTCAAAAATATTGGAAGTCTTATGAGATTCCAATCTAATGTCAAATATTGAAATTTAACGAAAATATAAAGTTTGAAATAAGTAAAATTTTATTATTGAAAGTTGTAGAAAATCTCGTTAGAAACATTTAGGTGAAAACGTCATCGAAATCCAAATTATAACGAAAAAGTTATGACTATTTGAAGTTTCACGATAAAACCGGCACGCCATCGTATGACGTAAAAAGTGGGTTTTCGATAAACTACTTTTTAGCCCTTATGATCTAAATGAAAGTTTTAGTATTCCTTAAATCGAA
The DNA here is from genome assembly GCF_052625555.1 of Lactuca saligna. NCBI lineage: Eukaryota > Viridiplantae > Streptophyta > Magnoliopsida > Asterales > Asteraceae > Lactuca > Lactuca saligna. The sequence continues at coordinate 172,435,408 of NC_136424.1, forward strand.
AATTTTCATAAAAAGAACGTCTAAATATGACTTCGTATGAGGAAGTTATGATTTTTCTAAGTTTCGGTACAACAGTAGACAACTAAAAACTCGAAATAAAGATCGAATGCTTTTTTAGCCGACACAAGCTAAACGAGAATCAAAGGTATCGTCAATAGTAGTACAACGGTAAAAAGACAGATAAAAACGAAGTCTAAACAAAATATAATATAAAAAATGAATTCAAAATTAGCCGACGGAGTCTAAACGTAAGTTATAGAGTATATTCTCGCCTACGTGTGAGTATAAAGAGCGTAAAAAACAGAGCTTGTATGCAAAAGATATGAATTTTTTGAATTTTTTAAATAATAAATAAAAATTCAAGACTTATCCGAAGGTGTACGCCCAGTGTACTTCGCTTCGTACGCCCAACATACGCATTGCAGGGTCTCGGATCAGTCACGTCGCCGGTCTTCGTATGCGAGCCACGTATCAGCCATGTCCAATCCCAGGGTTCCGATCAGATGACACTTCGCAGGGACGCCTCACGTACATGGATTATGCCCGACGTACAAACCGCCTTTCAAGTACGCTCAACGTACCTGGGACTACGCCCAATGCAGTCACCAACTTCAGACCCTATAAAATGGATGCGAAGGCAGCCGTGTTTATGTTACAAAATTTCACTCTTTCACACCTTATATTCTCTCTAAATTTACCCTAACACCCCCTGAAGTCCTAGCATCATCCTCGACACTCGAAGCAATTCCCGACGCCCCGAAGTTCCTAAGAAAATTATATTTTCAAGTCGAAACTCTGCCCGTGAAAGGCTGGTTTTCAACTAAAATAGTTGATTTCGTTACGGAAAGTCATATATTTAAAGCCACAGTGCTACCCAAATTATCATATATTCCCTGGTTATATCACGGTGAGTTCAATATACAAGAACAACTATATGTTATGTGTTATATGTGCTATGTGCTTTTCCGTTTTATTATCTCATGTTGTTATGCCGTGCGATTATGGTCGCAAAGTTATACCTTTGACCATGTGATCAGTGAAAGGACTTAGATTCACGGTGGTACTATTATGTAACCTCTGGCCATGTAGAGCATGTCTCGTAAGAGAAGGGTTTTTCCTGGGATAACTTAACTTTTCATAAACAGGCTATTTAACAATTGGATAACCAAAATTCTTTTATAAGAAAATATGGGATTTTCTTGGATAACAACTTTTCATGAAATCAAAGGAACATTTTCTTATACCAGAAATCAACTGCTTATGAACTCACCAGCTTTATGTCATATTTTTAAAACTGCTTGTATTCTCAGGTTCACATTAGACAGGTATCACACTTACTTTTGGAGAAGACGGTGCATATAAAAGTCTCATCTATACTTTTGTTATACTGATATATATAAATTATGTATTTTTCCACTTTCAAACAATGTAAATATTCTCATGTAATGTAATGGTTGTGTTTACTATGCTTACTATGTACAATGGTTGTGATACTACGCATGACGTTCTCCGCCCCGGAACGTTTCCACCGTCGGTTTCTGGGTGTGACACTCTTGCTTCCTTTTGATGCTAGTTACAAGTATTGATGGTCAAATTTTCTTCTCCTTTAGTGATTAATTGCGTCAAGCACTTACCTCACACAAGATGGGAACTAGTATTCCAAGTGCCTTACATATGATGGTGGATACATTATAGAGAAGATCAAGATTTTTGTTCTTTTGATATCTTTATCAACTCCCCAATTCCAAGGTATATCAAAGTATTCAATGGTTGCAGTTCTTACCATCCTACGGTTGTCATAATCTTTTTAGTTTATGTATTTGGATCCTCTTGGTGGTTTGGTTAAGAATGGTCTAAAATAAACTCGTTATTTTTAGTCTTTCGTTTTCTATTCTAAAATTGTTTTATAAAAAATTACGTTTTTAGCTTCACAAAACTCATCAATGGTATCAGTCCCTCTTATACATGTTTAGAAAGATTTATTTAAGTGTTTGATAACCTTTGGTTTTTGAAAATATGTTTGATATTTCCTTTAGCAAAGAAATCACCAAATATATATTCTATGAAAACATGTTTTTATAATTGTTATTTTTATGTAACCAATTTTTTCATGCGTTTGGTTGTATAAATTTTCCTTATAAAAATAAAGCATTTGTTCTTAGATTTAATATGATGTTGTTGTGTACAAAGAAGTCATTGGGACCATTATGCTGTGTTTGGTTGATATTTATTTATTAATAAGATGTAATAGATAAATATATGTTTTTTTTTTTGTTTTTTTTGTATGTAATAAATTAGTTGGACTACTTGTATTTTTTCCCAAAATATAACAAGTTGAAGAAATGACTACTTTGAAGATGAGTTAACCACTTAAGACTATAATCCCAACCTTAAGCTTTTAATTTTGGTTGTGGGTTTAATTGTAGTCTTAATGATTTAAGTGTCATTACAATACATAGAGCCTTGAAGTCTTTTTGCAAGAAAACATTGTCTAGGCAAGTGGGAGTTTGAAAACCTTTTGAAGTGTGCCTAAAGTACTTAGGAATGACTTAATAATTCTTTTGTTAACTCGCAAAAGTTATTACTAGTTTATGGTTTGGTTTATACACATTTTTTATGCATGTTGTGTTGTTTATTTTATGTTGTTACATGTTATGTTTTATGTATGAAAACTGTTTTTACATGTCAAATAACAATTTATCATAAAATAACATCACTTGGAGTTTTAGAAATAAATATTTAAAAGATAACATAAGATGTTTATTAATGACTTTTTATTAAAGCATTTTAAAACGTTTAAAATTGAGTTTTTATTAAAAATAGTTTTTATTGTAAAACTCTTAATAGAAAATTTTAAAATATTTAAAATGGTTTAAAATCTGTTTTGAATTTCATCTAAACCCCATTTCTTTTATAACAAATAATATTTTTATTAAAAAAAGACCAAAAATCAGTTTATAGCATTATAACGTCAAACTATAATACTAGTTATTATTTATATGTCAAAATTTAATATATGATATTAATTTTTAAAACATAACGCAACATGTTCATATTATGTTTTATTAATGCTAAATGAGATTTAAGACATTATTTCACCACCATAGTTTTGGTTTATCAAAATATGACTTTTTATCCTAAGATATATAAAATGAGTTTCTAAAATAAAATGAATTTTTATTCTACAAATTTTATTAATCCATAAGATTTTGACTAATAAAAGGAGATTTAAAATTGTGATTTCAGAACTCATCCAAAACCTCAAGTCTTAACTATAAAATGAAGCTTTATTAAAAGGCTATAACTGGTTCTTAAAGTGCTCTATGACTAAACTCTAAATATAAGATATTAGTTTATAATTGATCATGACTAACTATAAATAAACTGAAGTTTTATTTGGAACCTGAAGAACCTTATACAAGAGATATGATTTTTACCAAAGGTACATGAATTGTTAAATGCTCGTAATATTAATGAGACTTGTTTTTTGTAACTATATTTGTAAAACATATATAAAAGCTTTTCTTAACATGTAAGTCAGTGTTGTCCTTTTCAAGAACACTCACACATCATTTGTATTGTCTTGGTGTCACAGGGTCACCTGGTCATTAGGATTTTGTCTTATGATGTTTGAGGTGCTTTTATACTTTCTATTGTCATATGGGTCACCTAGTTAATGGTTCGTTACAATGCTACAAGTCTTTACAAGTAGGAATATTTGATCAGGAATCTTGTGATAAAGGTCACCTGAGTATGAGATGCTTGAGTCATAGATGAGATCAAACATGTCAAGTTACACAATAGTTGTGTAGGATCTCATTATCTAGGAATTATATATTTTATGCAATTGGTAATCGCTACCTACCAAGTTCGATTAAGTAGATGAGATAAAGGGCACCTAACCATTCACTTGTTCCATTACTTGGATCTAGACTTTAATACATTAATGTTTTAGAAACAATTAAAATGTATTAAGTTTTAAAGATTTAATATTGAAAATACCAAATGAAATTTTGTTAAATTTTGTAAATAACTGCTAATACTCTTAGGCTCCTGTAAAACCTCCTTATTCTGAGTTTCAAGAGATAGTAACTTTTGATGGTTATAATTTCTATAACTGGTATGATACCTTGAGATTTTCCTCAAGGATAAACTTAAATTATATTTATTGAAAAGTCTCATTCCTGAACAGCCTCTGCTAAGCCGTGAGGCTAATCATAATGGTTGGTGGAAGTATTATTGTGGTGTTGTTTGATGTGTCTCATATCATACTTGAATAATAATCGTTGACCTACATGCGGTCTTGGATAATTATGAAGCATACCATATGTTTAATCAAGTAAAGCAGATATTCATTATGAATAATAGAACCTCTACAAACATGTTCATATCATTGAATAAAAGGAAGGTCTATGAGATTATGTACTCTAAGAGACCTATAATTCAGTTAAGGGAAATACTACATAAACCCAAGAAATCAAGAAATGGCCAAAATGATTAGTGTTGTTTCTATTGTGAAGAAAGGGTACACTGGAACAAGATCTTCTCCTCTTATCCCACCAAGTTGAGGAAGTCTGGCATGACCAACACTTCAAGTATCTATATGATAGAAATATTTATTTTTCCATCATTCACTTGAGTATTTTATATTTCATGTGACAATAATTGTAACGTACCAAAACTCAAAACCAATTTTTTTCATTTTTATATTAAATAAACCATCAACCAAACATGTTTGATAAAATCATAAAGTATTCACAAAACATCCCAAAGGTACATCAAAGTTAAATAACCGGAAATCATGGTGTGTGTAATGTGATCATCCCGAGCCATTCCCTTTCGAACCGGAGGTATCTGAAACATAAACTGAAAGCCGTAAGCACAAAACTTAGTAAGTTTCCTAAAATACTGCATACCATACATATTTGCCACCTCAAGGTTGTGCCGGGTCTATTTCACCCCCAGGTCTATTACACCCCTTGAGTCTATTTTAACTCATATATTAGCACAAGTCTATACCGGGTCTATTTCACCCCGAGTCTATTTCACCCAAGAGTCTATTTCAACTCATATGTCAGCACAAAGCTGTACTAGGTCTACTTCACCCCACATACATATAGAAAACAGGTACACATGCATGCAACACATACCGCAAGAGTCACAAAGTCTACAAGCACATATAATCCCTAGTGTCCTACGGTATAGTGAGCAAACTCACCCCAGTCTGTTGAAACGGAGAATCCCCGCACTAACCAGTCCTATTAAACCCTAATTAATAATTGGGTCATAAACGATAATTGAGAATTTAATAACCTAATTTTGACTCCAAGGGTAAAATACCATTTTCCACTTCCCTTAATTGGCCCAAAAGTCGTGGCCCAAACTCGATGGCACTAAAAACCTAATAATTACCCAAAAGACACTCAAAGCCTAATATATCCCAAATCCATAAAGGCCCAAAGCCCAACAGCAACCCAAATTAAGAAAGATTATTGGCCCAACAAAGACCCAAAACCCTAAAGTCCAATGTCGGCCCAAAAATTCAAAAATACCCAAGTCCAGCTTAAGTACGCTAAGCGTACGAGCAGTACGCCCGACATATTAGGTTGCTATGTCTGATCGGAGATTAAAATGTGTACGCTTGCGTACGCCCCATTAAGTCATTTTTCCCATTAAGAGCTTAATGCTTAATGCCAAACGTCCATATTTCATATCTAAATCTTGGTGAATGTCTTAACCCATAAAGTCACTAACTTGAAGCATTTGTATGGCTCAAATGAACTCAAACCTTAGATTTAACATCCTACTTTCACAAAATGGACAAAATGAATACTCATGTATTGTTGATCCTTCACTAGGGATCTCAGAAACATCCACAGGAGCAACTCATAACTTCTGAAGTGGTAAAATCCCACTAGAACTCATTCATGGGACTAAAAGTGTCAAAAACTCCACAACAACTATATCTAAGCATAGTATGAGCAATTTCAAATCTTTATACCTTTATGAAGCTGAAAATGATGAGTGAAATCTGGATCTCAACCTTCTCCACGATCAATGCTCCTTCTCCAAGTTTCTTCTTCTTCAAGGTTCACTAAACACCCACTAAAACACATATAAAGGGGGTTAAATCTCTCTAGATGAGTTAGGGTTTCGAAATAAGGCTCAAAAAGGAAATAAATATTGGGAAATGAGAGAACCTTGGGACATAAGATTGATTAACTATGGTCTAAACCCAAAAAATTAAGGGTTGTCCCCTAACCGCGTATGCCCAACATACAAAGATGTACGCCCGACGTATGCACGTCCTCCCTAATTTCCATTTAACACCCTTGTGGACCAACTTTTCAAACAATAATTATACCAAGGGTCAAAATTTAAAATACCTTGAATCGGGTGTTACACTTATATTCGATATTCTGTGCAAATTATTGGAAGAAATAAGCAACTAATTGTTGACGATTGGTAATCCATGCTAGATATATAACAAGATCTGTTAGTGAAGCTGTTGGAGCTTTTTATTACCAAATAGTGTATATTTAAACAATATATGTTTTGTACATATTTTTTTATGACCATGTAACATTTGTAAATTTTGGATAAATCTAGATTTGCTTATCGTTTAATGGATGTTCACATGCATATTTTGAAACAAAGTATTCTATGTTAAGACTATTTCTCATAATGTTGTTTATGAAGTACATCTATGTGTTTTTCAGTAACTTAATAGTTCTAATGATAACACCTATATAATCAAACGATATTTGATTTAATATTATCTATGTCATTATCATCCTAACTATATAAAACGAAAAATATATACCAACTTCAAAAGATGGAATATTTGAAGGAAAATGAGTATGATTCATTTGATATACGTGAATCATATATTATATGGGAAGATGATTCACAAGAGTCTTTCTCTATTAATAGTGAAACAATAAAAAGGTTTGAGGAAGATTTACACAAAGTGATGTATGTAATATTTTCAATCCATGAATATATTTCGTAATAGATACTTAATCAATTTCACTAACATCTTTTTATTCATTATTGTCGAAACTTTTGATTTGCTCAAATTGTTTCTTAATGAAGATTTAAATACAACTTAATGAGACCATCATTAACCTTCCATTATGATAAAGAAAATGTGTTTTTAATCCAAGACTTCTTGGAATATCTTAGGAGTTGTGGAATCGTTCACAACCCATTCCGTCAAAGAACACTAAATCGTCATTTGTATAGTTCTTGTGGCACAGGATCACCTTGTCGCTTGGATTTTGTCTTATGATGTTAGAGGTAGCTTTCGAATTCTCTAGTGGAATAGGATCACCTAAATACTTCTTGAATGTTGATATTATAAGGTTTTAATGAGGATAAATCAGACCTTATAGTTTGTTATATGATATTTCATAGAACTCCTTCCTTTATATATTTTTGGAGTTATGCTCATTGCAACAAATATATATTGAATATATATTTCCAACTAAACAATTAAATTAAATACTTTTGTTAGAATAAGGATGAAACGTTCTTATCCTTATCTAAAAGGTACAGAGTTATTAAGCTTGTGTTAGACAAGAAGCTTAACTCAACCTGACATCTTCTAATTGCATTTATGCAGACTATCCTAAATGATTGTTTACGATGAAGTTTCAATGATCCCACTAACCATCATTCGAGAAGACATAATTAGAAAGTTATTTTTCTAATTGGGAACAATATGGAAATTTAAGAGCTAAAGAACCGTAAACAAAATGCATCATAGTTAGGAACTAGCAAGTTGTAACATCCGAAGTCTTGAAGAGAAATTTTTTAGAATAATCCTATTTCTAGGTTAACACGACGAGTTGGAAGGACCAACTCGTCGTGTTGAAGATGGATGGATCACGATGGTTTAATGAACCAACTCGATGAGTTGGGGAGCCTCAACTCGACAATTTGGAAGTTGGGAAGGAAGCCTTAAATTTTAGGGCATTGCACCCTATTTAAAGTCCTTAAGTCCTTTTCCTGGCCTCCTTATCAGCCTCCGTTATTGTACAAAACCCTAAATCGAGTTGTAGCCTCCAGTGTCAAGTTTTTGGAGCCTTAAAAGGAAGTTTAGTATTCATTTTGTGCATTGAGAAGGAATTAGAAGATCTTGAAGTTTCTAGCTTAGAGAAGGAAGTCTTGGATCCAAAATCACTCCATTTCTTGCAGACAATTTAAGGTATCGAGTTCATACATTGACTTATAGATGATTAGATCTCCTTATTTTGGGTTTTGATGTATTTTGCCTCTTTTTGGGGATAATGATGGAGTAAAGTCATTTTAGAGGTTGTTCTTTCATATCTGAGTTTCTTTTGGTACCCTTGAGCTTAAAGGTACAAACTTTATGAGGATTTTGGTGTCACGCGTGCATTAAGTAAATTATTAAGTCCATTCCAAGCTTAAGAGCTTCATTTAGACATGCATGAACGTAAAGTTGGAAACTTTACGTGGTTTTCCAGCTCAAGGAAGTCAGATATATGTTTTGGACATATCCTCATGGATTAAGTGCTTAATGCAATGTTTTGAAAACCAAACCGGACATTGAACCGGTCGTCTTATCGGTTCGATGGTTCAACTGGTCTGACTGGTTGGACCGGCCCAACAAACCGAATGAACCAAAATATACATATACACACACACACACACACACACATATATATATATATATATATATATATATAACAACTTAAAAAAAGGAATCATATAAACTAATCCCATATATATATATATATATATATATATATATATATATATATATATATATATATATATATATATATATAACAACTTAAAAAAAGGAATCATGGTTTTATTTTGGAGTTTGACAAATTTTTATGTAAAGCAATGTAAACTAATCCCATATCGGTGGATACATAAAAGTGGAGCTGCCAATTTGTTTATAAAAATAAAGAACTATAGTGTTTATCCATAAAACAAAGATATTATTTCCCACATCGTCGGTAAGTACAATCTCGATAGCAAACTCAGTTTTTAAAAAATCAAATGAGTGTCGTTCTTGTATTATTGTTATCAAATGGGCCGCACCGGTCCGGTTCAATGAAAATAGGTGGTCTTTTCCGTTTTAATATGCTACTGGTTTTTAGAGTCTTAAAAACCGGAACCAACACCGGTTCCCGGTTGAACCAGCCGGTCCGGTCCGGTTTTCAAAACAGTGGCTTAATGTGTTAAGAGGTGGGTTTCTGGCGAACTCTACGAGTTTGTTGGATAAACTCGGTGAGTTAGCTTGAATTTCCTTGACATTTTCAGATTGATAGAGGGACTCGGTGAGTTGACTTGGTTTTTCCCGATTTATGCTGATTGGTGGAGAAACTCAACGATTTGAAGGACAACTCGACGAGTTTGGTCAACTTGGACCATTGACTTTGACTTTTAACCTTGTGTTCGACCAAGTTGTTCTAAGGAGGTACTTGAGGTAATCAAAAGTGTAATTAAGAAAAGTATGGGCTTACGATAAGACCCAAATGGGATTGGGCCCAATTTGGAAAGTTAGGCCATTAGTGGGCCTTTGTGGATCCTCTAGTTTTGGGCTTGAGAGTTTGAGTCATTAATTGGCCATCAAAATACAAAGTGTTGGACTAGAGAGAAGGTTTGGGCCTTAAGGTAAGGCCATGTAAGGGGTTTGGACCCACTTTGGAAATTTGGGCTAATGATTGATTTATGGGCCTTTTGGATGGTAGTTGGGTCATAAATATGGACAAGGCTAGGTTAGGGGTCAAATTGTTCTTTTACCCCTGGCGTGGAGTTGTGTTTATGAGTTGGGACCCAATTGTTAATTGGGTGTTGTTTTGTTATTGATAGTTCAAGGATCTGCCGACAAGCAGTCAACGGTGATATTGTATAATTCAACAGTACGAGGTAAGTCTTCTTACTATATCCATGGGTCGAAGTCACCAATGCCAACCCATTATGTGTTATGTGGTATGCTAGTTGCCTATGTGATACTTGCATGGAAGACCCCGGGGTGCCCAAGGTAATTAGATACCAGACCATGGGGGGGTGCCTATGGCATTCCAAGCAAAGATCATAGAGGGAGCCCATGACATTCCGAATAAAGACCATGTGGGGCAGCCCATGGCAATAACATGTATGATGTATGATATTTGTTGGTTATATGTTATATGGTATTTTGGGGAACTCATTAAGCTTTGTGCTTACGGCTTTCTGCTTATGTTTCAGGTACTCTGGTTTTCAAATGGAAGGGCTTGGAATGATTGTAGAGCACACACCACATGTTCCGCACTCATGAATTACTCTGATTTAATGATGTTTAGTTGAGATTTAATTACTCTGATTTTATGGGAAAAATCTTTTTTTTAATGATTTATCAATCCCAAAAACAAAAAATTTTATGTCATGATTTTTAGAACATTACAAGTTGGTATTAGAGCCTTGGTTTTAGGGATTCAGACATACTGTTGAGTGTGTCTGAACTTAAACTGAGGATTTGGTAAATGTTCAAAAAATAAAAGTATTTAAGGAAAGAGTTTTCTAAGATAATAAAGGGCATGATGCATGCAATCAGCCGAGTTCAAGTAAGTTTTCCCAAAATATCCATATGTGTTAATGATATGACTTGATTTATGAATCTCTGAATCGCATGCTAGTTAGGGCTAAGGATCTGCTTAGTTTTTTATGTGATGGAATTCCAGGAGAGGTTCCTTTGTATGTATATCATATGAGCTAGTAGACTTGCATGCTAGTGTTGATTAGTTAGTGGTAGTTTGGCCAGATATATGATACATGGTTACATTAGGTGTATTGGATATTATGCTGAGATGGAAATATCTATTGGAATTAGTAATTGCTAAATGTATGCTTTAAAAATTGTATACGGTTAGAATCTTATAGCTTTAGAATAATTGATTTAGCCTTATTTCCTTTTCCTTGTCTAGTTGTAGTCCTAGGGTAGAGTCTACTATTTGAAAGTCTATTTGACCATGTTGTGTGTATAATTTACTTGCATAAGGCAACCGGCAGTAAGGGTGGAATTTCTTGCATCAATAGTAGTGTATGGGGTGAATGTCCTATGATAGTGCTATGGATCGGAGTGTTACTGCACAGATGCTTCTTAATTTGTGCTTTGTGGAACTCTTGGTTGATGGGAGTAAGCAACTAAGTGAATATGACAGTATTCATGAGGTGGATGACTGACATTATGAGGATTTCTTCAGCAGCTGATGGCACGGTGAGGTCAGGAACCTAGGGGAGTCTAGGAGGTGCTTCAGTGAGTTTTGTGTTGCTGTTTAGCAAATATTTAGTGTATCAGTGGATTAGAAGACTTAGAGGATTCAGGATGATCTTTGAGGAAAGTATGGATAGGTGTGGAAGGTAGTATTGGGCCCGTACTACTAAAAGCATGGGACCTGTAGTCGAATCGGGGAAGGTCTTGGAGAGTCTAAGAAGCTTGGGGAAGAGGATTCTTGGGTATGTTATGATCTTCTACATGATTGTATTACAAATTGGTGATGTGCGTGCAAGAAGGTGGTTTAGGTTTTGGTTCCGGATCAGGTAAGGGTATTGAGTCTATTAACGAGTAGACACGGGAAATTATTTCGTCAGGAGATTAGCTATGGTGTTTTGAAGTCAACTCCTGAAATCTATTGGTTCGGTCAAGGAGGGGTTTTTGGAGATCGTGGCTGAGCAGTTGCGAGTGTTCCGTGTAGAGGTTATAGCTATCATTGGTGCTCACACTATTTCTTTCTGTGAATTTCATGCTCGTGGACCTCCTACATTCGAGGGAGGAAGGGACCATGTTGCTGGTAGGAGGTAGTTAGCGGTTATGACTAATGTGTTCAAGACAAGTTCTGCCAAGGAGGTGAGGGTCAGGTATGCTTCTTTCCTATTAAAGATCAGGTGCATATATTAGAGGGTTTCGGGGAGAGACCCAAGGCTTCTTATCAGTGTTTGAGAGGCCAGCAGGGCCGGAGTCAGTACGACACATGCGGGAAACTACACGATGGATTTTTTCATTTCAGGAGTATGGGTTGTTACAAGTGTAGCAGGTTTGATCATGTCAGCAGGTGATATTGTGGGTATGTTATCTTTTGTTTTCCTTCGGTTGTTATCAGTATTTATGTGGATTAGATTGTTTTATCGGATGGGGTGAGCGATATATTGGGTATAATTCCATGTTATTGCGGATTATATCACTGAGAAGTGTTGTATGGAACTAAGATGAAGGGTCATCACTCGTATGAAAGGATCTAAGTGTCCGTTCGTATTTTGGTTGGTAGTCGAGTCGGTTCAGGGGCATTGTGTGGAGGGTTTATGCTCAGGATTCAACAGGTATGAAAGGATCTAAGTGTCATCAGGGTTTTGTGGTATTTCCAGTCGTGTTGAGTGGCTATTAGGGACGATTAGGGAAGTGGTTCATTGCAGAGGTTTTGGCTTGGGTAGTAGTATTGAGGGTTGCAAGTGTTGGGTATTGTATCATTTTAAGTATTTGGGGATCCTTCAATCCTCTTGTGCCATGAGAACATAATTTATTCGAGCGGGGGAGAATCGTTCGGGTATTCAGGAGCAGGAGCGTTTATGGAAATGAGATGAGTTTTGCATCCCCGTCAGGGAGGAAGGCGGTTTGGTTTGAGGGTTATGTGTGAGTTGGGAGTTTGGTAAACGTCCCAACATGTGAGTCGCGTCATCTTGGTGCTTGATAGCAGGATTTGGGGAATCAGGTTGGGGTTGTAGTCATGAATTGATTTTGGTTTGGGTGTTCGGTCGAGTGTGTTCTTGACTTAAGTATATCCGATCGGATTGATCGAAGGTAAGGTTTTGGGCGGTTGTGGTGAGGTGGAAGTGTTGTAAGACTACGGGCTGACCCATAGAATTCACTAGTTAGCAGATATCATAAAAGTGTTGTAAGACTGCGGGGGAGCCGTAGCATTCACTTGTGATCAACTGGGGCGAAAGTGTTGTAAGAATATGGGGGAGTTGTAGCGTTAACTAGTGATCAGTTGGCGAGAGAGTGTTGTAACATTATGGGGGAACCGTAGCATTCACTAGTGATCAGCTAGGATGAGAGTGTTGTAAGACTGTGGTTTATCCTCTAGCATTCACCGGTTCCTAGGCAATGGTAAGATGGTGGCAAATCTGTAATTGCTCTCAGATTTTTTCAGTAAAGGGTATCATGGGAAGTGATTGGGATTATCTAATTGGTTAAGATTACAACAATATTCTTCATGATTCCAGAGCTGAGTGATCATTGTCTTTGGCTAGCTATGGAGCGCTAGTATTATTCAGCGCAGGATAGGGGGGGGGTTCGTGCTAATTGAGGGAAATGGATTGGATATCCATAAGGTTTAAGAGGTGAGAGAGCATTTTCGAGTCCATGCTTGGTAGAAATAAGTGGCTGCTTAAGCATAGGTTGTGTTGGTGGGGGTTCAGGAAACTTCCAACCGCCAGTCGACATCCCCTTGGTTATGTATAGTAGGTAGTGGAAATTTGAAGGTGTGACCCGAACTACTGATGGGTTGTAGTATTTGGCTCAGGATGTGTGGTGTTGTGATGGTCACGATCATGGAAGAGGAATTAGTTTATGCTTTAGGCATACTGGTCAGAGCCGTCGAGGAATTATTCTCTATTCTAGATTGAGGATCTTTGGGGTCCGTGGGCGAGCCCGGGTGAATATGAAAATTTAGATTGGAACTTGTAGAGATCGTTGGGACAAGGGTCAATCTTGAGTTGCAGGATCATGTGAACAATCAGTGTGTGACACAGACTGGGTTTAGGTTGGGTAGCTTAGTTGTTGGACTCTTGGGAACCTGGTGGTTGGACCGGGTGCGAGATTGGAAGTCTCAGAGATGGTTTGGAAATACCTAATTATCGGTTAGGTAAAGGGGTTGGTAATCAGAAGGTCATGGTGTGAAATGAAGGTACATATTCATAGGTGTTGGGTTATAAGTGGGGTATTGGATCGAGTTTTGGGTAGAATCTCGAGTTGGGTATCGCACAACTATGCAGGGGTTTTTCTTTTGTTTCAGTGGAATAAGAATTTAGGGTGTCATTATGCCAAAGGCAACAATCTCTAGGTTAAAGAGTTAGGAATGGGTTTAGTATGATGACATATTTAGCCATTATGTTGTGTCTACAGATGGGACTATCTATGGAGGAACCACATAATGTCTGGAATCAAGGGAAGTGGATTTGATGGCGAGGTGTTGTGGGTCAGTTTTTGTTAGTCGAGCTCTTCTTTTGGGAATCGTGTGGGGATAATGTGTGTGTTTGTATTTGGGATTTAGCAATCGATTAGGTGTTCGGTGCTCGGATAGTTGTCAAACAAGTTTGGACCGTGGAGGTCTTGGTTGCTTTAGGAGATCAGCTAGGTGGCAACAAGATGAGTCGAAGTGGTTTCAGTGATTTGGGTTTTGCGTGAGGAGTTGCTTGTATTTTGTGGGATTTATGCATGGAGTTGCTTTTAATTTGGGGTATATGTTAAGCACTTGCAGGGGATTAAATAATCTCAAAGTGGTTGACTCGACTCTATTGCGTAGCTCTCATCTGAGTCTAACCGTGGCAGGGATGAATCTTCTGCTCGAAGGATTATCTGAGACTTCTGTCAAGTATAAGTGTTCTATATATGTATATGATCGGTGATTTTGTTCCCTTAAAAGCATCAAGCTAATCCGGGTTGGAAGTATTTGTCTAGTTTGGTCCAGTTATAGTATTGGTTGATAGTGGTTCAGCGGGGGTGATCTGTCAGGAAGTTAGGTCAATTTCGGATTTCGGGTTTTAGGAAATATAGAGGTGGTTTTTCTGCAGGGGTTTAAAGTTCGTTCTTCTTCAGGTTTGGTGAGTTCCGTGAGGGTTGGTTCCAGTTTCCTTGAGAAGGTTGTAGTATTCTAGTGTTATGGAGGTGCTGCTCATATTGATTGGCGTATTGAGAAAAGTATAGACGAATTTCGAGGAAAAAATGTAATTCAAGTGGGGGAGAGTTGTAACATCCAAAATCTCAAAGACAAATTGTTGAGAATAACCCTATTTCTAAGTCAACTCGACGACATGGACGGACCAACTCACCATGTTGAAGATGGATGAATCCCAAGGGTTTAATGAACCAACTCGATGAGTTGGCGAGCCTCAACTCGACAAGTTGGCAGTTGGAAAGAAAACTCTAATTTTTAGGGCCTTGCACCTTATTTAAATTCCTTAAGTCCTTTTACTGGGCTCCTTATCAGCCTCCATTGTTGTCCAAACCCTAAATCGAGTTGTAGCCTTTATTGTCAAGTTTTTGGAGCCTTGGAAGGAAGTTTGGTGTTCATTTTGTGCATTGTGAATGAATTAGAAGATCTTGAAGTTTCTAGCTTGGTGAAGGAAGTCTTGGATCCAAAATCACTCCATTTCTTGCAGTTATTTTGATGTATCAAGTTCATACCTTAACTTATAGATGATTAGATCTCCTTATTTTGGTTTTTGATGTGTTTTAGCCACTTTTTGTGGATAATAATAGACTAGAGTTATTTTAGGGGTTGTTCTTTCAAATATGAGTTGGTTTTGGTACCCTTGAGCTTAAAAGTGCATACTTTATGAGATTTTGTTGTCATGCATGCATTAAGTCAATTATTAAGTCCATTCCAAGCTTAATAACTTCATTTAGACATTCATGAATGTAAACATGGCAAGTTTATGTGGTTTTCCAGCTCAAGGAAGTCAAATCTATGTTTTACAGTCGTGTACTCATGGATTAAATGCTTAATGTGTTAAAAGGTGGGTTTCTAGCAAACTCGACGAGTTGGCTCGACTTTCCCCGACATTTTTTTGATTGATAGAGGGACTTGGCGAGTTGTTGGGTCAAATCGGCGAGTTGACTTAGTTTTTCTAGATTTTTGCTGATTGGTGGAGAAACTCGACGAGTTGAAGGACAACTCGGTGAGTTGGGTCAATTTGGATCGTTTACTTTCACTTTTGATCCTGTCTTTGACCAAGTTTTTCTAAGGAGGTTCTTGATGTAATCAGAAGTGTAATTAAGTAAACTATGGGCTTAGGATAAGACCCAAATGGTATTGGGACCAATTTGAAAAATTAGACCATTAGTGGACCTTTGTGGATCCTTTAGTTTTTGGCTTGAGAGTTTGAGTCATTAACAGGCCATCGTAATACAAAGTGTTAGACTAGAGAGAAGGGTTGGTCCTTAAGGCAAGGCCATATAAGGGGTTTGGGCCCAATTTGGAAAATTGGGCCAATGATTGATTTGTGGGCCATTAGGCCTTTTGGATTGTATTTGGTTCATAAATACGGACATGGGTAGGTTACGGGTAAAATGGTTCTTTTATCCCATGCATGGAGTTGCGGTTATAAGTTGGGACCCAATTGTTAATGGGGTGTTGTTTTGTTATTGATAGTTTAGGGATCTTCGGCAAACAGTCAAGGGTGATGTTGTATGATTCAGTAGTGCGAGGTAAGGCTCCTTACTATATCCATGGGTCGAAGTCACTAATGCCAACCCATTATGTGTTATATGGTATGCTAGTTGTCTCTTTGATACTTGCATGGAAGACCCCGGGGGGGGGGGGGGGGTGCCCGAGTGTAAGGGTAGTTTGGTTGTAATGAGTCAAAGCTTATTTTGTACTATTCGTATGATCTGTAATGTATTTTACTAGGGCTCTTTTAGTTCGAAGCTTAAGTGTGATAGCCTTAGTATATTTTTTTTACGCTTTATGTATCCTATAAATAGGATCATTTTACTAGAGTTAGATAACATGAACAACATTGTCTATTATATCTATAAAACTCTTAAAGTGTAATTGAGCTGAAGCGAAATCCTATTTACATCTTGTGTTCAGTTACTCATTCATTCTAAAACATCTACTCTAATTGATTTCATACTCGATTCTTTAATACATCAATTGGTATCAAAGCAGGAATCATTTCTGTGATCTGATTATCAATTGTTCAAAAAGTTTTTGAATCAACTTTTTGGTTCAAACGTTTCCACGCTTTTTGAAATTGAAAATTTCTTTTAGATCTAAGAGTGTGATTAGATTCTGCATTTGGATTGTTGAATCGAGTGATTTACTGAAATTTCTGAATCGTTTTCGATAATCATTTTTCAAATTGCCGTTTTTAATTCAAAAATCTCGAAAAACTTCATCTGTTCATCAATGACAAATTTGAATATCAATTCAATGACTTCTTTTTCTCATCTGCTTGGATCATTAACCAAAATGCCTATGTTAATTCCTGAATAATATGATCAGTGGGCTGATCGTATGCAAGATTATCTTAATGGGATTGATGAAGAGTTATGGACTTGTATCAATGCATCAGTTCAGCCACCAACAAATGTTCAAACTTTAGGTTCGTCTGGAACTACTTCTGCTGTTGAGGATCAACAAACAAGACTGAAGAACAATGAAAAGAGAAGCATGAGAGAGTTTATAGGTGCTTTTCCACCTGCTGTTTACAACTACATTCGTGGTTGTAAAACAGCTGAGGAGATTTGGAATACTCTCAAAGAGAAGTATCAAGGAAGTGAAAATACAAAAATCAATTCTGTAAAGAAGTGTTTGGTTGAACTGAAGGAGTTCAGACAGAAGGAAACAGAAACAATTGAAAGCTATTACGATCGTCTGAATGAGTTGATCTACAGGTGCAATAGCTATGGAATTACAAGGTCCTTAATGGAGTATAATCTTACTTTTGTGATGGGACTGAGGAAGGAGTGGAGAAGTGTAAGCATGATGATCAAAAATCAGTAGAGATTCGATTGTTCGTCTTTCAATGATGTTTACAATCAGCTAAAGACACACAAATGTGAAGTTTCTGAGATAGCTGAAGAATCGAAGCTGAGTCTTGGAGGACCACTTGCATTAGTTTAGCAAGTGTCTGAAGTGGAATCTGCTGAAAAAGAAAATTCAAATGAAGAAGGTTTTCTGTTGAATTCTAATGATGAGGATGTAGCTTTTTACTCGAATAATCGAGTTAAAAAGTTTTTCAAAAAGCCTTTCAATCCTAAAGGGAAGAAGAGTGAGCTGAAAGGAGACTATACGAAGTCTAGTGAAGAAGAGAAAAAGAAGTTTGAAAAATCTGAGAAGAAGGATGAAAAGATGAAAGAGTTTAAAGGTGAAAATAAGTTGAAAGGGGATTCTAGCATCGACTGTCATTATTGCAATGGTTTGAATCATTTTGCAGTTGACTATATGCTTCGTAAGAACGAAGAAAAGAAGAACAAAAGGAAGGAAGAAGCATATTATGTGGAGAAAATTGGAGGAAGTTCGTGATAAGGCGAAAGGTTTGTCTCTAGTGGCAAGAAGGGAAAGTGAAAATGAAGAAAGTGGCACTTACCAGATCTGGTCATCCGGTTCTGATGATGAAGAGGTGAGGCATCCGACTCATGGTGCCATGTTTGCAAGTTTTGAGGAGGAAGAAGAGGAAGAGATAATCGGACGTTGCTTTGTTATGAAGACAAGTGACAAATCTCCGATGACAACCAAGGTACGTTCAATACTTGAATCTTTTAATATTCCTTTAGATGCATATGATTCTGAAATAATTGCATTTGATGATACTATTGCTTACTTTGATGCTATTGTTGTGTCCGCTAGTAACGAGGCAAAGAAACTAAATAATCAATTGCTTGAGACACGAAAGTTATTAGACACGAAACGTAGCAGAGTAGAGTATCTAGATATGCAGTTACAAAATGTCAATAAAGATAGAGAGAATCTAGACAAAGATGTCAGGTTGTTGTTGACACAACGAAACATATACTGTAATTCAGCCAAACATTTGTATGCAAATTTAACTGCTTTACATCAATCTTCTTACATTAGCAAAGAGCAACATCGTAAATTGCTACCTTTTCTTGCATTCAAAAGAGAAAAAGTTGATGTCATGTCATATGATTGTGAACATACAATAGCTGATTTTGACAAAGTACCGGATCATAGGTTTGCATATGGCATTGTTAAGAGAGACGAGTTTTTAAATGCTGACGAATTGGTTAATATTGTTAATGAAAGTTTGACAAAAGATAAACAAGTGAAAATTTTGAAACGAAGTGAACATTCGAAACTTGATTCCCAAAACAATTTTGTTGATGACGATGAGAATTTGGATATTCTTAGTGAAATCAGTGAAATTGAAGAAGAAGAAAGTATTGATTGTTCTCAGTTATTTGTCATTAATATCACATCTAAGGTCAAAGGTAAAGAAAATGCTAATGGTTCGATGGTTGAGGATGACAATGGAAAACCCTCTACTTCAAAAATTTTGGACTTTGATGATGTGGAAGTCCAAGACAGTTAGACTGATAGTAGTGATGATGAGGAGGACAAAGATATAGCTTCGAATGTTTGTAAGGAAGATAAGAAAGATTTAAACAAAACTTTAATTCCAAGAGTTGTTGTTGAACAAGTGTATGGTGACACTGAAAAGTTTGATAAAGTGATGAGTGAAAAAGGAACACATTTTCTGGAAACCAACACAGTTGTATATCCAAATTTTACATGCACTGATAATGTAGTGTTTCCAAATCAAGTCTTCGTCACCACTAGAAATACAGAGAATATAAAGCCAGAATTCAAGAAATTGGTCGAAGAGGACAACAGACGTTCAACAGAGGAAGGATTCTATGCAAATCAGAACATCGTTGAAAACAACCTTACTAAAAATTCATATGTTTTTCAACAACAGAAACCAAAACAAAAATGGGTTGTTAAATCTGAAAAGGAAAATGAAGTTGTTACAAAAGAAGTTATTATTTCAACTCCAATTGTGAAACTTAATTCAAATGAATTCAAAGAGCTTGTTGATAAGTTTTCGAAAAAACATAAAGTTTCAAAGAGGAAAGCACGAAATGTAATTTTTTGGCAAGTTGTGTCTAAGGAAAAATTTTCTTTAACCAAATCCAAAATTTCAAATGAGAAAAACAGTGTTCAAAATCCAACTCAACATATATTGCAAAATCAACGAGTTTTCAACAGACATTATTCAAAGAAAAACCACGAAACACATCTTTTCATCAACCAATGAATGCAATAGACACTTTTCCAATTAATCAAAAGGTTGAATATGTTCGAAAATCTGAAAACATTAGAAAGTATAAGACTTCACAAAACGTTGTGAATGATCGGAAACTTAACAATGTTCGAAAATCAACGAATAGTCAACCAACTTAGCATGAAGCTTTCAAATCATCCATAAAATTTACTCTGCAAAAGCCAAATTTTCTAAATCCTTCAATCACCAAACCAACAAAGGTTTCAAGCATAAAAGAAAAATCAGAAGTTCATTCAGTTAATCATTGGCTTAAGGGACAAGACAAAAGGTTTCAGTCTGGAAAGTTTTCTTAAGGTCAAATCAAATCAGCCTATGAAAAGTATTTGAATGAGTCCACAACAAGCATTTTATCTTCTCAAGATTTGAATACTCTAATTCACAGATGGAAACCAATCAGCAAAGTCACAAAAATTGAGAAGCCTGAGGTGCAATCTAGTGAAAATCCAAAACTATTGAAAAATTACATTTCAATATCTATAGAAAATGATGTTGATTTAATTGCTAAGATCAAAAAACAAGTTCGAACTTGGGCTTTAAGCTCTAAAATTGATTCTTTATTTCAAGCTAACAACCAAGGACCCAAAAAGCCTTGGGTACCTAAATTTTTTCAATAATTGTAGGTACTTTGTGACGAGCAATACAATAACAAATGATACATTGATAGTGGCTGCTCTCGTTACATGACTGGAAAGAAGGAGAACTCGAGAGATTTTCGAAGCTTGAAGAATGCTGGAGTGGTTAAATTTGGAAACAATCAAAAGTGTTAAGTCAAAGGATATGGGAAAATAACGAATGATCAATTTAAAGTGAATTGGGTTGCTTATGTAGAAGGTCTTCAACACAACTTGATAAGTGTATCATAACTTGTGGTAGGCACTGGCAATCAAGTAATTTTCAATGAAGTAGGAAGCATTATTTTGAATGTCAACACAAATGAAGTTTTGCTTAAATCTAAACGAAAAGGTGACATGTTTACATTGGACATTAATCCAATTGTGGGTAAACTAGGTGTATGTCTACTTTTGAAAGCTACATTAGATCTAAGTTGGCTTTGGCATTGAAGACTTTCACATCTCAACTTTTGAAATATCAACAAACTTGTTGTGCAAGATTTGGTAAGAGGTTTACCTATACTTCAATCTGATAATGATTCTTTATGTGCAACTTTTGAAGTTGGAAAACAACATAAGCAAGGTCATCCAATCACAATTTATTCGAAGATTTTTGAACCTCCGGAGCTTTTACACATTGATTTGTGTGGACCATCGACTGTATCTACTCTCAACAAGAAACAGTACATTTTAGTAACTGTTGATGATTTTTCAAGATTCACGTGGGTTTATTTTCTCAGGCTTAAATCTAAAGTTGCACAAATCATGATTGACTGCATCAAGAAAATGGAAACAACACTAAAGAAGACGGTTCGAAAGATAAAGAGTGATCATGGAACTGAATTTAAGAACAATGTTCTTGATTCATTTTTGGTGGATAAAGGAATTTCGCATAATTTTTCATCGCCATATACACCACAACAAAATGGTGTTGTTGAACGAAGAAATAGATCTCTATGAGAAGCCGCAAGAACAATGTTGGCATATGTGAATCTTCCACAATACCTTTGGGCTGAAGTTGTATCCACTGCATGTTTTACTCAAAACAGATCTTTTATCCATTGTCGATTTAATATCACTCCATATGAAATAATCAATAATAGAAAACCTAATGTGAAAATTTTCCATGTTTTCGGATGCAGGTGCTTTATTATGAATCTTAAGGACAACCTTTCGAAATTTCAAGCAAAAGCTGATGAAGGGATTTTCCTTGGATATTCGCATAATTCAGTCGCCTATCGAGTGCTAAACAAAAGAACACGAAAAGTGGAAGAAACATTCAATCTTACATTTAATGATTATTATATCAAACAAACTGAAAAACATTTTGAAAATCATCCTATTTTGAAAGAAATTCCTGAAGAATCTGAACCTTTACAGCGATTGGATATTGATTATGATTTGATTTTTGGAATTTCAGATCAGGCTATTGATGCTGAAGTTAATGCCAATGACAATCATATCCTTGAATCAACGAAGTTCAATGGTAGTTCAACATCACATCAGCAAACTGTGGATGATAGTATGCATATTAATCCAGTGGAGGGGGAGCACTTGAATTCGAATAATATTGTTAAGGGGGAGCATTCTTTCGAGGGGGAGATCGAGAGAGTGAATGCTGATGTTGAGGGGGATCAAGTTGAACAAAATGAAGATTTTCATGATCTTAATGATTCATGTTCAATTGCAGATTCAGAACATGATGATTTATACGAAGATGCACCTTTGGATCTTGATCCAACTTATCCACCAATGGAAAAATGGAAAAAGGATCATCCGAAGGAGAAAATAATTGGTAATCCACAAGAGGGAGTCTTAACAAGAGCTCAAATTCGTGCGAAGAATGAGGTATATTAAATACTCATCAAGAATTTTGCATGTTCAATTTTTTTATCTCTAAAATTGAACCAAAAACAGTTAAGATTGCAATGGAATACTCAGATTAGGTTGTTGCAATGCAATATGAGTTGTCTGAATTTGAACGAAATAAGGTTTGGAGATTAATTCCTAAGCCAAATGATGTTTTGATTGTTGGGTTAAAATAGATTTTCAAAAATAAAACCGACAAATATGGAAACATTATTTGAAACAAAGTCAGACTTGTTGTTAAAGGTTATTCTCAACAAGAAGGAATAGATTACGAAGAAACTTTTGCCCATGTCGCAAGACTCGAGGATGTTTGTATATTTCTGGCTTATGCAGCTTACAAAGACTTTGATGTTTTTTTAAATGGATGTGAAGTGCGCATTTTTAAATGGAGAGCTTGAAGAAACTGTTTACGTTGAACAACCCCCAAGTTTTATTAACGAATAACATCCTGATCATATTTATATCTTAGATAAGGCCGTTTATCGTTTGAAACAAGCACCATGAGCATGATATACAACGTTAACTTCATTTTTGAAACAATATAAACATAAATAAGGATTAGTTTATCCCACTTTATTTCGAAAGAAAGTTGGGAATCATCTAATGCTTGTTCAAATTTATGTTGATGATATAATTTTTGGCTCAACTGACCCTGCCTTGTCAAGTGAATTCGAAAATTTGATGAAAAGCAAGTTTGAAATGAGCATGATGGGAAAAATCAATAATTTTCTTGGATTGAATATGCATCAAAACAGAGAAGGTATGTTTATCAATCAAGAATATACAAAAAATTTGCTAGAGAAGTTTGGATTGACGAATAGCAAAAAATTACAAGTTCCGATGGTAACTGGCATAAAGCTGACACATTCATTAGATAAACCTACAATTGATGTAACTCTTTAGAGGAGCATGATAGGTTTGTTACTTTATCTTAGTACTAGTAGACCTGACATCATGTTTTTTGTATGTAATTGTGCTAGGTATCAGTGAAATCCACGAGAACCACATCTCACTGCTGTAAAGAATATATTTTGTTATCTTAAAGGAACAATTTCGTTAGGATTATGGTATCCTTCGAAAACTGGGTTCTTTGTTCAAGCTTATTCAGATGCAGACTTGGGAGGTTGTAGTCTTGATAGGAAAAGCGCAAGTGGTGGTTGTCAATTGCTTAATGGAAAATTGGTGAGCTGGCAGTCGAAGAAGCAAACATGTGTATCAATTTCAACTGCTGAAGCAGAATATGTATTTGTTCCTGCTTGTACTTCACAAATCATTCGGATTCAAAGCTAATTACGGGATTATGCAATTAATATGAAAAAGATTCCATTATATTCTGATTCTCAAAGTGCCATAAGAATTTGTCATAATCCTATGTAGCATTCAACGACTAAACACATTACTCTTTGTTATCACTTATCAAGGATCATGTGGAAGATGGAAATATTGAAGTGCATTTTGTGAAAACAACACATCAGTTAGCTGATATTTTCACAAAACCTTTAGATGAAAAATCTTTTGTAAGAATTTTGAAAGGACTAGGAATGATCGATGGAAATTCTGTTCCATGCGAAAAAGGAGAATGATGGTAAAAAAGAAATGGTTCATAGACACGTCATCAAAGAAAAGGTTACTGTTCATAGTCAACTGTTTGAATCCTTCGAATTCGTATATTTGTCATTTTTTTAAATTTCGTATGTTTGCAACAGTTACATTTTTTTATTTTAGAAAAATAAAAAATACCAAAAAGATTTTTTTTTGTTTACAAAAATTCAAAAACAACAAAAATATTTTTGTTTTTCTTTCATTTTCGTTATTTGTTGTAGAGTTTCATGCTCTATCTTTTGGAGTAATGCTTGCAGTTCTAGTGTCAGGTATTTTTCACACACTTCGAACTAGTTAAGATGTCCTTAGTAGCATGCTGTAATATGTTGACTAACACCTCTAATTGACTCAATGTTTGAAAGCCTTAATGAAATTTTCATACGAAGATTTCTTCCCAATCAGGCTTGAATTCACATGAGTTAAGAGTTTACTGTTTGGTTCAATAACAGAGGTACATGTTCTTTCTTATACCAATCTTTTTCATCTCAAAATTATTAGAGTATCACATATGAATACATATGACCAACAGGTTTCTGATCAAACCAATCGAAACCTAGATATATCACAAATATGTGTTTATGATCAGACATCATGAGACCGTGATGAAAGTGAAACCCAAATCAATCAGCCTTTAAGGAATTAACTGGGAACTACGTTCCAGGCTTTAACGAAACATTTGTTTCTGTATCTTAATTTGAAACTCCAAATCATATTCATTTCTTATGTGTGGTCTTGTTCAAACATTCGAAAGCCATGATGTTTGTTACCCAACAGGATCCAGAACACAATTTTTTTCCTTGAATATGATTTCAGTGTGAGTTTTATCCGAACTTCAATGTTACTTAAAAGTTTTTCAAAGCAAACTTGTCACTGACTACACTGGTCAAACAAGTAATTTATGTTACACTTACTCACCTTATGTTTAGGTTGATATGTAACGAAATTCTTTAAGCCACCTTAAAAGCCTTTTAAAAGAAGCCCTTCGATACTTCTTTACAAGCATTCGATTGTAATTCACCGGAGCTTACACAAGCTGTTGATTATCTCTATTGATAATTAATGAAGCAATCTTTGCCCATGGTTTTAACTGCCTTCGTGTCAAATTGAATTTTTGACATCACTGACTATCCAAAAATGTTTTTGTTGCTTCTCATCCATATTCTTTGAAACACTACACACATGAAATCCTTGAGGTTTTGAGTAACACCAACTCAGGTTGATGATTTCAAAAATCTGGCAAATGACTTTACTTTGAAACCCTAAAGTAAAAGAGCCTTACTTCCATACGAAGTGCTGACGGTTACAACTCCATTGGGACAAACAATCCAGCGTGTTTGAGGGGACTATTTGTATTATGTCCGGGTTTTGAGGAGATGTGACAGTTACTTTATCACACATGGTTACTTTTTCATCATCATGATGCTGTTTTCTCGGTGACACGTCACAGTTCATTAAATGCTCATCCCTCTTTGATTTCAAAATCAAGAGTTACATATAAAAGGGGATTCAAGGGTTCATTATCATTTTACACTTTCATATTCCCAAATACTCTCTGATAAAAATCTAGCTCTCAAACCCTAACAATGGCGACTGCTGATAATCCTGATGCAACTCTTTCTCACACCACTGATGATGTTATCTCGTTGCCGATTATGAAGATTCAGGGTACAAATTACCAAGTACAGGCAGGTGTTTCTCAATATCCTAAAGAACTCAAGATGCAAATCGTTTCTTTGAAAAGATCTGTACTGTCAAAAGCCATGTTCAATTTGTTTTCTGTTCCTCTTTCATGACTCTCTCAAGATGGATCAACAACTACTTATTCGAAAGCTTTGGATGTAGTTACTTTCAATCTGGTGAGTGATAAAAAGGTTAGACTATCAAAGAAGCTTTTCTATCAGATTCTTGATATCCCTAATTCCCCACCATATGTTAATTTTACGTTTCCACAAATTGTACATATGTTCAATGAAATGGGTCATCAACCTCAACTGTTAAAGATAAGTGACTTCAAGAAGTCGGGTCTTCCTAGTGTTTGGAATTTATTGTTTTGCATTTTCCTGAGGTGTTTAACTGGAAGAACCATTAGATTGGACAAGGGGAGAATGGAGGTTTATTCCATGGTCACAGGGCTATATTATGATCTTCAATTCGATTACTCTACTCAGTTATGGAAAGAATTCATGAAGAGTATTAAAAACATGAATGCTCTTCATGGCATTTCGTGTGCCCGATACTGGAGCTTGATTTTACAATATTTCTATGAGAAGGAGGGAATTATGGTTCCTACAGATGAACAAAAAGCTGTTATCCATGTGTATAGTTGTCCGAAGGGTGCAACTGATGGTACTGAAGAATTTCCAGTTGTTGCTCGTATTCCAGATGCCTTGCTTAAACGAGTTGATCCTACAAACACAGTTTTAGTGACTTACTTGCAAACAATCGATACAACTGTTGAAACTGGAATTCTCCTGGAAAGGGACGAGATGAAGTCCAAACGTTCGAAGAAGACTGATGCTGGTTCTTTTGAGAAACAAGTCAAGGAGTCCAAATCTACGAAGATTCTGAAGAAGTTACCAGTTACAGAAGCAGAGCCAACAAAACCCGAAGTTTTAGTTGCTAATACACCATCAACTGAAAAAGAAATCATTCCTTCGAAGACTGGTGTTTTTCGCAGAATAAAAATGAAATCCAAACACAAGAGCCGATCTCCTCTCACGAATGTTGTCCGAAAGCCACAGGTTACTCATCAAGGACTTTTACTTCGTGAGATTCCTGCACCTGCTTCACCATCTTCAAAGAAACCAAGGGCAACTGATATGGCTAAACACATTTCTAAGAAGAAGAAGAAAAGTAAAATGATCATCTCTTCTGAGTATGCTGTTCATGAAGATGAAACAATTCCAGAAACTCCAGAAGCCGATCTTCACAAAGAATCTTCTACTCCTACACAAACATATGTTATACCACCCGAAGATTCGGTTACCAAGTGAGTTTCTGAGGAGGCACGGACTTCTGACATTCTTGTAAATGTATCTAATACGGATGCAAATGTCATCATGTGTGAGGATGCTTCGTATAAAGTTGACCAAGGTAAAGCTTCGGATGTTACCTTAGAAATTGTTGTTTCTTTTCCTCCACAACTCACACCTATAATTCCTACTACTTCCACCACTGATTCTCCTACATTCGAAAACATTATCAAACAACCAATTACATCTCTTTTTTCTTCACAATCCACTGAACCACCCATGACAACTTCACCAATTCAAGATTCAATTTTTATGTAAACTGAGCATGAATCAGAAGGTTTTAGAGGGACGTTTAAAAATTTGGAGTTTGATGAAGAAGAAAATAATTTCCCATATCACATGCTAATGAACATGAAGCAATTCAAGATCTTAAATACAAAGCTCAATTCAATTCTTCAATTAAAGGCAGATCTTCGGGGAGGTAATTCAGTAACCAGTTTAGAAGTTGATGGTCTGTTAAAATTGCTTGAAGGGAGGATTACTTCAAAGTTTTCGGAAATGATCAAAGATTCTGAGTCTCGTCTCTTGGAGAAAATTGATATTTGTGATCATAGCAATGAGATGAGGGTAAATTCTTAGAAGTCTACTTTTTAAGGTGATTTGAAAGAGTTAAAATTGGTGGCAAAGGAACGTCATGTCTTATTTGTTCAAGATGTTAAGAAGGTGAGAGAAGATGTGAATTTTAAACTTCAAGAGCTTCGCCAAGACATGGAAAAAGAGATTTCAACTGTTCGTACAAAATTTTCATCTCTAAATCAGAAGGTGGATATCATTTGTGATTCTGTAACAAAGTTTGCCATGTTGTATGAAAGTTTGAGTCCTCAAATAGCTCAACTTTCTACAAATGAAAACAAGAATTTTATGGAAGTTTTCACACTGTTAAAGGAGCTCAAAGCCTTATCTTCAACACCAAATTCGTCTTCTCTACTATCTTCAGAAGATCTTATCAAGAAGTTTTCTCAGTTCGAAGCCTTTCTTATCCAACAGTTGGCTCCTCTTTCCCGCATCTCCAACCTTTTTCCCACAACAGATGCCCCACCTGCTAGTACAGGGGTGCAAGGGGGAGAAAGGAAAAGTGAAGGTTCGAAGGTTGGAGGTGATGATGCGAAGGTGGTGGGAAAAGTATTTCCTTCAAAGATTCCAACAACAAAAACAGTTATAGCGACTGTTGGTCCTGTTTCTTCGACAGTAGTAACAACTGTGCCAATCACAAGACCAATTTTGAAAGCAATTGTGATTGGTAAATCTGCTGATATTGTTGGGAGTGATTCGAAGGTAAAAGAAGTGATAGAAGAATAAGCTTTTAAGGCAAGAGGAAAATCGATTCTGATAGAAAAATCTAAGGAAGAAAAGAAGGCTGAGGTTGAGGCGGAACTAGAGAGAATGAGACTAGTGCAAAGTATAATGACTCAAAGAGCAAGTGATCCTCTTGTCATGAATAAAGGTGATCCATCAAAGCATTACAATTATGAAACAAATGAAGCCAAGGTTACATTTAATCACATGTATTTGTTCGAAAAGAAGCCAAAACAGAGTTACATTGTAATGAATACCGATGCAAGCCAATTGGACTTTCGAATTACTGAGATGATGTTCATCATGCCCCAGTTCAAATCCAAAAGCAAGTTCAAGGAGAAGGATGAAAGAACTCACATGAAAATTAGGTTTCATGCAGTTCTTGTGAAACCAGCTAAAAAAGTGTGGTAATTGACAAAGATAAAGAAAGTTATCAGCATAGAGAAGGATGTGGTTTTCGAAAACACAATCCAAAATATGAAGTATGTGGTGATCAGGGCGAATGGGAATGTTTGTGAGTTTACAATTTCTGACTTTCCTTTCATGTTATCTTATACAACTGCTGAAGGAAAGATCTTTTTCGTATCTTCAGAACACTAATCCAGATGAGTACATGCTGGGAGTTATTCACATCAAGATTTTTATTGAAAATTATTATGAATGCTTAGCAT
This sequence comes from Lactuca saligna, assembly GCF_052625555.1. Lineage (NCBI taxonomy): Eukaryota > Viridiplantae > Streptophyta > Magnoliopsida > Asterales > Asteraceae > Lactuca > Lactuca saligna. The sequence continues at coordinate 172,464,535 of NC_136424.1, forward strand.
TAACTGATGTGGAGTTAGATACAACTAACGGATTGGAAATTACAGCTCCCATGGATCCTTCAAAGACACAAGCATAATTATAGAAGTATGCTGATGGTGAAATCTGCTTGAAGCCATTTGGTTTAGTCTTCTCTGGGAAGGACAAGTCTGGGAAATCAAAACGTTTTTTGTTCTAGGCTAGTGAGGTAGAAAGGTACTCAACTTCGTAATATATGAACTTAATTATTCATATGAATCATTGTAAGAAGAATAACGAAGGATATAAAAAGGAACTTAAGAAGATTATCTTATGGTACACTAAGATACGAAGAGTAATGTTGTATTCCATTCAACTGCTTACGAACTGAAGTCTTCGACTTTGATTACAAAGGGTGAGATTGTAAGGGTAGTTTGGTTGTAATGAGTAGAACCTTATTTTGTACTCTTCGTATAATTTGCAATGTATTTTACTAGGGCTCTTTTAGTTCGAAGCTTAAGTGTTATAGCCTTAGTATATTTTTTGTACGCTTTATGTATCCTATAAATAGGATCATTTTACTAGAGTTAGATAACTTGAACAACATTGTCTATTATCTCTATAGAACTCTTAAAGCATAATTGAGCTGAAGCGAAATCTTATTTACATCTTGTGTTCAATTACTCATTCATTCTTAAACATCTACTCTGATTGATTGCATACTCGATTCTTTAATTCATCACCGAGGTAGTTGGATATTAGACCATGGGGTTTACCCATGGCATTCCAGGCAAAGACCATGGGTGGAGCCCATGACATTCCGGATAAAGACCATGTGGGGGAGTCCATGGCAATTACATGTATGTTGCATGATATTCGTTGATTGTGTGTTATATGGTATTTTGGGAACTCACTAAGCTTTGTGCTTACGGTTTTCAGTTTATGTTTCAGGTACTCTAGTTTTCAAACGGAAGGGCTCAGAATGATTGCATAACACACACCACATGTTCGACACTCATGAATTACTCTGATTTAATGATGTTTAGTTTAGACTTAATGACTTTGATTTTACGGGAAAAATATTTCTTAACAATTTACCAATCCCAAAAATAAAAAAAATTTATGTCATGATTTTTAGGGCATTACACAAGTTTTTCAACAATTACTGGACTATTCTATAGTTGATAAAAAACTAATATAACACATAGAGATGAATTCATGTATTATAATCAAGTATGGGATTGATAAATCTTCCTCGATATAGTATCACTATAAAAAGTTAATGAATTTTCAAAGGAGAAAACATACATGGATGAAAATCTTTTCAAATTTAAGCTAGCATCTCATAAGTAACAATCTTCTTTCTTATAAGAAAATTACATAGTGTGATTTATTTATAAATAAACATGACTCTTGTGTTTTTTTAAAAGCTACTAGGATTACATTAACCTCCCTAGTCCTATATGTAGTTGAGATCCTAATTCTTGGAATTAAGATCTAAACAGATATAAAATGGCAACTTAAAAAGATTAAGTAGAATCCCATTAATTGTCAAGATCTTAAAGAGTTTAAGATATAAAACTCTAAGAGAGTTTATGATTTAAATACCACATGACATCATTTTGAGCACGTCTCAGAATAAATACCAAGATAATCCAAGAAAATTTCATGGTATAACTGATAGGAACATTCTAAAATACTTACGAAGATTGTAGAAATATTCCTAATCTACGAAATATTTGAAAGAAATATATATGTTAAATGTTACACATATAATAAACTTTAAATATATTGATATGATCCTCAATAACAATCGGGAGTGTGCTTCTTATGAGTGAAGAGAAAGTTACATGGATATGATGTTGATGTAGATTTTGATTACAGTTACACTACAGAATAAGAATACATTGTTATTCTGGGAATAAAATATAAAGATGGTTAATGTTTAGTTCATTTATGACTATGGGTAATCCATGTATGCAAGTATTGGAATATAAGTCATATTTAATAATCTAAAACATTCTCAATAAGTTTTCTCTATATATTAAATATAAATAAAACTGAAAATGTTAGTATTCACAAAGTTTATACAAATCAAGTTTGTTGAATCTACTTAACAAAGTGCCTTCATTAGCTTAAGCATGAAACTGACATTATAGTTATTGGACGTTATTGTTCTAGGTGAGAGGATGTCACACCCCTAAAACTTAAGGCAGAAACATTTCCAGGGCGGACTCCACGTTGAGTATCAAATCCAATGCACATAGTAAGCAAAGTAAACAACCATTACATTACATATTAGAATTTACATATGTTCAAAAGTAACGTGTTACAAGTGTTATACATATATATGAACAAAAGTAGAGACGAGTCTTCTGTACGCTCCGTCTTCTCCAAAAGGATCGCTAGGTACCTGTCTAATGTTGACCTGATAATACAAGCAATTTGAAAATCAGCATAAAGCTGGTGAGTTCATAAGATGTTTGTTTTCTGAAAATGTACGAGTTTCCTTTGGTTTTCCGAAAAGTTTGTTATTCAAGAAAATCCCATATTTTCTTATATGTAAAGTTTGATTAACTGTTTTATTACACAAATCTGGTTATGTACAATTGTTATCCCAGGAAAATCCTATATTTTCCTAAAAGTAAGTTTAGTTGTTGAATTTTGATGTAATGTTTGATTGCCTTTCGTACTTGTTATATGAACCAGGTATTCTGATATCCTAGTGGTGTTACGCTTAAATGAACCTAGATGCATGCCTTCGTATTCGTATTTCTATTCTTAATCATATTCATATTTATATTTTATATTTGTATTTGTATTTATATTTGTAGTCCTATTCGTATTCGTATTCGCATTCGTATTCGTATTCCTACTCCTAATCCTAATCCTAATCCTATTCGTATTCGTATTCGTATTCGTATTCGCATTCGCAGTCGTATTCGTATCCCTATTCCTACTCATAATACTATTCGTATTCATATTCGTATTCGTATTCGCATTCGTAGTCATATTCGTATCCCTATTCCTACTCCTAATACGATTCGTATTCGAATTCACATTCGTATTCGTATTCGCAATCGTATTCCTAATCCTAATACTATTCGTATTCATATTCGCATTCGTATTCGTATTCACATTCACAGTCGTATTCGTATCCTAATCCTAATCCTATTCGTACTCGTATTCGTTTTCGTATTCGCATTATTATTTTAGTATTCCTATTCGTTCTGTTCCTAGTTATGCTTTCGTATTCGTTCTATTCCTAGTTGTACTTTTCGTATTCATATTCGTATTTGTATTCGTATTCATATTCGTATTTGTATTTGTTCTATTTGATAAACACAGTTTTTGATATTAAACATACAGAATGAAAACAATTGAGCTGAAAATAATAAATTTGAGTACAAGATTTCCTTGTACTTTTGCTTGTATTCTCCCCCTGAAAACAGTGAAAACATTTGAAAAAGGGTAGGGGTATGAACTCACCGGTTGAGGAACGTGTCGGTTTGGATCCTAAACGCCAGTTCTGGGTTTGCAAACGCACAAGATTCCTATGTATTATGACATGATGCATATTTCTATTTAATTAGGACTTGATTAATTTATTTTCTAAGGACATACACTTCTAGTTGCGGAAACACCCCATTACATGTGTTTGGAAGGACCTGGGTGACATTTGGGGACACATGAGGCTTGGATATTGGGTTTACTCTTCAAGAGTAAAATCATACAAGAGTTCTTGGCCCTATATACCTCATCCACATGAGTTCAAGGCCGTGAAGTCATGGGTGGTGATTTTGGGTGCAAAATGGCTTCATAACAGTCGGGAATAAATGCTAGACTTGGATTTTTGGCTTTGGAATGGATTAAAACTCACATAGGGACCATTTATTGGAGTTTACGCCAGTAAACATGGAGTTGACGGCTATAAACTCCCCCTCACTCTAAGTCGTTGTTGATTTGGGCCCTTAATCAATCACATGTGATTCCAATTGATTTTTCCAAGCCTTGTATGGATTTTTGGGTGACTTTTGGCATGTCTTTAGGAGTTTACGGCCCATGACTCCTCCCATGCCCGTGAACTCCTTAGGGAGGGTGTTTTAATATGTTTTAGGCTTCTAAATTGTTTGTTGACACTTCTAGAATTTATCCCAAGGCTTAAGGTGTGTTTAAGTGGCATCTTAACACATTTAGAGGAGTTTACTCCCCATGCTAATGAGTTTACGGCCCAAGCATGTTCTTGGGCAGTAAAATCAAGTTTACTCCTCTAAATTGATGTTCAAGGGGTTCCAAGGCCATAACCAATATTCTACAAGTCATATCTATGCCCCAAAGGTCGATTGGAAGGGTTTAAAGGCTCAAAAACCCATGTTATATGTGTTCACGGCCCAAGGGTGTTCCAGGGCCGTAAACACATGATTTTGGTCTTATTCCATGTTTTAAACTCGAATTTGAAGGTCTAAGATGCTATACTAGGAGTTAGGGTGGTTACCTTGCAGATTTGGGGCTTGAATTTGGTGTTTTTGGACCTTAATCTTGAGTTAAAGGAGAGAGGTTAGAGAGAGAGTAGTGAGAGAGAGTAAAGGCTTAAAATGAAGTCTTTTGAGCCTTAAATAGGTTGTAAGTTCGGGACACGGTGGAATTCTACCCGATACTGACGTTAAACGGGGCTTTTGGTCACACCTGATTTAGTTATCGTAACCCGGCAGAATAGAATTTGGAATTTTTCAATTTAATTATTTTGGGTCATGTTCATGAGTTTATAGGGGATTTGAACAGACATGAGATTATAATAAACATATAAGTTTAAATAACTTAGCCCAAAAACGAAATTGGAACGAACCGCTATAGACAGGTTTTATGGACAAAATGGGTTTCGGCGATGGACAACTTCGGGTTGTCACATTATCCCCCCGTTAGAGGGTATTTCGTCCTGAAATTCAAACTTTAGATATGATGTAGGGATTCAGAAAGAAATACGGATACCTCTAATTTGTTGGATTATTGCGCTCTCATGTGAATTCAAGTTCTAGTGTGGCTTTCCGGCTAATCTTCATTGTTGGAATATGACTTTGTTTCGTTCGTTTGGTCTTTCGATCTATAGTTTTGATTGGTTATACCATGGGGTTCAAACTTTCGTTGATTTCGGTCTTATCGAAAGAATTACTAGGGTTTCATCGGGTAGATACTCCTTAAGGACAGAGACGTGGGATACCGGATGGATGCTGCTAAGTCCTGAGGCTAGTCGAAGTTTGTAGGTTACGAAATCAATCCTAATGAGGATTTCGAAAAATTCTATGTTCCTTGGGATACGCGTTTCGGAATGTAACACGCCATCTTTCTCATTATTTGCTACCTTGATGGTGGACGTTTCAATTACTAATTGAGGACTATGTTTATGAAGAGATTCGAATGAATAGGTAACAGTTTATCCTTCAGGACTAGAATTGAAAAAGGATTGCAAGTAGAAGGGTTGTCGAAAAGGAATATACCTGAGGCAATTGTGGGATCGGTGGCTGTCTCACCTTGTCCTATAGCTACGACTCTTCCATTGTTGCCAGTTGTTGTTGCATTGGGGTAGTTTCTCTTATAATACCCGACTTTACCACAACCATAACAGACCTGACTGATGCTCGCTCTGGAAACTTGATTTGTTGGTGTTCTGCAACTCCGCGCAAGGTGACCCTCTTGGCCATAATTTTTGCAAAATTTCACACGACAAGGACCAGGGATGTAGTGGTGGTAACTGCACTGGTTACACCACGAGAGAACACAAGCATATCCAGTGATAGGTGCTCGGGCTGGGAAACCTACGACAGAAACAGTAGCAGGGGTAGTGGCAGTGTGGACCGCCACCATCTGTTGTTTCTTCAAGAACTCTTGTGAAGGCTGACATTTCTCCCCCACCTCCCAATACTTTCTTTTCTCACCACTTCTTTCTGTAGGCTCAAGAGTGGTGGCTGCTTCCTCTACATCCTCACTATGGTCGATCAAGATTTGAGCTAGGCATTTGGTGCTATCGTATGTATCTGGCTTCGCACCTAAAATGTTCCCTTTGGTTGGCTGGGTCAACCCCCAGATGAACCTATCTACCTTTTTGCTTTCAGGGGTAACCATTCCCGGACAAAGAAGTGCCAAGTCGTCAAACCTGGATGTGTAGGCGGCGATATCGGAACCTTTCATCTTCAGGTTCCAGAGTTCATGATCCAGCTTCTGAATTTCACCCCGAGGGCAATACTCTGCGTGCAGAAGTTCCTTCATAACTTCCCAACCCATAGCATTGGCTACAAGTAGAGTTAGGGATTTGACTCGGCCGTTCCACCAAGTCAGAGCTTTATTGGTGAGAGTGCAGGCGGAAAACTTCACCTTGTTGGATTCTGAACAAGCACAAATCTCGAAGATAGATTCGATCTTCTCTAACCATCGAGTTAAAGCTATGACACCTCCTGTGCCATCGAAGAATATGGGTTTTGCGTTCATAAAGTCTTTATAGGAACACTCCTTTCGGTGTCCCTGGCTACCTTCCTGGTTTTGAGGCTGGGGACCACCTCCTGAACTACCGAGGTTCGTTTGCGACATGGCTGATGTAAATGTTGCAGTTAAAATTGTTTGAAGTGTTGCAAGATCGATTTGAAGAGAAGGTGGTGGTGGAGGAGGATTGTTGTTGGCCTTTGAGTTGGGTCTCTTTCTTGGAGGCATCTTGATCTAATAAGATCAAGAAAGAGAGGATGGTAAGTCCTCTGAATTGAATCAAGAGATATGATACAAGGGATATCTCTTTATGACATATATAGAATTCTATTAAGTGATAAAGCAGGAAGGAGTTATCAAAACAAATAAATTATTGCTAAAGGAATGATTGAGGAGCAACGTTGGGATGAGTATTTCTACAATGGATTTGGCTCGAGAAATACTCCCATAGTATTTCTTGTCTTGCTGCAACGATGGCTCATTGTTTGGGTATTGGGTAAGTTTTAGGCATGCCGCACACCACAGTCACTCCCAAGCACATGTTGGCCGTGTCTCGAATGAATATAGTTGGCCAGGCTATATTGATCCTAGACATGTCTACATAAATGCCCAGATTTAACCGCAGCGTACAACACCCATTTACTTATGTTTTGTTCTACTAGTAGTTACGGATTTCGACGGTTAGGTATACTTGTATACTTTTGAAAATACTTATATTCGAGGTATACTTTTAGTTCATAGCACTTAGGCCCTTTAGTGTTTATAGTTTTACACCATGTAAGGTTTGGTATACTATTTCACTATAAACAAGGGCTCTGATACCAGTCTGTCACACCCCAAAAACCTAAGGCGGAAACAATTCCAGGGTGGACTCCACGTTGAGTATCAAATCCAATGTACATAGTAAGCAAAGTAAACAACCATTACATTACATATTAGAATTTACATATGTTCAAAAGTAACGTGTTACAAGTGTTATACATATATATATATATATATATATATATATATATATATATATATATATATATATATATATATATATATGAACAAAAGTAGAGACGAGTCTTCTGTACGCTCCGTATTCTCCAAAAGGATCGCTAGGTACCTGTCTAATGTTGACTTGAGAATACAAGCAGTTTGAAAATCATCATAAAGCTGGTGAGTTCATAAGATGTTTGTTTTCTGAAAATGTACGAGTTTCCTTTGGTTTTCCGAAAAGTTTGTTATCTAAGAAAATCCCATATTTTCTTATATGTATAGTTTGATTAACTGGTTTATTACACAAATCTGGTTATGTACAATTGTTATCCCAGGAAAATCCTATATTTTCCTAAAAGTAAGTTTAGCTGTTTAATTTCGATGTAATGTTTGATTGCGTTTCGTACTTGTTATATTAACCAGGTATTCTGATATCCTAGTGGTGTTACACTTAAATGAACCTAGATGCGTGCCTTCGTATTCGTATTTATATTCTTAATCATATTCATATTTATATTTTGTATTTGTATTTGTATTTATATTTGTAGTCCCATTCGTATTCGTATTCGCATTCGTATTCGTATTCCTACTCCTAATCCTATTCGTATTCGTATTCGTATTCGTATTCGTAGTCGTATTCGTATCCTTATTCCTACTCCTAATACTATTTGTATTCGTATTCGTATTCGCAGTCATATTCGTATCCCTATTCCTACTCCTAATACTATTCGTATTCATATTCGTATTCGTATTCGCATTCGTAGTCATATTCGTATCCCTATTCCTACTCCTAATACGATTCGTATTCGTATTCACATTCGTATTCGTATTCGCAGTCGTATTCCTAATCCTAATACTATTCGTATTCATATTCGCATTCGTATTCGTATTCACATTCACAGTCGTATTCGTATCCTAATCCTAATCCTATTCGTACTCGTATTCGTTTTCGTATTCGCATTCGTATTCGCATTATTATTTTAGTATTCCTATTCATTCTGTTCCTAGTTATACTTTCATATTCGTTCTATTCCTAGTTGTACTTATCGTATTCGTATTCGTATTTGTATTAGTTCTAATTGATAATTAGTATGAATTATTCGTAGATTTTGAAATATAAATTATATTATAACACTTTATCAAGAAACTATGATTAGTCTGAAAGCTAACTTCGTAATTCGAACTATTTTATAAACACAGTTTTTGATATTAAACATACAGAATGAAAACAATTGAGCTGAAAATAATAAGTTTGAGTACAAGATTTCCTTGTACTTTTGCTTGTATTCTCCCCCTGAAAACAGTGAAAACATTTGAAAAAGGGTAGGGTTATGAACTCACCGGTTGAGGAACGTGTCGGTTTGGATCCTAAACGCCAGTTCTGGGTTTGCAAACGCACAAGATTCCTATGTATTATGACATGATGCATATTTCTATTTAATTAGGACTTGATTAATTTATTTTCTAAGGACATACACTTCTAGTTGCGGAAACACCCCATTACATGTGTTTGGAAGGACCTGGGTGACATTTGGGGACACATGAGGCTTGGATATTGAGTTTACTCTTCAAGAGTAAACTCATACAAGACTTGGATTTTTGGCTTTGGAATGGATTAAAACTCACATAGGGTCCATTTATTGGATTTAACGGAAGTAAACATGGAGTTTACGACCGTAAACTCCCCCTCACTCTAAGTCCTTGTTGATTTGGGTCCTTAATCAATCACATGTGATTCCAATTGATTTTTCCAAGCCTTGTATGGATTTTTGGGTGACTTTTGGCATGTCTTTAGGAGTTTACGGCCCATGACTCCTCCCATGCCCGTGAACTCCTTAGGGAGGGTGTTTTAATATGTTTTAGGCTTCTAAATTGTTTGTGGACACTTCTAGAATTTATCTCAAGGCTTAAGGTGTGTTTAAGTGGCATCTTAACACATTTAGAGGAGTTTACTCCCCGTGCTATTGAGTTTACGGCCCAAGCATGTTCTTGGGCAGTAAACTCAAGTTTACTCCTCTAAATTGATGTTCAAGGTGTTCCAAGGCCAAAACCAATATTGTACAAGTAATATCTAAGCCCCAAAGGTCGATTGGAAGGGTTTAAAGGCTCAAAAACCCATTAAATATGTGTTCACGGCCCAAGGGTGTTCCAGGGCTGTAAACACATGATTTTGGTCTTATTCCATGTTTTGAACTCGAATTTGAAGGTCTAAGATGCTATACTAGGAGTTAGGGTGGTTACCTTGAAGATTTGGGGCTTGAATTTGGTGTTTTTGGACCTTAATCTTGAGTTAGAGGAGAGAGGTTAGAGAGAGAGTAGTGAGAGAGAGGAAAGGATTCAGATGAAGTCTTTTGAGCTTTAAATAGGTCGTAAGTTCGGGACACGGTGGAATTCTACCCGATACCGACGTTAAACGGGGCTTTTGGTCGCACCCGATTAAGTTATCGTAACCCGGCGGAATAGAATTTGGAAATTTTCAATTTAATTATTTTGGGCCATGTTCATGAGTTTATAGGGATTTGAACACTCATGAGATTATAATAAACATATAAGTTTAAATAAGTTAGCCCAAAAACGGAAATCGGAACGAATCGCTATAGACGGGTTCTTCAGACGAAATGGGTTTCGGCGATGGACAACTTCGGGTTGTCACAGAGGATTTGATTGAAATTTACTATTTGGATATTGGAACAAGTACAAGAAACATATATTGTAATGACCAGATATATTGGATATAGTATTTTTATTAAATAATTGTCATGTTCTATATTAGCATGTTTAATCCTTTAATAACATGGTTATTCTAAATGTTCATAGTTGTGGGAACACTTATAAGGTAAGATTAATATGAATAGATTGGTATATTTTCAAGGAGATGAAAATGCAAAGAGATATGACCAAATTCATAGGTACTTGATTAGGAGAATAAGTATTGGACATGACCCGTATCAAAATAACTTTATGGATCGTAGTCGTGAGTGCTGTTTTTATAAAAGGTAGTATCTTTGTATTCTTCAACCTGAGATACATATTGGACCTAGAGTATAGTAATTGTTGTTCTTTAAAATTGTTTAATGTTAATTCGTAAAAGGCAGTTGTAAGGACCATCGTTCGGTATAACATGAACTACATGATGGGTGTATGTAGTCAATATGGGATTTGTTCCACTTATTTATTAAGAGTTAGACATCTAAGGCCTTGCAAAAAGTTGAACATCACATGAGAACGATCACGTTCCATATCTCATGTTCAACATGATGTCTGAGATAAAGCAATAACTGATACCATACCTAAAACAACAATTATAGCTTTGAATTCATGGAATTGGTTGTTGATGAGATGACACCCATCGTGTGTTGTTAGGGATAGTAGCCCATTGCTAGACATCAAGTATTGTCTATGTCATTCTGTAATGAATCTTGTGCAAGTGGGAGTTGTTGGATATATATGCTCAAGATTCATGACTGAATGATATTGCTAATAAAATATGATCATATAGGGTCACACCTTTATCAAGTTGGCACATATTGAATATTGATTATCAGTATGATTATTAAATAATATAATCAACTCTTGTGTTTAATTAGAGAATACTTATTATTTAGTGAAATAATAATTAAAAAGAGTACAAACTAGTTATTGTATCATAAGGTATGATTTAATAAGACATGTACAAGTTTTTGGTCACTGTGGTTACCACTTAACTAAACTAGTTACATAAGTACATCTCGTTAGTTTAACTAGTGTTTCTCCATTTTTTTCTCATTCTAAAACAGTAGAAGTCAAAGGGAATGGGAGGTTGCTTGCCAATCTCCCTCTTATTCGCATCACCTCTTACAAAAACCTTAAATTTGTATTAATTAGATGCATGGGTCTTACCTCTTACATGTAAGCATATAATAGAGTCTTTGTTATGGTTTTGTGTTAGTTTTTCCCTTCCTTATTTTTCATGGTCGAGATTAGTTCTCCTCGCTCCCTTTTTCTCCCTTTTAAAGCTAGTTGCAGGTATTGATGGTCAAATATACTTCTCCTTTAGTGATTAATTGTGTTAAGCACTTAAGGCTTAAGAAGTACTGCATACAAGATAGGAACTAGCATTCCAAGTGCCTTACTCTTGATGATGGGTACATTATAGATATTTTGCTATCTTCATCAACTCCCCAGTTCCATGTGGGATCAAAGTCCCAAAAGGTTGTAGTTCTTAACATCCTATGGTTGTCATAATCTTTATAGTTCATGTATTTGGATCCTCTTGGTAGTTTTGTTAAAATGGTCTAAAATAAACTAGTTATTTATAGTCTTCCGTTTGTCATTCATAAAATTGTTTTATAAAAAAAGACTGTTTTTTGGATTCATAAAACCCATCAAGATCTTCTAGGAAGGATATGAAAGGTCATTTAATGTACTTAAGTAGAGATGACATGTAGTGAAACATGTTGTACAACTATGGGATGACAACATGATAAGTAGTATATGCTTGTATAATATTACATAATAAGGTAGTTGAGTCAACAAGCCATGTGATTTGCATGTATGATGAGGCCGATAAAATTAATCTGCCATAAAAATTCATTCCCAGTATGAGAAAATACATGGAAAAAGTTATCGAAATTTAAAAATACTAAAACGTGCCAATTTCTTCGACAATACTTAACGGAACATTTATATCAAAACAAAGGTGACTGGTTACAAGTAGTAAGTTTATGTTTGAATTATGTCTTTTTTGTAACTTTTATTTTTATTTATGTAATTTTCGGATTATTTGAATTTAATTTTAGGTTTATGTGTTAAATTATTAAAATTAAATATTATTTACTTAATTAAAAAAACTGAAAAGCAAACTATTTTCATGATGTGGTGTGGTCGATATATCAAATATCATGTGGTGTCCGTGTTGTAGCGAGGTAGTCACGATGTGCCAATAATTTTCGAGTGGTGAGTTTCCCAATGGCCTGGCACAAAATGTTATGCCACAGCAGTTCCACATCAACACCACCTTCCTCAACAAATACCTACCACTCCACAACACTGATGAGTTTCAGACATTAAAAAACAAACTTAAAACTCTTAAGTACGCATGAAACCTAAAATTGATGTGTTATGAGCATCCTAACACTCCTAAGGTGTACATGCAACCCTATAAACCTTGGATCTATGTTTTCTCTATTATCCATGCAAATATTTAATATTCCAAGGTTTTAAACCTAACTAGCATAATATGAAGCAACTATACTACAAAGCCTAGTTAGATGACATACCTTTTGATGGAATTTGAAGTCTTGAACCTTTAAGAGCTTAGTGCCTCAAGTGTTGCACCTCAAATGGAATCACACAACACGAAAAACAACTTGGAACAACTTTAGAATAAGGATACTTAGGTTCACACTTATGAAATCGGTTTTGCCCTCAATGTGTACTATACAATAGTCCTTAGCACCATTTCATGAACCATAGACCTCTTTATATAGTGTAGAGGATTAACATTACATTCATCTAAACCCTAATACCCATGACCTTTCAATTCCATAGGATCCATGGGTTAAACACTCCATGGACTATCCATGCAAGCTTATCCCAACCTAAATAAACTTGGCCCATCCTATATATATATATATATATATATATATATATATATATATATATATATATATATATATATATATAGGAGTCCATATTTAATTAGTTCCATTTTATCACTAAATTAATTCTTGATCAATACTAATTAAATAATATTATTTCATATTATTATATTAGAACTTCTAACATATTAATATAAATCGTAGGTATCCTTTTTCTCATTTAGTCTATCCAATTGTTCTAATGCCATGCAATCCAAATGGACCATGCTACTTTCGGGTTGAGTACATACCAATAATAGTTATGGGCTTAGACATCTAATCCAACAAAAACAAGATCTATGTTTTCACTATTAAACCTATAATTATGAACATCAAAATAATAACCCTAGAAACCCTAGTTTATTTTATAAAATCACATAAAAGGTTTAGGATTACATACCTTATTGTTATTATAGCAAATAACAATGATCCTTCTGGTGTGGAAGCTTTGAAAGAAAGCACCACAAGTGTTGTGCCTCTAATGATTCAAACCCAAGCTAGCAAGAAGGATATTGAGGAGAGAGGAGGGAGGAGGTGAGAATTCCAGCCAACCCAAGAGGAAGAAGAGATGGCCGAAAATCAAAGGCCTAGGTATCTTTATATAGTGCAATAAGAAAACCATAGATAACCCTACCTTGAATTAAATAATATTAATTTAAATTTGGTAATTATCTACATCCCTATTATCCAAAAGGGATATTCTAAAACTCTAGAATATTCCCGAGAAAGCGTCCATGCGTTGACCAGGAAGGTTTTGGACTCTTTTGTTCAGCTATTGATCAACTGGACTTTAGACCCTGCAGTTTTAGTTAATTCTTTTAATCCCAAAATTAATTCAAATTAATTTATGATTAAATATTTATTAAATATTATTATTTCTAATAAATATAGTATTCTCATAATATTTTAATAAATTATTTATTCCAATTTATTAATCAAATAATAAATTAATCTCTCTCTCTCTCTCTCTCTCTCTAAATAAAAACATCATGTCCAATTGCTAGGTTTGAGGGAAACCTAAAAGGACTGTGCTACTATCAATTTAAGTTTATACCTATTATAGTTGTGGGCTTAGATACCTAATCTAACAGTCTCCAACGTGGATAAGTCTATAACTATAATTGCCAATATAACTTCTAAACTGATCAACAAATTGTAGCTTCCAAAAGTCGCTATCTAACTCTAACCCATCCAGTTGCGTGTCCTGAGATAAGTGATCATATAATCCTTCATTCTGGAAGATATTATTTGAACATGAGACATGGAACGCAATCAATCTCATTGTCCAACACTTTGTTTCCCAATTTCTGATTTGCAATGACATAGAACTTCTAATTGAACACATCAATTTAGTCCTGGTCGGGCCCGACACTATAAGTCAACACCAAATCTACAAGGGGCCCAAAAATATTGCTTTTCTCATTAGGGTAAAAGGAATGAATAAACTTTTAATTATATACTTGAACCATATACTCATTAGATCATGCATAATAATATGTTTTATAACATCAAATTACTAATGCGTTTACGTATCATCAATGCGTAACTGACTTATAAACCACAACTCATATATCTCCATTTCAAGATTATAAGATATTATCATCTCAAAATTACTCTTAACAAATTACATGATGTAATTCTTTGAGCATGGGTTAATCCAATACTTAAATCTCCATTTCTAAGTACTCATGAACATTGTAGCAACATTATTGCTATGCCCAAAACTCTTTAAACAATCTAGAATCTAGTTCATGACAATTTTAATTCACCACTTACTTCTAAATATATGTACGAATGTTGAATTTGAATAATCAAATTATTCGGGAAGTAAAACATGTAAACTGAAACACAATAATAAACAATTGAAAAAATGTAGTAAACAAACTCATAAGTAATTCTTTGTTATTTAATCACCAAAAGTCAATTACATTTACTTTGTTACAAGTTTCAACTAACTATCTAACAACTAAAACTAATATCATCTATCATACTAATGCTCCTAGCGAGTTGAATGTGTTTAACCCTACTTAGACCCTTTGTGAGTGGATTTATAAGATTCTCTTCAGATGATACCCTATTCACTATGACGTGACCTTCTTCTACCCTATGTTGGATGAAATGGTATTTCTATTGATATGTCTTGATTTTCCATAATCTCTTGGTTTCTTTGTCAAGGCAACTGGTCCTTCATTATTACATAAAATTTCCATTGTCTCCTTATTGGCTGGAACAACTCCATGGTCTTCGATGGAGTTTTTCAACAAAATTTCCTCCTTTGATGCTTCACTCAACGCTATGTATTCTGATTCACACGTAGAACCAACCACTGTCTCTTTCTTGGAACTTTTCCATGTAACCGCTCCTCTGTTTAAGGTAAACACCCAACCAGATTGAAAATGGAAGTTGTCTCTATCTGTATCAAAGTTGGTGTCACTATACCTAGCTACTCTCAATTTATCACTGCCAAAAAGTACTAGAAGGACACATCAGGGCGAGTACATGTCATAGCATATATTATCGATCCAACAGTGGAAGCATATGGAATCCGACTCATTTCTTCTATCTCTACATCAGTTCTCAGAATCTGAGTCTTACTCAGTTTGGTATTACTCTGGATAGGCAGTTCTCATTTCTAGGAATTTTCTATACTAAAACTTTTTAGCACTTTTTCCAAGTATTTACTTTGACTAAGTCCAATTAGTCTTTTGCTCCTATCTCTCATAATTCTTGTCCCTACAATATAGGCAGCCTCTCCTAGATATTTCATAGAAAACACTTTCCAATCCAAGACATGACCTCTTGCAAAGTTGGAATTTCGTTTCTTATAAGACATGTCTCATTAACATACAACACTAGGAAGGTTACTATACTTCCCTTAGCTTTTATATATACATAGGAGTCATCTTCACCTCTATAGAAACCAAATTCCTTGACTTTCTCATCGAAGCAAAGATTCTATATGCGAGATGCTTGTTTCATTCCATAGATGGATTTCTCAAGCTTGCACACTCTATTGGGAAACTTTGCATCAAGAAAAACCCTCTAGCTGACTAATGTAAACATCCTCAACCAACATCCCATTAAGGAAAGAGGTTTTGACATCTATTTGCCAAATTTCATAGTCATGAAATGTAGTTATGGCAAGCATTATCCTAATAGATTTTATCTTTGCTACTGGTGAGAATGTCTCATCATAGTCAACCTCTGGGGTTTAAGTAAAGCCTTCGCAACCAGTCGAGCCTAGAAAGTGTGTACTTTTCCATCTATTTCGGTCTTTTTCTTGATGATCCATTTTCACCCAATTGTCGTATGACCTGGTACATTATCAACCAAATTCCAAACTTGGTTGTCATACATGAATTTGATCTCGTTGTCCAGTGCCTCTTGCGATTTGGCTGCCTAAACACCTGCCATTGCTTCCTTGTAGTTAGTTGGTTCATCCAAATTTACTAGTGTATTATCATTGATAAATGTATCACCATCAGTAGTAATATGGAAACCATAGAACTCAATTGGCATTTTAACTCTACTAGAACTCTTAATAGGTAATGACTTGTCAATTGGTCCAACCGGAATCTCCTCCTATGGTTGAACCCTAGCGTCTTCAGAGGTTCCTTCATCATTTGATTCCTGAATCTCTTCAATATCAATGGTACTCCCAGTATCCTCTTTGCATATGAGCTCTCTCTCTCTCTCTCTCTCTCTCTCTCTCTCTCTTTCTATCTCTCCCTCTCTCTCTCTCTCTCTCTCTCTCGCAAAAGACTCATCTTTCTGTTACAAAAACCACATTGTCACTAGGTCTATAGAAAAATATCCAAAGGCCTTTTATGGGTAGTCGATGAAAATACATCTCTCACTTCGAGGTTCAAGCTTGTCGTGAGTCTCTCTTCTAACGAAAGTTTGACAACCCTAAACCTTGATATGTGATAACGAGGGAACCTTCCATATCCATATCTTGTGACGTGTTATGGCAACCTTCTTTGTTGGGACAAGATTAAGAATGTGGGCGGTAGTCTCTAAGGCATACCGTAGAAACAAAATTGGAAGAGAAGCTCGACCATTATGAAACGAATCATGTCTAATAAGGTTTGATTGCGCCTCTCAACCACACTATTAAGTGGTGGTGTCTTAGGAGGTGTCATTGTCAAACTATCCCACGTTCCTTGAGGTAGTCGTGGAACTCAATACAAAGATACTCTCCACCTCTATCTGATCAGATCACCTTTATCTTCCTGCCTAATTCATTCTCGACTTCATGTTTAAACTCTTTGAACTTTTCAAAGGTTTTTGGCTTGTGCTTGATTAAGTAGATATAACCATATCTGCTATAATCACCAATAAAAGTCACATAGAATCGATTAGCATCACTTGTGGTGGATCTGAAGGGACCACACACATCTATTTGTATGAGGTCCAACAAACCATCGCATCTTTCATTAAATTCAGTAAAAAGTGATTTTGTCATCTTACCCAAAAGACATATTTGCATGCATCATCCAACCTTAGGTGAAATGATTCTAGTACTCCATCCTTTTAAAGTTGGGCGATGCGGTTCTTGTTAACGTCTCCAAAATCACAATGCCATACGCATGCTTCGTATATACCATTATACAAATCAATTTGAAATACACTATTGCCTAAATTGTCTACACACATCATAGTTTCATACGCACCAGCACTAGGTAAGGCTTCAAAATAAAAAATAAAAAAAATACAATTTTTATAAGCAGAAATCGAACCATTATCATCATTACAAGAATATCTAAAACCTTGTTTGAACAATGCATGAAAAGAAATAAGGTTTCGTGTCATTTATGACAAGTAACAACAATAAAACAAATCTAAAGTAACACCATCACTAAGCACTAGACTATAAACTCCAACCTTGGTGCTAGGTGAAGATCGACTATTCCCCATGATCAAGTTTATTCTACCATGTTCCACCTCCTCACTTCTTCTTAGCCACCGCAAATCAGAAGAAATGTGAAATCCATATCCTATATCAAGGACCCAAGAATGAGAAGGTGATGAGTTATTAGATACAATAGTGTATATACCTGCAGAAGTCGGCTTTACCTCTCCATCTTTAATATCTTGCAGATACTTTCGGCAGCTTCTTTTTCAATTCCCTTTGTCATTGCAATTAAATCAAGTGGTCTCCTTGGGATCAGATACAGGAGGAGCATTAAAATTGGACTTACCTTTGGTTCCATTTTTTAACGAACCAGGTTGAGACTTTCCCTTCCAGTTCTGTTTTAGAGGTCCTTTCGCATTATTTCCCTTTCCTTGACCATTAACCAGAATAGGAGCACTACCATGAATGAAGACAATACATTTTAGGAGGTTGTGTAATTAAGCCAAAGTGGTCTTATTTTTGTTCAGATGATAGGTCAAAATGAACTTATCGTAACAACTAGGTAAGGAGTTCAAGATTATGTAAATAGACATCTCCTCATCAAAATGCACATTAAGGTGCTGTTTGTTTTGGAAGTGGTTAAATGTCTTTTGTCTTTTTCCAAGTTTACAGAAGAAGACGTGCACTTGAGAAACGTCTATCCGCCAGAAGGGAAAAGTGCTCAAAAAGTACTTTTGTGGAAAAACAAACGAGGCCTAAGCCTAACAAGGCGATCCACATATTGTTGCATCCTTTGTACGTGGATGCTAACAGACTCCCCCCCCTCTTCATGTTGCTTGTTATGAGAGACTTTACCTCCTCATATTTTTCTTTACGAACTCACTTATGGTAATTTTCTATAAGGTCCATGTTTATCTTGTACGGCCAGTAATCCTCATAGAATCTTTGCAGCTCAGGGTCATGGTGGTTACCATGATACAAGAAACTTTTTTCACATCATTGTAGTGCTTCTTGTAGGCAGTTAGTTCTTCAGGAGTGGCCTTCCCTTTGTCAATTTCATTCAGTTATTTCTCAAGGACATACTCATTGTCCTCAAAACAGAGGGCCATTTTGATGTTGCACATCTAGGCATTGTAGTTGCTGCCATCGAATGTCACCCTTGAGAATATGTTCAACAACGAGAAGTTTTGATTGGTTAAGGAGGAACCAAAAGCATCATTTGAATTAGACATTTCTAAAAAGAATGGAGTTTTAGTTAGATAAGAATAATCCTAAATATAGTAACCCAAAATGAAATATCAAGGCTAGGATCCAACTATATATCTCACAACATAGAAAAGAGATGCCATAATTTTATAAAGGTAGGTAAATGACGATTTACTAATTCCACCATTAGAAAACGAAATTTGAAAGAAATTAAGTTATGTGAAATTCCTAGATCTTTTGAGACTCGTTGGAGCCATTCAATGGCAAGTTTAATATCATATTATGCTCTTCTATTTGTGACTGGGATACCAAGGATCACAAACAAGATGTGAATAGCCATGCAAGTTAGCTTGGCACTCTCGATGTCATTAACCATCTCATTTTAATGTGCCAGTTATCCACACGTGCTCCATTAACCTATGATAATTTTTGAGATTCCCATTATTACCGTTTATAGTCACTATTAGTGTGTCGGTTAACCACACATGCTCCACTAACTACCATAAAGTACAATGTGCAATTTGATGGGTTAGCATACAAATTCACATTTTCCTAAATTAACTAAGATTGAGATTTTAAATGAAATGGTTTAGTTACTTTTAATAGCATTATAATTTTAATGAGAATTAATTTTTCCTGTCAAACCCGTTCGACTAACGACCCTCCACCATATAAGAGAGCGGTGGGTAAGAATGGATACCTAATTGTGGTCATTTTATAGGCCGTTTCCTTAAACTGGACTAATAGTATCACTTCGTGAATGAGGCATAGTAGAGGTTCGACTGACTTAGTCGTATACATATCGTAATTATTAAACTTTTAATTTTACTTATCGTATAGGGTGTATTTTAAAACTTTTTCAAAATACTAGGTTTATATTTAAATATCGAAAATTAAATAATTAATTTAAATTTAGAAATAAACCAATGATTTAATATTTATCTATTAATTAACATTTGATTAAATATATTAAATCAATTAAGGATTAACTAATTAAATTAAACTATTAATTTAATCCTAATCCTTACCGTCTAACTTTTTGAAAATAGGGGATTTATTCCAAATTTAAGTTATCTCTTTTTAGGCAAATAAAATGATAATTACCAAAATTTTGAAAACCCCTAATATCCTACCAAAACTTTGAAAACTTGGGGAGGAAGGTAAGGGTTTCAAACCCTTACCTAAATATGAATTCCTAGAGGAGGAGGGTTAGGATTTCAAAACCGTAATCCTAATTTCGAAACTTAGGGGGCAAGAAACCCTACTATCAATTTAGAAATTTGAGGCCCCTTAGGGTTTAATTGCCATAAACCCTAATTTTATCAAATTCACCAATTATAGACAATTCAATTGAAAACAAACCTATAGCTCTGATACTACTGATGGGTTTTAAACATTTCAAAACAAACTTAAAATGTTTAAGTGTGCATGCGACCTAAAACAAGATCTACGTTTTCACCATTGAACTTATAACTATGATCATCAAAATAAGAACCCTAGAAAACCTAGGTTATTTTCAAAAATCACATAAAAGGGTTTAGGATTACATACCTTATTGTTAGTATGGCAAATAACAATGATCCTTGTGTTGGTGAAGCTTTGGAAGCAAGCACCACAAGCATCGTGCCTCTAATCGTTCAGACACAAGCTAGAGAGAAGGATATTAAGGAGAGAGGAGGGAGGAGGTAAGAATTTAGGCCAACCCAAGAGGAATAGGAGATGAATGAAATAAAGGTCTAGGGGTCTTTATATAGTGCAACAAGGAACCCCTAGATAACCCTAATTTGAATTAAATAATATTAATCTGAATTTGGTAATTATCTACTTCCCTATTATCCACATGGATATTCTAGAAACCTTAGAATATCCTCTAGAAATCATCCATGACTTTATTAAGAAGTTCTTGAGCCTATTGTTCAACTATTGAACAATTGCACTTTAGACCCTGCACTCTTTTAATCCAAACATTAATTTCAACTAATTTATGATTAAATATTAATTAATTTATGATTAAATATTAATTAAATATTACTATTTCAAATTAATATATTATTCTCATAATATATTATTAAATTATTTATTTTAATTTATTAATCAAATAATAAATTAACCTCTCTCTCCAAAAAAACATCTTATCCAATTGCTAGTTTTGAGGGCAACCAAAAAGGATTGTGCTACTATCAATTCAAGTTTATATGAATTATAGTTATCGGCTTAGACACCTAATACTCCTAATTAAATTGAAAAATAATGAAGAGATATATAGTGAAAGACAAAGAATGGGGTGTGTGTGTATGTGTATATATATATATATATATATATATATATATATATATATTGTGATATCTAATCTTCGTTCGGTCTTTGTCGGACATCTATAACAATGATCTATTACCATAGTAATAAGGAGACACATGTCAGTTGTTCCCTTGGAGGGAATCCTAGGAAAACACTCCAACAGTCAAGTTAGTGTCTAAAGAAGAGGTTTGTTGTGAGAGTTAGGGTATGAAAGCATATATGTTACCATTTCATGAGAGAGACCATTTTTAGTAAATCTATATGATTGGTCTTACGCGAGGGACATGAGCATCAGCTCTGTAAGAAGACATTGATGCTAAATAGAGGATCACGATCTTCTCTTAGTTAGAGATTTTGATTAGGTTAGGCCGTAATTCTCTAAGCATTACTCTTGTATCCTGGAGGCATTGCCTTTTGTTGGGTAGTTAATTTTTGGGACTTTTAAAGCTCTACTGACGAAGTGTATCAGTAGTTTCCCACCTTCTCGTTCTACCATTAAAACTAATAAGACTATCTTATTTAAAGTTAAAAGATACATAGAGAGTGTCCTGTCTGGTACTAGAGTGGATAGGTTTGGTAGTCTATACAGGGCTTCATTTAGTTGTTATAGAGCAAGCTTTTCCCCAAACATCCATTTGAAATTGCTCTTGTCCTATGCAACCTTTTAGTGTCTAAAAGAGCAAAAGGGCTTTTTAGTCGACTTGGTAATGAAGCGGCTAAGTGTTGTTAACTTTTCTTTTAGGACATGCATGTCGTGAAGGGTTTGGTGAGCCTTGGTTTTGAGTATTTCTTTTATCTTATAGGGATTGGGTTGTATGCCTTCTTTGGTGAGATAGTATCCTAGGAACTGTCCTTGCTCAACTCTGGAGGTGTATTTCCCAGGGTTTTGCTTCATCTAGTCTTTCTCTAGGGTTTAGAAAGTTTCCTAAATATCCCTAAGCAGGGTTGTTTCATCTGAACTCCTAATAACCATGTTATCTACATAATGCAACCTATCTAGCTAGCAAATACACTGCTAACTAACTGTTAGCACGTTGCTCCAACACACTTTATCTTGAAATTCATTTTCTCGTAGCAGAACATGCCATGGTCAATGTACAATTCATTTTTATCCTTGCCTTCGTGCCTCATTAAGATCTAGTGGTATCATGTGTAGGTGTCAAGAAAGAATTTCCATCGAAAACCTTGGAGTGACTTGACATGTTGATCAATTTCTCTCCTTTTTTCATATATATCGGGACTTGAGATGACTTGGTAGTTTTAATCACTAAAGTGCATAGTTGAAAAACAACACTAAGTACATGGTTCTTTGATTCACATTAAGATGAAATTTGTCACTAGTTGTGCATGTATATGATGTTTTATCTGATATGCTTCTTATGTTATTTTCCATGATTTGGGGAGTCAATTCTTATGTTGATTTGATCATGATGAAAATGTTGTAAGTGGCATGATAGCTTAAGCTAAATGGAAAAGACTGTTAATTGACTATGCTCATATAAAGAGTTGTTGAATATGGTACATGCTATAATACTCGTTTTGGTTTTATGAGTTTGCATGATTTACATGATGTATGTTTGATATTGTTAGGTTATGCATCATGGGGGTAGTAAATAGTATTTTTCCTTTAACCCTATCTAGATTATTCAACGACCTATTTTGGTTAAGATATGACCTAATAGGAAAGAGAAAAATCCATTAAGGATGTACTTGTCTAGTCTATCTAGAATCTCCTGTGACACATGGTACATGTGCACTTCCGCTATAGTGTTTATGGACTAGAGTGGTTTTGGTCCGAAGGATGTGGATCTATATAAATGTCACCTTATATTAGGAGGTGTTATGGATTCATGTCACTGTTAGTACCAAACCCTGAATTATGTCATGGAATACTTGTATTTCAAAAAATCAGGGTAGCTAAATTGGAGATTTAGGGTTGGTGTTTCAGGTGGAAGTCATCAGCCACTTAGAGCATTTTATTGGCCTGACACACGAGTAGTGAATGGGGTTGTTCTCTTTGATTAGAAAGCATTAAGAGATCTTGGCTTATCAAAGATAATTTATATCATGAAAGATGAATGATGTGATAAAAGATAAATTATATATAAAGATGAATGAGGTGATAAAAGATTAATCATATATAAAAAATGAATTATATAAAGGATGAATAATGTGATAAAATGTTGAAATATATTATAAAATGATGATTACATAACATGAGGATGAATTTGTATGTATGTGGTAGTTGTGCAATGGTATGATTATGATATGCGGTTATTGATATGTGATATTTGTTTATCATTGTATGCCTTATTGTAATCTGAATGATTGACCTATTTGGGGAATTGTATACTTCTT
Source organism: Lactuca saligna (assembly GCF_052625555.1). Lineage (NCBI taxonomy): Eukaryota > Viridiplantae > Streptophyta > Magnoliopsida > Asterales > Asteraceae > Lactuca > Lactuca saligna. Next base: position 172,488,281 of record NC_136424.1, read on the forward strand.
GTTGACTATGTGAAAATCTTATTAACTCACTTAGCAAGGGTTGACATTTTTTTCTTTTACTTTGTTCCATATGATCAGTACATGTAGCTTAGGAGCTTAGCCTGGTGAGTTTAGGTCACTTATTTTGGGTAATATCTAATTCACATAGACAATACCACTTGGACATGTATTGATTGTTACTTATGTTTCATTTATATTTCCATAAACATAAACGATTTTAACTGTGTTATTTTTAAATGAACGTAACTTTGTACTCTATTTTGATATATTTTAATAATAATGGTGTAATACCCTAACTCCCAGGTATGTTATTTACATATTTATTTTTGAGATCTATTGAGCAACTCAACGAGTTAGTGCCTTAACTCGTCGAGTAGAGACCGATTGACCACGTAGGTCTAAAAACCGACTCGATGAGTCAGAGAGCTAACTCGCCAAGTAGGCGCTGCGAGATGAAACCCTAAATCCCTGGGTTTGGGGCCTATTTAAGAAAACTTATGTCCTCATTTCAGCCTCACTAGCTACCCAACTACCCTATGTGAAACCCTAATCGGCCATTAAGCTAAGAGAGAGTGTGTGAGCTAATATTGAGTGTTTTGGTGGATCTTTTAGAAGGAAAGGAGTGAGATACAAGCAAGGAACGAAGAGAGGATGTGGGATCTAGCATTTCATTCACTTGGAGCTTCTATGGATGGTAAAAAGCTTGCACCTTTCTCATCTTATTGGTTAGATCTCATGATTACGGAAGTTAGGGCTTTTACCACTTTTTATTAGAACATTAAGTGAATGGAGTCTATCAGGAGGTCTAGACTACAGATTTGGACCTTGTGAGGTCCATAGAGTCCAAACATCCCAGCTTTATTCATCTATATTAGTGTTAATTTGCTTAAACCACCCTTTGTTGAATTGTATTGGCATATTGGAGTAAAATGTGCCATGCATGAACATAAAGATCGAAGCTTTACATGACATTCAAGCCTTGGGAGTCTAGATCTAGAATGTGGAGTGGTAGATCTGCCTTAAAATGTGTGAATGTGAAACTGACTTAAGGGACTCGAAGAGTCAAAGAGTTGACTCGACGATTCAGCTAGGGTTTTCCCGGATGAGTCTATACATGGGTAACTCGACGAGTTAAATTTGATATTCGCGATATTTTAGAAGAAACAGAGAGGCTCGACGAGTCACATAGATGCACTCGGCGAGTCAGGTCAACATAGACTGTTGACTTGAGAATTGACTTCCATTGACTTTAGGGTTTGGTCACGACATGGATTTTAGGGACCGTTGAGGGGTAAAATGGTTTATTACCTAGGAGTGGCAATTTATGACACGATACGATAAAAATACATGACACAAAATAAAATTGGGACGAAACTATAATTTGAATTCGTGTTCGTGTCGTGTTCTTGTTAGCTGTAAAAAACACGATGCCGTGTCGTGTTGTGTTCGTGTTCAATATTCGACATGAAATTGACACAATTTAGCAGTTCTTTCTTCTGTTTTTCGTGTTTATCGTGTTATATGTGATAAAATATTCATTAAATAAACTAGTTTATAATACATGTTATATTTGTCATGTCGTGTCGTGTTTGTTGTTTTTTTAATTCGTTTGTTTTTGTGTTAGTTAAAAAAGAACGACATCATGTCATGTCATGTTCGTGTTAGAAAAAACCTTGTCGTGTCGTGTCATGTCAGACAGAAACACGAAACGATAGTACGAATTGCCACCCCTACTTTTACCCATTCCATGCGTTTGAGAGAAGGATTAACATAGTTTATTTTGATTCACGATTTAAGTGTTGATTAGAGATTATTATCTTATGTGTTAGGTGGAGGCCAGTTCGAGATTCGTGTACAAGATTATTACTTACTTGATTACAATGTGAGTCTTCTCACTATACTTACCATGAATGGTATCTTCATGTGAGCGAGATGTCTTATGTGCTTACATACGTATTTTGATCTTCTGCATTATGTCTTTGTGATTTATGCTGAGTATTATTAATATGATCTTACTGAGTTAGGACCGGAGAGTACACCCGAGTTGTGGGACCGGAGAGTCTCCAGTGAGACACATTGACCTAAGGGTCGTACTGAGTTAGCCTCAAGTGGATAATGTGATGTGTGTGGTATTTTGGGGAACTCACTAACCTCTGTGCTTACCGTGTTATGTATTATGTGTTTCATGTACCTCTCAGGATCATGAGAAGGTATCGGCTTGATTGTACACACACCCGAGATGGAGATATGTTTTGGAGGATCCTGGATTTGATATATATATATATATATATATATATATATATATATATATATATATATATATATATATATATATATATATATATATATTCAGTTTTGGAACATATGTTTTGATAACTTGATGATTGTGGGATAGTTGTAAATTTAGAATGAGATGTGCTTTTAAATGAAATTTTTTGTTGAAAATTTACAGTATTACAAGTTGGTATCAGAGCGTGGGTTTGATGGATTTAGATATATCTTCGGATTTGTCTGGACTCAAACTAGGGATTTGAGAAGAATTTTCATAAAAAACAGATTTTTCGAAAAATAAGAAAGAGTTTTAAGAGAAAACGAGTTGTAGCAGTGTGTACAATCAACCAGAGCCCGAACGGGGATTTCCCAAAATACCCTTACTTTTGTGTTATGAGATACTTATGAGATATAAATTATGCATGCTAGAGAATAGGCTAGGTATTTCATATTTTAGGACTAGAGTTGTCTGATTTGTGGTACCTTAGCCTAGAAACAATTGCTATCTGTTATGTGCCTTGAGTATGTGCTGAGTAAGAGTATTTAGCAGGATTCACTTATAGATAAAGAGAGAGAGAGAGAGAGAGAGAGAGATAGAAAGAGAGAGAGAGAGAGAGAGAGAGTGTGTGTGTATGTGTGTGTGTTTTGAGTCAGGAGATAATCTAGGAGAGAGACCTAGATGAGTATATGAGAGATCTTCTGAGAGAGTAGTCGATTATTCGTAAGAGTTAGAGTACTTGTGAACTAGGATCCTTGGAGGAGGACTTAGGTTGACTACAGGTTGGTGTGGAAGGTAGTATTCGGCCCATACTACTGAAAGCACCGAATCTGTATGCAGCTCAAGTAATAATCTTTAGGATGCTAAGGATCAAGTAGGGTTGAGTGTTCAAGTGTGAGTATACTCAAGCAAGTCTCTGATGATTTTGTGTTGTGTTTCAGAGAATCATGGTGGGTACACGCCACACTCCAGGGAGCAGTGGGACTAGCGATGTTGAGATTTGCAGGATGATTCATGATGAGGTGGCCGCAGCCGTTTGAGAGGAGATTCCGGAGATATTTGGGTCTATCAAGACCACCCTGATCGAGAAATTTGATGAGCGGTATGCCGTTGTTGCCGAGGTTGCTGCTGCTGCAGCCACCGCAGCCGTCGCCGCTGCCAGGCTATAGGGATGTGACTTGTTGTTGTTTTGGGAGTTCAACAACACGAAGCCACCATAGTTTGATGGGACTTAGGATCTGATTACTACGATGATATGGATTTGAAACCGAGGGGTGTTTTTACACATGTTCTTGTTCTGAGCATTTGAGGGTTCGGTTTGCATTGAACCAGCTTCGGTCGGGAGCAAAGGACTAGGGGAAGTTTGCGACAACTAGTTTTACTCCTATAGAGCATACTACAGTGACTTCGGAGAGGTTTAAATTGATGTACCAAGATGATTATGTTCCCCCGGTGGAGAGGGAACGGTTGGCCCATGAGTTTTTGGATCTCAAACAGAAGACAAAGTCGGTGACTGAGATTACTCGGATGTTTCACGAGAGGGAATTTTTTTCCTGAGCATGTGTCTACTGAGCAGGCACGCATGAGCCGGTATTTGAGCATTATGAGGAGGGATATTTGAGAGTTCATGGCGAACTCGTCATACCAGACATTTGTCGAGCTTCAGGAAAATACCAGGAGGAGGGAGATCGAGCTGGAGACTCTGGCCAGGGAGGAGACAGAGTCTCATGTGACAACCCGAAATTTATTCTGTCATATTTAACACCTCCTTCCATTAATAATCCTAGCTTTATTAAGTTGTCCGTTAACCTTTTGGACTGGTTATTTAATGTGGGATCTTTATGATGACTCGGTAAGGGTAGAAATAAATTAGAAACACCACAATTTTCCCTTGAAAATTTTTAGTTTCAACCAAGTCAAAATACGACCGTTTAATTGGGTGCGACCAAAAAGCCCCATTTAACGGCAGTATCGGGTAGATTTACACTGAGCCCCAACTCTAACCCCTATATAAGGGGGAGTGGACTCCATTCACACTCTTTTCACTCTCTCTCTACACTCTCTCTCTACAACTTGTTTTCGATCCAAAAACACCCATTCCGAGCCCCAAACGAGTAAGTAATCTATCCTAACTTGTTGTGTAGTTTAGTTAACATACAAATTCGTGTTTAAGACATCAATTAGGGACCAAGTTATGTGTTTATGGCCAAAGAACACTCTTGGTCCGTGAACTCCCTTAAGTGGGGTTTTTAAGCCCCAAAACCCCTCCAAACTACCCCTAGGGCTTAGATATGACATGTGGACTTACACCTTCGAACTTAGAACACTAAAAATTTGAATTTTGGAGAGTAAACATGAGTTTACAACCCAATAAGACTCTTGGACTATAAACCCCTCTTCATAGGCCGTGAACACCTTTTAAGGTGTTAGAAATGCCCTCAAGCACCTCCGATGGCCTTGGAAAATGTCTAGAAGCAACCATTATTGAAGTAAAGGCTTTAAACATTTAAGAAACCATGGACTTAGGAGTTTATGGCCGTAAACCCCCCTAGGATTGGTCCATGGGTCGTAAACTCCAAAGAGTGCCCAAATGATGCCCTAACTTTTTCATTTGACTTGGAAAGATGCATAGAACTTTATTTCCTACTATTTAAGACCCTAATACACAAAGGAATGTGCATATAGGATCTTACGGCCGTAAACTCCTTGTTTAGGGTCATAAACTCCTCAAATGGTCCATTTGTTGCCTTAAAACCCATTCCTATGCCCTATATTTGGACCTAGCCTAATTCTATGAGTGAGATAAGACCATTTAGCATCCTATAACACCCCCACCGTGAGTTTACAGCCGTAAACTCATGGGGAGTTGGTCTTAGGGCCGTGAATTCTATAAAGAGTTCACTCTTGAAGAGTAAACTCCCTATCTAGGCCATACATACCCATAGATGTTACCCGAGACACCCCTAGCATTTAATCAAAGTGTTTTCCACACTTTAGGATGCATATACATGTTTAATTAGTATTATATTTACTAATTGTATGTAAACATATGTCATCATATGTTAATAGGTCACTAAGTGTGTTCAAGTCTTTACTTGACACGGAGCACCCAATCGGCACTTTCGTTCGCTCCAGTTACAACAGGTGAGTTCATAACCCTGAAATAACCTTTTAAATGTTTTTACATGCTTTTATTAGGGGGGGGGGGGGAGGGGAATACAAGTTAAAACATGCCAGTTATCATATCAATCACATGTGATTGATAACCCGCATGCACAAGGAATTATTACATTGTCAACTGTTTTACCAAGTATGATACTGTAAATGGTTTTCCAAAACGTCTTTACTTGTTCAACGCTTTTCTAAAATTGTCTCTAGAGCTGTATGTTTTACTTCAAATTCAGTTACAACAGTATTCAAAACAAAGGTTTTTCTTCACTTATATTGTTTTATCATAAATTACATTCAAAACCTGTTAATGAAAGGTTTTCAAAGGATTCCTAAAGGTTTTTCAAACTTATTTTACGAATGAATACCAAGTCGTGATTTTCTCAAGTATAAAGGTTTTCCAAAGTTTTCTTCCATGTTTTTATACTCCTACTTTGCTATACTTTCACTTAGTTAATGCTACTACTTCGTAACTCTTTTACTTTGTGATACGCTTTTACTTCGTGCTATGCTTCTACTTCACGATACGTTTCTACTTCACGATACACTTCTACTTAATAACGCTTCAACTTCACGATACGCTTCTACTTCACGATACGCTTCTACTTAATAACACTTCTACTTCACGATACGCTTCTACTTCAGTAATTCTTCTACTTCACGATACGCTTCTACTTCACGATACGCTTCTACTTCAGTAACGCTTCTACTTCACAATACGTTTCTACTTGCTAACACTTCAACTTCGTTAAATGCTTCTGCTTAGTTAAATGTATGCATGTGCTTGTATAGTTATATAAATAATGTTTAAAGGACTTAGAAAGGCTAGTTCGCCCTATTTCCTTTTCTTCGTTGAGATGTGGCCTGGTGGGATCGGATATTCGTCCGAAGTTTGTTTGATCATTAGTTATATATTATGTATACAAGCATAGACACATAGGGTTACATCGGTTAGTTCAGTTGTGAGTCTCTATCACTAGTCCAGTATTTTACATCAGATCTCACTATACAAGATGCATCTTCAGGACACGGCCTTCTTCGTTGTCTAGTTGGTAACCAGAGTCTCCTGTAGGGAGAGCGGGAATTGTGTGTATAGATCTATACGGGATTGACACTCCCGCACCCTGACTGCTTGCTACAGTCCACGGCCTACCAAGCTAAGGGGTGACAAATGTCATATTTATTCTGACGCTTGCAGGGCGTCAAGTACTCTAGTGTCAATCAGTATGGTTACGAGTATCTCCATGTTTACCTTATAATTCATGGCCTTAAGGTAACGAGAATTAACACTGTATTTCTGAAACAACACTCTTAGGATTACTCTTTGTTTTAGACCTTGCTAGTTGTATCTTTCATTTGATACTGTCTGGGGTCTGTGTCTCTTTGTTTTAGACCTTGCTAGCTGTATCTTTCATTTGATACTGTCTGCGATCTGTGTTTCTTTGTTTTAGACCTTGCTAGCCGTATCGTACATTTGATACCGTCTGGGGTCTGTGTTCCCTTTTGTTAGACTGAGTCAGGCAAATCATTCATTTGGTACTCTCCTAGACTCTATGATTTCTTTTGCCTTAGTCAGTAGTATTCTCTGCTGAGGCATATGTATTTTCCCTAATGTTTGTACTCGTGATATTCTCCTACTCTCTTTAAAATCAAATACCGTATTTTGGTAATGATAGTATTTCAGGGAAATTCACTCTTTAAAACATAACTCCGTCGAGTCTTGGTAGAAGACTGCTTTTATTTAGAAAATATAGGATTTTCTGGAAAGGACACTAATACACTGTAGATTCTAAACTACTACTTATCTTATAGGTATTTTGAATAAAATGTTTACTTACATAAATGACACTAAATACATATGAACTCACCAGAATTTATAAAGATGTTGATACTCGCTTTCAAAATAACTTGTATTCTCAGGTCAACAATAGACAGGTACATCCCAGGAGCTTTTGGTGAAGACAGTTTAGTACGAAGCTGTACCTATATTATTACTTGTATTACTTTGATGTTGCTATGAAATGTAACTTATGTAATACTATTACGATTAATGCAATGGTTGTTGTACTTTGATTACTATACTGCATATGTTGTGATACTTGACATGACGTCATCCACCCCAGAACGTTTCTGTCGCTCCGGTTTTGGGGTGTGACATCTCATGGGAGAGACCAGAGGTTGGCGCAGTCACAGCTGGCAGCGAAGCAGGCTAAGCCCTCTGATTCGAGATCAGGAGGCTAGAAGGTCCGTACTTGTAGCATGTCCGGCAAGAGTCATGAGGGATCTTGTCGGGCAAGGATTTGCTACAAATGTGGCAAAGATAGGCATATGGCAAAGGATTTCCCCAAGGGATTTGCAGTCTGCTTTCACTACAATAAGAGCGGCCATCGGAAGGCCGAGTGCCCTCAGCTTGTTCAGGGATTAGCCCAGGGTTCCAGTCCTACTTCTTTGCATGCTACTGATAGTCGGTCGGTGAAGGTTGAGGTTCTGAGGGCTCGTAGGAGATCTTTTCAGCTGACAACGGAGGAGGTCCGCGCAACACCTGATGTCGTGGCCGATACGTATTATTTATTTATATTCTTTGAGATATTTTGTAATTATATTATGTTGTGTGTAGGTACTTTTCTTGTGAGTTATGTACCTGATTTGGTGTTATTTGACACGGGTGCGAGTAGATCCTTCGTGTCCTTAGCTTTTACTCGTCACATCTGTATTCAACGTGAGGCATTAAGTCGACCTCTGAGGCTTTCCATAGCCGAAGAGCATGCAATTTTTGCTACTGATGTATTCCGAGGATGTGTGCTGGACATTTTTGGTGTCGAGTTCCTGATAGATCTGGTACCGATAGTGATGGGTGGTGTTTATGTCATAGTGGGCATGGACTGGTTGAGTCGATTTGGAGCTGTAATCGACTGTGAGCGGCAGTTGGTGATGATACGAGACCCTAGTGGCGAAGTGCTTACAGTGTATGGTGAGGATACCAGATATGGATCAGCTTTCTGTTTTGCTGCCAAAGCGAGACAGAGTTTGCAGCAGGTATGTATGGGCTTCTTGGCGTATGTGATGGATACGCGGATTGTCACATAGAGGCCGAGTTCTATCGCCAAGGTCCCAATAGTGTGCAAGTTTCCTGATGTTTTTCCCAAGGATTTGCCTGGTGTGCCTCCTAATAGGCCGGTGGAGTTCCGGATTGATTTGATTCCAAGGGCAACACCCATTGCCAAGGCACTCTATCGCCTTCCACCACCAGAGATGCAGGAGTTATCCTCATAGCTCCATGAGCTGCTGGGGAAGGGTTTTATCAGGTCGAGTAACTCGCCGTGGTGAGCGCCGATCCTTTTCGTCAAGAAAAAAGATGGTTCACACCGGATGTGCATTGATTATCGGGATTTAAATAAGCTGACGGTCAAGAACCGTTATCCACTTCATGTTGGTTTATGTGCATAACATCAATCATATGGTGTACGTGCAACCCTAATTGATTTGATCTATGTTTTTCTAAGTAAACATACAACATTGAATACCAAAGCAATAAAACCTAATTGACTTGCATACAAATAAGAAAAATCACATATGAATAGGTTTAGGAATATTACTTTGATTGTTATGTAGCAATAACAATCAGAAACGTTCCTGATCTTGACTCTTGAAAGCTTAGTGCCCCAAGTGTAGCACCTCTAATGGAGACACAAACACCACAAGCAACAAGATGACTTATGAGATGGCGGAGGAGGCACAAAATTCATCTAAGGGATCTCATGGACGGTTAGGCCCGAATTTGGTGGCCTATAGGGTTCCTTTTATAGTTAGGCTTCTAGGGTTATCAACTTGGAAACCCCAATCCAGTTGCTTAGTCCTTAAGCATCCCAATGGATCCTTCCAGAGGGCCCTTGGACGATTTCTATACGGACTCTCATATAGAATTCGTCCATTACATCCTTATGGGTGCTAAGCCCAACTTTGTAACTATATTATAATTACAATATTGGCCCCTTAATTTAATTAATTTAATATGATCACAAAATCAATTTTAAATTAATTTTTCATCAATATTAATTAAAAAAAATATGATTTCTCTTTTAATATATTATTCGCATAATATATTAATAAATCATAATTAATCCTCTTTCTCCTTAATTCATTCTATCAGATGCTATGGTGAAGGTAACCCAAAAGGATCATGCTCATAATTGGGTCAACTAGATACCAAAATAGTTATGGGCTTAGACACCTAATCCAACAGTATCCCACTTGGATAAGTCTAATAACTATTTTGCAAGTACGACTTCAGAATTTGATATTATCAGTAACGCATCCTTTAGATAAGGAATCATATATTCCTCCATTCTAGATATTGTATAGACATGAGACATGGATTATAATCATTCTCTTAGTCTATGTGTTGTTTCCTGATTTCTGATTTATGACGACTAACAACAGACTACAATTGAACACATCAACTTAGTCCCGGCTTGCACAAGTTCTTAGGGTGTCATCACTAAATCATCAATGGGCCCACATATATCACTTTTATCCCACTTTGGGTAAAAGGAAAGGATAAACTTCGACTCATATGCTTGCTCTATTTACTCATCAAATCACACACAACAATATGTTTTATAACACCAAGTTACTGGTACGTTTACATATTATCAATGAGCAACCAACTCGTAAACTGCAACTATATGTCTCCGTTTGAAGAATATAAGATATTATTGTCTCACTAATCACTCGTGATAAAATCCATGAAGCGATTCAAGTGAGCGTGGTTTTAATCCAATACTCAAATATTATTTCAAAAGTACTCATGAATGTCGCAGCAGACTTTTGCTATGTCTAATACACTTTAGACAATCTACAAGCCAATTCATGACAATCTTCTTTCATACCTACTTCTAAAGTATGAGCGACTGTGGTGGTTTGAATAATCTTATTATTCTGGAAGTCAACACATGCGAAGTGAAACACAAGAATAATACTAATCATATATGACCCCAAAACTTTTGAGTATAAATAAAACACCTTTATTTAATCACCGTATTGATTACTTATTATTCATTGTATAATGTTTTAGATAATCAACTTATTACTTGAATTATAACAACAATTGTCCCATGCTCCAAGAATGCACACTATGTTTACCTATGGTCCTTACTTTATGAAATAGATCAATTGAAAAAAATTTCCAATGATGCTCATTTCACAATTCCTAATTCTTATCACTAGTGTAAGAATACCAAATTCTTGCCACTATTAGAATATGTTAGATTCTAACGTTTTATGTAACGATCCTCTCGTAATGTCATAGAGACAAAGTCACCAAGACTTTGCCAATGAAATTAAATATTTCTCTATTAGAGATTGTTACAAGACAATTCCATAGATACGAAGTCTCATATTCAAAGTACATTCCTTTGAACGTCCTTCTTGCATAAAAGTTTCTAATCTAAACATAAATTCATAACGTACAACTCCCAATATGGAAACATTTCCATATTTTCCATATGACAACTCATTCTAAATAAAGTCTTATCTGTTCATAATAATGTCAATATGGTCTATCGATTACTATACTTCCAACTGCCATAGGCGACTAATCCTTGGCGAACCTTAGACTGTCCTTACCTGTTGTTTAATTATTTTAGTCAAATCCGGTCCCAATCATTTTTTCCTCTTAACTTCCTAGACATTTGGAAAATTTAGAACGGTCGAATATTATAGCATATGCAATCGATCCTATACCCGAAGCGTACATGACACGATTCATAATGAAAAATGTGATACTTTACTTGTTATAATATTGCCATATATAGAATCCTTTTAAGTTGAAACTTTTCAACATAACATCCATATATGTCCTTTGACTAAATTTGATTCAAATTTATTGATCTAAGCTTTGGGATTTTGAAATGAAGTATAATATTCTCTCCTTTAATTATAGAAAAATAACTTTTTAACCCCTGCAACTTTGCAAAGAGAAACTTTTGTTTTCTATAATTAATATTTCTAACTTGCAACACATAAAATTAATAATCATGCTCCCACTAACATGATAATTATATCCATACCAACATAACATTTATGCTCCCATTAGCTTCAACACGTATTCAGAAATAAGCTAAGCTTCTAGAAAACAATACTTATTGACTTTCTTAACCATAGTTCATACTTTTGATATGAAATGCTTTGATAAGCCTTTATCTAAGTTTCTCAAACTCATACACCTTTTCTTAGATAGCTCATATGTGTGTCTAAACAATTTCAGCACTTATAGCAATAAGTCTAAAATGTTTAAACTAATTGCCAAATATCAAAATTAAAACTATGAAGTGGGATGCCATAATTATAATAGAATTTGAGAATGAAATTTACACAATCTCTATCTCCTTAAAATCTTCCTAGAGAAAGCGTTTTCTCACAATCATTTTCATGGATAAGAGAAACCTTATGAAACCTAGAGTTTATGGTGTATGTGTTCTTATCCATGTGAATTTGTCATAACCATAATCGTAAGACAAGGTTTGTGACAAATCCAAACTCATATGGACTAAACTTGTTCAATCTTTATTTCCGAAAAATCCAAACTCATATGGACTGAACTTGTTCAATCTTTATTTCCTGCCACCTGGCAGCACAAGAGCCTATCATTTCTTCTAAGTAGTCAGGCAGCTCACCCATACAGATCAATGAACTTTCATTGATCAAGGTGCATGGCCTTTATACATTAAAATGAGAACTCTTAGAACTCACATGCATAGACAACTCTACTGGAATGGCACAAGAATATGTCAACCCGATAGGTTATAAACCTCAAATTGTGTGCTACTGATAAAAACTAGGTTTACTCTTGATTAGCTCTTGAAACTTTTCAAGACCATTTAGACTCCCACTAACCTCTTGACATATAAGATTCTCTTGTCAAGAACCATTTCTTGACAAACAAATACTCAAGAGTTAGTGTGGATTCTTATCAAGACAACACTTCACACAATTGGTCTTCGTCAGTCTTTGTCTTATTCAAGACATCACAACTTACTAATTTCAAATGTTGCAGGAATAAGAAAACCTTTCGTACTCCACACTTGATGAGTGAATTAAATTTATTGAAGACGTATCACTCAATATCACAATCTCGGAGTATGATTCTCAGACTTGATTCTAGAACGAAGTATGATTCACCTTTTGATGTGACCACTTCAACAATTCTTGATTCCTCTTCTTGGCCATACTAGTGTACTAAGATTTACTTAGTTGATGAATTGTGATATGGTTTCATAATCAATAAGGCGATCATAAAACATGATACTAAAGTACTCTCCCATCTTTTCAGATTTGAGAAATTTTTATCTTTCTGCCCAATTGATTCTTCTTATCCGTTTTGCCATTCATCGAAACTTTTCAATGATTCAGAGTTACACTTAATCTTGTAAGCATAACCACATTTACTAGACTTTTAGTAAATCATGACGAATAATGTTATTGTTATATGTGGTGAACTTGACCAGTGCACAACATTGCGTACCAGACCTCCTAGTCTTGACTCACATACTTATGTGAACAAGTAATTAGTTTTAATTTGCTAACTACCAAGATTTCTATACATCACATGACTCAAATCATATGATTCCAAGCTTCTGTTCAATTGAAACTTGGGCGATGGGAATCTTTCCTTACTTAGAAAATTACGACACTACCATAAATAACATAACTAAGAATCACATCCACTTAATATTGCTTATAATAATAAAAACACACAAGCATCAATTTTCACAAATGACATTCTAAGGAGATATAAATAAGACAAAGTTCAAAATTTATTTTATTTATAAAAAGGTGCAGAAAACTTATCCTTACAAGGAAAAGTCAATTGAAAACTATGTTATTACGTATTACTAAGAAATCTATCATAACTCTAAGCAGCAACTCAAAAATCCGATCATCGAATCATGCGATCGAAATCCATTTCTTCGCGATCAGACTCAACTCACTTCTTCCTTTATCCTTCCTTTCTTTTCTTCGATCCTACACCACATCAAAATGCAATCTTATCCCATCATGTATTAAGAATCTACAAATAGGAACTTAATAGAGTTAGATAGTGGATTTACCTGAAGTAGAGTCATACATCTTGACTCTCCCGTCTTTACGATCTCTCAGGTAAATCTGATAGCTTTGCATCCAATGCCCCTTCCTTTGGTAATAGAAACAAATTGACTCTTTTGGAATGGTGCACGAGACAATCTCAGACTTCGCATTTCTCTTGTGTAAAGAAATTTTTATGGACTTCCAATGCGCCATTGTCCATGGAAGTATGGGAGGTTGATCTACCATACAAATTTTCTTGACCAGTGTGCCAAATCATTGCGAATTCAACATCAATAAGAAAATAGGAAAGATCAATGAGGGTCACGTCATGGTCCATCAGATAGTACTCTCTAGTGAACTCACTATACGATTCGGAAAGTGATTGAAGAACCAAGTCAATAGCCAACTTCCTTGAGACAATGACACCCAACATTCCCAACTTGTCAATATGCAACTTTATGTCCAAGATGTGAGCACATACAGACTTTCCATATTCGTGTTTACTTGCTAATAGGGATTGAGTGGCCTTGAACTTTTCAATTCTTCGAACACGTGGGCCAGGGAGAATTGTTGGAGAAGGTGGAGGAAATGAAGCATGATTTCCATTTCCACAATCCAATTATGGAACATCATCTTCATGTGGAAAACTTTTTCGAAAGGATTCAGGAAGACCATCGTCATTTAACATCTACAAAATGGGAGAAAATTCAAGTTCGTTGATTGAGTCCTTAATAAAACACCCAAATGAGATATTAAGGCGAGGATCCAACACAATATTCTACAACTCGGAATAGGGATGCCGTAATCCAGCTGCAGAATATTTGAAGGTAGGTAAATAACGATTTACCAATTTCCACCATGAAAAACGAAAAGAAAATTAGTATTTAAATGTTTTGAAACTCCTAGATCTTTTTAGATTCATTGAACTTTTCAATGGCATGTTTAATCTCGATTATGCCCTTAAAGTTTGTGACTGGGATGCCAAGGATCATAAACAATGTGTGGATAACCATGCAAATTAGCTTGGTACTCTCGAAGACGTCCATCACCTAATCAACGTTCTGGTTAACTACACACACTCCATTGATCTATGATAGTCTATGGGCTACCCATTTCCATCCTTCATTAGTCCCATATTAGTGTGCTGATTAACTACACATGCTCCACTAACGACCAACAAGGTGAAACGTGCAATTTCATGGATTAGCATCAATTCCACATTTTTCCTAAATTAACTAAGATTTGGGAATTTGTGAAAGCGTTTAGTTACTTTGTATTTCATTATAATTATAATGGAAGGTTGTGTCCTATCCTACCTGTTCGGCTAACAACCCTCTACTAGTCAAGAGTATGGTGGGTAAGAGTGGATACCCAATGGCGCTCATTTTACAGGCTGCTTCCTTAATCACCCCTTATAGACCAGCTTCGTGAATGATGCCTACTAACGGTAAGACGGACTCTTTACTCATACATATATAATATTAGGCTTTTAATTTTATATAGTATAAGGGTGTATTTTACACTTTTAAAATAGTAGATGGTTTAATCTAATAAATTAGACCTTAATTTTATTAAATATAAACCATTACATTATGGATTTATTAACTCTCTTTTAATTACATAATTAATTAGTTTAATACAACCATAAGGGTCTAATTTGAACTTTTCAAAATACTAAGGTTTTAGAATTTAATATTTCAAAATCAAAATCTTTTAATTAAATTTTTTTAATTCCAAAAATTAAGGACAAATTTTGAAACTTTTTCAAAATATTAGGGTTTAACTATTTAAATTTCAAAAACTAAAACATTTAAGTTCAAATTTAAACTATAAAACTTAAAGGATGTAAATTGAAACTTTTCAAACTTACTAGCTCAAATATTTCACTTATAATAATCCTATATTATCCATATTTAACCAAATCCATCAATTTTGATGAAGATAATCATTTCAAACATTTAAAAAAAAACGATTTTAGGCAAGAAAAATGAGTTTTGGAAGTGATCCTCAACAAAATCTAGCAAGAAAATTGAAATTCTCAGCACCAGACCCATGGACTCGTCGAGTCCACTATGGAACTCATCAAGTAGGACCTACTCATCAAGTCCATACATGGAGCCGGTGAGTCAGCCAGTCAGAAGGCAAAGAATTCGTTTTTATTGAACTTTGGCAATTCACTTTTGCATCTATTCACTAGAAAAACGACCTAGGCTCTAATACCACTGTTGGGTTATGTGCACAATATCAATCCTATGGTGTACATGCAACCCTAATTGCTTTGATCTAGGTTTTTCTAAGTAAACATACAACATTGAATACCAAAACAATAATCCTAATTGACTAGTATACAAATCTGAAAAAACACATATGAATAGGGTTAGGAATATTACCTTGATTGTTATGTAGCAATAACAATCACAAACCTTCTTCATCTTGACTCTTGAAAGCTTAGTACCACAAGTGTTGCACCTCTAATGGAGTCACAAACACCACAAGCAACAAGATGACTTAGGAGAGGGAGGAGGAGGCATAAAATTTCTCCAAGGGATCTCATAGAAGGTTATGGATGAATTTGGTGGCCTAGAGGGTTCCTTTTATAGTTAGGCTTCTATGGTTATCAACTTTGAAACTCTAATCGAGTTGCTTAGTCCTTAAGCATCCCAGTGGATCCTTCTAGAAGGCCCTTGGATGATTTCTATATGGACTCTCATATAGAATTCGTTCATTACATCCTTATGGATCCTAAGCCCAACTTTGTAACTATCTTATAATTATTGTATCGGTCCCCTTAATTTAATTAATCTATTTTGACCACAAAATCAATTCTAAATTAATTCTTGATCAATATTAATTAAACAATATGATTTCTATTTTAATATATTATTCACATAAAATATTAATAAATCATAAGTAATCCTCTTTCTCCTTATTTCGTCCTATCAGATGTCGTGGTGATGGTAACCCAAAAAGACCATGCTCATAATCGGTTCAAGTACATACCAAAATAGTTATGGGCTTAGACACCTAATCCAACACTTTCGAGGATCGACGATTTGTTCGATCAGTTGCAGGGGGCGTCTTGGTTTTCCAAGATCAATTTGAGGTCTGGATATCATCATATGAGAGTCTGCAATGAGGATATTCATAAGACAGCCTTTAGGACATGTTATAGGGACTACAAATTTGTGGTGATGCCTTTCGGACTCACTAAGGCACCGATAGTGTTCATGGACCTCATGAACCAGGTGTGTAGGGCTATGTAGGATCGATCGATGATCATGTTCATTGATGATATTTTGATGTATTCGAGATCCAGAGAGCAGCACGAGGAGCATATTAGAGAGATTATTGGGGTATTGAGGATGGAGAGGCTTTATTCCAAATTCTACAAGTGTGATTTCTGGTAGTCCAGTTCCTGGGACATCTCGTAAACCAGAATGGGATATTGATTGATCCGACCAAGATTGAGGTAGTTATGAGATAGGAAGTGTCGATATCCCCTACCGAGATCAGGAGTTTTCTGGGTTTAGCTGGCTACTATCGGAGATTTATCAGAGATTTCTCCAAGATTGTCGTTCCTCTCACAAGGCTGACCCGGAAGGGTGTTACCTTTACTTGGGGTCCCAAGCAGCAAGCCTCATTTGAGAACTCTTTGCAAGAGATTATTCGAAGCCCCGGTGTTATCCCTTCTCGAGGGAGAGGAGGATTTTGTGGTTTATTGTGATGCTTCCATATCTAGGATGGGCGTGGTGTTGATGCACAGGGAGCACGTGATAGTATACGCATCGATTCAGCTGTAGCCTCAAGAGACGAGATATCTCACCTAGGATCTAGAGCTAGGGGCGATGGTGTTCGCCCTCAAGATTTGGTGCCAATATTTGTACGGAGTACGGTGTACCATGTACACGGACCACAAGAGCCTGAAGTATCTCATGGATCAGGACAACCTAAATATGAGACAGAGGAGATGGTTAGATGTAGTGAAAGACTATGACTGTGAGATCCTGTATCATCCGGTCAAGGCTAATGTGGTAGCCGAAGCCCTGAGCCGTAGAGTGGAGAGTGATTTAGAGATTCCCCGGTGGACATAGGAACATATCACCGCGCGTGGGGTTGATGCGATATGGGTAATTGTAGACCGGATGACGAAGAGTGCTCACTTCCTCGCTATCAGTGATAGATCTTCTGCCGAGAGACTAGCCGAAATTTAATTGAGAGAGGTGGTAGCACGACATGGGTTGCCAACCTCGATAGTGTTAGATCGATATGTGTGTTTTACTTCCAGATTCTGGAAGAAGTTTCATCAGGTGTTGGGTACCCGTTTGCATTTTAGTACTACATACCACCCGCAGACAGACGGGCAGAGCAAGCAGACAATTCAAATGCTTGAGGACATGCTGCGTGCATGTGTTATGGACTTCGTAGGAAGTTGGGACGCTTACTTGCCCTTGGCTGAGTTTTCTTACAACAACAGCCACCATTCGAGTATTGGAATGCCACCCTTTAAGCTTCTATATGGGAGGAGGTGTCAAACTCCCATCTGTTGGGGAGAGGTAGGACAGAGAGTGATGGGTGAAACAGAGATAGTGCTCATGATGGTCGAGCAGAGTCAGCAGGTCAGGCAGAGGCTACTGACAGCCTAGAGTCTCTAGAAGAGTTATGCAGATAGGCGATGATCCGAGCTAGAGTTTCAGGTGGGAGATTTTATCTTCCTAAAGAAATACCCTGGAAGGGAGTGATTCGATTCAGGAAACAGGGCAAGTTGGGACCTCAATACATCGATCCTTTCATAGTGACTGCCAGAGTAGGTAAGGTAGCATACTAGTTGGAGCTACCTGCAGAGCTGAGTCAACTTTATAACACCTTCAATGTGTCGTAGTTGAGGAAGTGTGTAGCCAATGAGACAACAATGTTTCCATTAGAGGACATTCGAGTGGATGCGAGCCTAAATTATATTAAGTGGCCGATCGCGATTTTGGATCAGAAAGTGAAGGTTCTGAGGAAAAAACAAGTTCCCCTGGTTCAGGTTCAGTGGAAACACCGGAAGGGGTCTTGTAACAGCCCAGAATTTCAGGTATTGCTTTGAAACTATTTTTGGGGCATTTTTGGAAGGGACTCGGCGAGTTGGAGCCAGACTCGCCGAGTAGGACCACAGACTGGGTCGCGGGTTCGCGACTGGACTCGACGAGTCCATTATGGACTCGGCGAGTCTACGCTGTTCAGCAGAAACCCTAGCCGTTTGGTTTTGGATCGTATATAACGCCCCATATGCCGTCATTGTCCGTCTTTTAGCCGATTGAGAAGAACCCTAAGCGTCTGTGGACATCTAGAGCAAGATTTGAGGCTATTGGCACTTTGAAGAGATTGTTGGGCAAGAAGGAGAGGAATTCTGGCTAAAGGAACAGCAAGGGATTAGAGTTCTGAGGTTTGGGGACACAGAGAGTACGTTTTTCAGGTAATACTTCGGATCATTCCTGTTATTTTGATGTGTACACGGATTTAGGGTTTATGAAACCCATTTGGTGATTAGATGGATTATTATGTTGTTACCCAAACGTTTATACCCCAGTAATAGGATGTTTAGAGGTGCAGAAAGTCCCATGATTGTGTATTTCGGGACCATACGTATTTCAGGAAGCAGTTGATCGACTGCATGGCATGGACTCGCCGAGTCCAATGAACAAACTCGGCGAGTAGCTTGAAGATTCACTGGGACTCGCCGAGTTGTTCTTCAGACTCGGCGAGTGGAGTCGGGGTGGCCCCGCGATTCTTCCACGTGGATCTCGTCGAGTCAAGGGGGATACTCGACGAGTAGAAAGGGAACATCAGGGAAAGTTGGAGAGGACGTCTCGACTCGTCGAGTCACCTTTGCACTCGACGAGTCCGGTCCAGTTGACCGTTGGCCAGAGTTGACCTGCATATAATTTCTTAGGGTCAGTTGTCTTGAATGATAAGAATATTAATAAGGGTATATGGTATTATAGGAAGTCTGCAGATCGGCGGATCGAGTGCGAGTGATTTCAAGAGTTGATAGTTTTCATTACCTCGAGGTGAGTCTTCTCACTATACTGTACCCGGAAGGGTTTGACTGTGTGACCGGAAGGTCGGATATGATTTGTGTTATACGTGCTATAAATGGTAAGGTATTTGCTATGTGTGTTATGTGTGTTATACGGGCCGGAAGGCAATATGTTATGTGACTGAAAGGTCGGATATGATATATGATATATGTGCTATATGTGTTAAGATTAATGTATAAATTGCTGTGTATGTTTATGGGCCGGAAGGCAATATATTATGGGCCGGAAGGCAATATGTTATGGGCCGGAAGGCAATATGTTATGGGCCGGAAGGCAATATGTTATGGGCCGGAAGGCAATATGTTATGGGCCGGAAGGCATTATGTTATGGGCCGGAAGGCAATATGTTATGGGCCGGAAGGCAATTATCTCAAGGCCTGGAAAGGCGTATATGCGTAAGTAGTATACTGGGGAACTCACTAAGCATTTATGCTTACAAGTTGTTATGTATGTGTTTCAGGTACTAGCGAGGACCGTGGGAAGGCGCCGGCATGATGCATACACACTGCTGCTTCTTGAGATCTTGGGGATTTTATATATGTATTTGATATGAAACATGGAATAAGTACTATTGGTTGAATGAAATCACTTTATTTTAAAATGAAAATTTTATTTGAAAATTTGCGTTGTTACAGGTCTGAGTTGACTTAGGTGCTAGAGTCTGAGATGAGAGATCAGTATCCAGAGCTATTTCCAGAGTATGACTTCGAGGGTGAAGTCTGATTCTAATGGGGGAGAACTGTAACACACAGACTCCCAGGTATATTATTTACTTATTTATTTTTGAGATCTATTGAGCAACTCAACGAGTTGGTGCCTCAACTCGTCGAGTAGAGACTGATTGACCATGTGGGTCTAAAAACCGACTCGACGAGTCTGAGAGATGATTCACCAAGTAGGTGTTGTGATATGAAACCCTAAATCCCCAGGTTTTGGACCTATTTAAGGAAAATTATGTCCTCATTTTCGCCTCACCAGCTGCTCAACACCCATGTGTGAAACCTTAATAGGCCATTGATCTAAGAGAGAGTGTGTGAGCTAAAATTTGAGTGTTTTGGTGGAACTTTTGGAAACAAAGGAGTGAGATACAAGCAAGGAACGAGGACAGGCTGTGGGATCTAGCATTTCCTTCACTTGGAGCTTCTGTGGAAGGTAAAAATCTTGCACCTTTCTCATCTTATTGGTTAGATCTCATGATTGTGGAAGTTAGGGCTTTTACTACCTTTTATTGGAACATTGAGTGCATGGAGTCTATCAGGAGGTCTAGACTTCAGATCTGGACCTTTTGAGGCCCATGGAGTCAAAAGGTCCCAACTTTATTCAGCCATATAAGAGTCAATGTGCTAAATCCCCCCTTTGTTAAGTTGTATTGGCATGTTGGATCAAAATGTGACATGCATGAATGTAAAGATTGAAGCTTTACGTGACATTCGAGCCTTGGGAGTCTAGATCTAGAGTGTGGATTGGTACATCTGCCTTAAGATGTCTGAATGTGAAAGTGACTTCAGGGACTCGACGAGTCGGCTAGGGTTTTCCCCGATGAGATTGGAAATGGGTAACTTAGCAAGTTGACAAGACAACTCGATGAGTTAAATTGGATATTCGTGATATTTCAGAAGAAAGAGGGGCTCGACGAGTCACATAGATGCACTCGGCGAGTCAGGTCAACATAGACTATTGACTGGAGTATTGACTTTCGTTGACTTTTGGGTTTGGTCAAGACATGGATTTTTGGGACCGTTGAGGCGTAAAATGGTCTTTTATTCATTCCATGAATTTAAGAGATGGATTAACCTAGTTTATTTCGAGTCGCGATTTAAGTGTTGATTAGAGATTATTATCTTATGTGTTAGGCGGAGTCTAGTTCAAAATTCATGTACAAGATTATTACTTACTTGATTACGAGGTGAGTCTTCTCACTATATTTACCATGAGTGGTATCTTCGTGTGACCGAGATGTCTTATGTGCTTACCTGTGTATTTTGATATTCTGCATTATGTCTTTGTGATTTATGTTGAGTATTATTAATATGAGTTTATTGAGTTAGGACCGGAGAGTCCACCCGAGTTGTAGGACCAGAGGGTCTCCACTAAGACACAATTACCGGAGGGTCGTATTGAGTTAGCCTGGAGTGGCTAATGTGATGTGTGTGGTAAAAATCAAGACATTACAATGGGGGTGATCTTCAAATTCACGGTTGGGATCAGGGGCAGGGAAATGAGGGATTCAGGGTTGGGATTGGAGTCGTAGAAAAAGATGCTTTGAGGGTTGGGGCGGGGGCACGGGAGGCTACTTCTCTAATCTTGTTGGTATCCCTAATCAACAATCTTGGTATGTTAAAGCTTCAAATGGTATGTGAGGTGTGAAAAGGATGTTTTACTTATATATTATACTTTTTACAAGAAGTTGTCACAAAACCTCGCATCAAGGTAGAGTGATTATTTAAGATCAAGGACTACAAATTGCCATTTGGGAGGAAGGAATTTTGTCTTGATTCTGGGTAACAGTTTGGTGATTTTTTCCCAGCTTTGGATTCCAATTACATGTGTTACTTACGGTTATTTTGACTAACTTGGTAAGGTTGGAATATACAAAAGAATGTATTTTGATAAATTTCTTAATGATTTATCGGACGAGGATGTTGTTCAAGGTAGTGTTCCCACTTTACTTGTTAGAGAAGGGGATTAACGGTCAGTTGCCATATTAGACCATGAAGAAGGATTTCTTAGACCTACTATCTAACTTTGAGGACTTCAACCATATCCTTTACCATTTATAGTTATTTTAAATATCATTTGTAATTTTTTTTTGAAGTAACTAATGGATTTTTACATAGATATCCAATGGGAAAGATAATTTGGGAATAAATGTACATTCAACTAAATGTAGTATTTTAAAAAAAGCTTATGAACTTATTCACCTCGTCAAGACAACATAGAAAAACAAACATCATAAATTTTTGTATAACCTAAGTGAATTTATATAAAATTTTAAGGTAAAATAAATTATATTTATGATTTATCTTTTTAGCATTTCCCATTTGCTAGCATCATGATACAAGATTTTAACGGATTTAGATTTTTGAGACTTTACCAATTAGCATTGTCTTTGGTACACGAAAACAAATTTGATCCATCAGACCATTGCATGGTCGAGGCTAAAATGGTTACAAGAGACTCAATGTGATATGGTCGTTGATGTTGAGTGGGTATGATTATTTATATAAAATTTCATTATTTACTATATACGTTGTTTACAATTGATTTGAAATTGTATTATGAGGATAATAATCCTATAGAGACATTAGAGCCGACACCTGATGAGCAACATGCAGCATGGTAGGCCTATAGCTCCACCTGTATTGATCATGATGATTTGCATTCGTAACTAGATAACATGCACCATCCCTCAAACCATTATATAATATTTCCCTCATTTGTCACCTCATATTTCGTCGCCACATAAGTAGGCATGATGAGATGCTAAATCAGCTTCATCACCATCACATCCACAATCCATACCTCAAATAGGAACCATATAAAAAGCAACAGATAAAGACAAAATCATAGTGGCGTTGCAAAAGGAACTTCAGGGAGGCCACAAGCAAATTCTATCGCATCATATACGTTGGATTTTAGTTAAAAAATAGTTTTATAAACTCATAAAATGGCAAACGGAAGACTTAAATTTGTGAACATAATATAAAAGTTACAACCCACCAAGGATCATCTTGCAAGTTATCGAAAGATGAAAACACAACCATAGAGGAGATGAAGAAATCACAACCTATTTTGTTCTTTAGGTTCTTAAGGAGAGGCTTGAAGTTGATGAATAATGTGGCACCTTTGAGAAACCAACAAAATGTCAATTTGACTTCAAGATGCTAGTATTTTGGTTAACTCTTAAGCATGGAAGCAAATACCCAAGTATTAGTTCCAAGAGATCAATACGGTTTTGGTGCTCAATAATAACCAAAATGAGCATTTCCATGTCTACTTAAAGTGGAAACCTTACCTAAAGGTCCATAACCATTAAGCCCTTATGACACAAGACAAGGATATCCATCATGCAATCCATGCTTGTTTCTTTTAATTAAATAATTCAAAATTCCATAGTCTTCCAATAAGAAGAGAACCTAAGGTTTTTTTTTTATAACAGAAGTCACCATTTTTATAAATCGCATAACTAGTTTATAAGATTTAGACTTTAACTTTTTGGTAAAAGGCAAAAGGATTCATCTAGTCCAAAATATTCTACATAACTATTTAATTCATGCCTTATAAATTAATGTGTTACTTGTAATTGTAAAATAATTATATCCATGAAATAAATATTGTCCCAATTTATTTATAAGAGTTTACTAAATATTTATTAAAATCAATTTTTAATAAATAATCAGTTGTATCGAGTTGTTGTTAGTATAACCCTTAGGTTCATATGTTATGTTGCAATACCATTTTAATATGACTCTTGAGCATACAAGATATTTCAATCTCCCACTTACACAAGACTTATATTATATTGATATACACAGTGATGAACTTATGTAAACATTTCACCACACCTAAAAATATACGACTTTGTATCATTCTATCAAGGCCTAATTCCCCAGAAGATCAAAGCTACAATTGGTGTATAAGGTAAGTTTATCAGTTCTCCCTTTGCTACAGGCATCATGTTGAACATGAGATATAGATCACAGTCGGTCTCATATAAGTTTTCAACTTTACATCAGGCCTTAGATGTCTAACTTTAAAGAAATAATAGGAACAAATCTCAACTTAAATACATACGCCTCTTTCATGGTTCACATCATACCTAATAATAGCATCTATAAATGCATGTTTAAAGAACAACATTTAACTATATTAAAGCACAACACTCCCTATAATTAAGTCCCTAATATGTATCTTATTTATTAAGGATGTACATATATTACCTTGTATCAAGTATCATTCATGACAACAATCCATGGAGTGATCTTGAATATGTCAATCCAATACTTTCTCTCTAGAAAGTATCTATGAAATTGGTTAAAATGCTTTTCCAACCATTCTAATTCATATTAGTCTTACTTCATTACTGCTCCCACAATAATAACCGACTATGGATTTTAGAGTGAATAAATTTACTCAAGGATTAAACAATTTAATAAAGAATACATCAAACATTTAATGAAAAGACCATGTGCCATATATATCATAGTCATTACAACAAATGATGTTTCATAATGTTTTAATACTTAATACATATATATATATATATATATATATATATATCAAAGCCAATCATAGAATATCGAAGTCCAATTCCTAGAGCATGTCCTTCAGACTTTTCTTGAGGAAGGGGCTTCGTGAAAGGGTCCGCCAAACGTTGATAAGTGTGAACTTTGCAAATACTGATTTCACCTTTTTCAACTTTATACTAAATGAATTTGAATCTTCGACTAATGTGCATGGTCTTCTTGTGTGATTTGGGTTCTTTTTCTTAAGCAATAGCACCCTCATTGTCACAAAAGACTCCTAGGGGATCCTAAATAGAAGGAACAATGCCTAGATCTCCAATGAATTTCTTCATCCAAGCATCCTCTTGTGCAACTTCTAAAGTTGTGATGTATTTTGATACAGTAGTGGATTATGCAATAACACTTTACTTGGAGCTTTTCCAAGACACTACACCCCCATCCACAAAGAACACATATCCTAATTGTGACATACAATCATCTCGATCTATTGTGAATGAAGAATTAGTGTAACACCTTACACTTAAGCTTTCTTCAAAGCCTCCATAGATGAGGAACATGTCCTTAGTTCTATGCAAGAACCTAAGGATGCTCTTCATATCTATCTAATGACTCTTCGCTAGATTTTTTTGGAATTATCTTTTCAAACTCATAGCATAAACTAGATCAGGTCTATTACAGTTCAAGGCATACATGATGGATCTAACTGCCGAAGCATATGGGTCATCTTTCATCTTGTTCAACTCAGCCTTTCTGCTAGGACATTGAGATGAAATTAGTATTGTGTCATGTGCCATGGGTACAAATCCTCTTTTGGAGTTTTCCGCCTTAAACTGTTCCAAGACTTTGTCAATATATGTACTTTTGCTTAAACCTATTAATCATTTTGATATATCTCTCTATATTTTAATACCAAGAATGTATTGTGCCTTATCAAGATCCTTCATTGAGAAGAACTTTCCAAGCGAGGCCTTTACACCTCGTAAAGTTAGAATGTGATTTCCTATGGTAAGTATTCATCTAAATACATGACCAAGAACGTCAGTCTTGGATGCATTTTTAGGCATCATTTTGACTACATTTAATCCGATTCTATATCATATTTTTGGAACTTGTAACCATGTGTTTAGTACAATTTGTACAATGCTCATTTTCAATAAGAATACCTATACTGCTTATATTTTAATGAATTTTTCGGTAATTTTGATTCGGAATTGGACTTTGGATTTAAGAGTGGAGCATTTGAGCTTAACCGGAGCAAAATGTGCTGAGGATGCTAGAGAATGGAAGAAAGTAGCTTGGAATGATGTTTTGTCCCTTAAATGTGAAAAAATGACTAGCACGGGCCTTGCTGACTCCTTTATGAAAATTTTCCTGAAGTTTTGAGAATTGAGGGATCGTGTTATTTTGCGTCTGAAGGGTACGACCTAGTGACTCAAGCACTGGTCGTGCTTCATGCCTATGCTCCAATAAAAAACTTTTGTTTTGGCAGTTTACATCATTTAATTACACATGGACTCGATCCGCCTCTAGACACGGTTTTTCCCTCCCAAGTATGGGTCGTACGTAGGGATGAAAGTGGGTCCAAACCCGGACCCGGAAAACCCAGAACCGGTTAATAGGATTTTGAAGAACCGAAAACCGGACCGGTATGTAGGAACTAGTTCCAGTTTGGGTCCGGGTACGGTACCGGGTAAAGTGGGTCTAGAATCGAAAAACCCGGAAATATCAAAGTGGGTAGGTTGGAACCGGATAAAGTAGGTTTAGAAACGGAAAACCCAGAAAAACCGGAATTTTTGGTATTTACTTACTACTTAGTGAGTTGAACTTTGAAATTTTTCATATTGATATCCGGACTTTGGGGGACTGTAACTCATTGAATATGATGATCCTTGTTTCATCGTAGGTTTTATCAAGGCTATCAGATTCCCACCTCATCACTGATCACTCAGATCAAAGAAAGGTAATTTCATTTTCTTTTCAAAAAAAAAAAAAAAAAAAAAAAAAAAAAAAAAAAAAAAAAAAACTCATTGAATATGAAACCAATATTAACAAAATTATAATCTAAAATCTAGTCCAAACTCTAAAATACACTCTGGAAAAAACCGCATGTCAATCCGACTTTAAACGAATGAGATATGCATGTGTTAACATTTTCACAGAATACAAAATACAAAAACAAATAGATAAAAGGTTGAAAATTTTCAGTTTTGATATCCCGACTTCAGAGGACTGTAAATCATTAAATATTAAACCAAAAATGAAAAAATTATATTCTAAATTCATGTACAAACTGTAAACTACAAGTTGGAAAAAACCACATATCAATCTGACTTCAAACGAATTAGACGTACTTGTTTTAAAACTTTCACCGAATACAAAAAAACTAAAAAACTAAAAACTTCCAACTTTGATATCTCGACTTTGGGGGACTATAACTCAATGAATATAAAACTAAAAATGGCAAATTTATAGTCTAAAATCATACGCAAACTCAAAAATATATGTTGGAAAAAAACCGCATGTCAATCGGAGTTGAAACGAATGAGATATGCATCTTTTAAACGTTCACAAAAACCGGTTCCAGCCCTAAAAGCGGTTCCGTTCCAAACACCGGTTCCGGGTTTTAGACCCGGTTTACCCACACCCGATGGACCCCAACCTGGATTACCCGGAACCCGGATAAAGCCAATTTTTAAACCCGGAATCAGAACCGATTTTATATATTCCGGTTCTAACGGTTCCGGTTCCGATCCGGTTTTCTTGTTCAAAATCTCATCCCTAGTCGTACGTATCGCTAGAGCCCTTATTTTCTACTAGGCCCACTATATAAATGGGGGATGTCTTCTCAGTCGAACCCTAAGCTACTACAAATGTTTTTTTTGGTGATTTCCTAAAGTGTACTGGTGATTTTCCATATCTAAATATTTCACTTTGATTCGTTCTTCTAATTTAGTAAGATCTACTGTTTAGACTTTATTTTTATCTTTGGTGATTCGCTTTTAGCCATGTCAAGCTAAAAACCCTAGATTTTGATTTCACAGAAAACTCAAATTTTTGTGCATGTAATCATTAGGCACGATTTCTGATTGTGTTTACTGTTTAGTTAGATCAGTTTTATGTTTAATTGAATATTTGATTTGGATTCAAATTCTATTGGCCACTTTAATTGTTGTCGAATCATTCCAGTTGTCTAATTATATGGATCTGTAATTGTCTTTATTAATCAGTAAAAGTAACGAATATTAACTTGGTTTTGTGTCAGGATTAACTCTAATATAAACTGATCAAACAAGTCTTTACGGTTCCGAGCTTGTTAGAAGTGTCAGACTTTACTACAAATTCTACATTGTGTCTAAGCTACTTTTCTTAATTAATTAAGAGCTAGTTTAGTTAATTCAGTAAAAGTAAGATTTAATTCAAAGAGCTTGTTTTGTTTAAACATTTTAGTAAATGAAAATTGTTAGAGCTTAATATGATGTTTAGTACCAGTTTAAACAATAAACAATTCAACTATCATGTTGAAAGGTATTTGCATGATTAGCAGAGTCACCGTGAAACTGAAATTGCTTTTACCTTCTGAATTTTACTCAAGTATTTTAATTATGTTTTCTTTTATAAATTTTCGGTTAAATTAGTTCTAACAATCATAAAATTACCCCCATTTTAATTTTTGTAAGATTAGAGCGTGCCTTGTGCAAGAAAGGCATAGACCTTAGGACGTGTCCCTCGACTATGCTTTCCTATACTACCCCTAGTGCATTTGAGCAGTATTTTTATTTATAATATTTTTTTGGTTAGGCGTTGTGACATGCTTTTAACAGTCACCGAGCTCCCGTTAGTTTTCATGTAAACAAAAGATTCATCTTCATTTCTAAAAAAACCGTACTTTGTGATTTCATCATCAAAATGATGATTCTAGTTAAGAGATGCTTGCTTTAACCCATAAATTCATCTCTTGAGCTTACACATTTATTAGGATGCTTTTTGTCGACAAAACCTTCAGGTTGAACCATATAGACATCTTCTTCCAAGTATCCACTTAGAAAAGCAGTTTTGACATCCATTTGTCATATCTCATAATCGTGATATGCGGCTATCGAAAGTAGTATCCTAGTTGATTTAATCATAAAGACTGGTGAAAAGGTTTCATCATAATCAACTCCTTACATTTAAGTAAATCCTTTATAAACAAGTCTTGCTTTGAATGTGTGTAAATTGTCATCCATATCAGTCTTCTTCTTAAAGACTCACTTACTCCCTACAGTCTTACATTGGGGAGGAAGTTCAACTAAATCCCATACTTGGTTTTCTATCATGGATTGCATCTCCATGTTCATGGCTTCAAGCCATTTTTCAGATTTAGGATCTGTCATTGCATTTCGGTAGGTGACGAGCTTATTAGCATTCATCAATGATAAATCCATCTCTCTCAGGTTCTTGATGAATTCTATAGGATCTGCAAACGCCTTATGTTTCAACAGGTTGGAGAGTAATGATCTATTCATCTTCAACAACCTCTTGTTTAGCACTAGTGCTAACTTGAGTTGCATCAAGTTGTGGTTCTTGATCTTCTTCAAGATCCACGTGCCTCTTACTTGCTTCATCCATTAGAAACTTGTTTTATAAGAATTCATCTTTTGATGAAGTAAATATCTTAGTCTCACTAGGGATGTAGAAGTAATATCCTAAACAGTCTTTAGGATATCCTACAAAGATGCATTTGGTTGAACTTGGCTCGAGTTTGTTGGAAGACTTTTGTCTGACATAGACTTCACAACCCCAAACTTTCATATAAGATAGGGATGGAGCTTTTCCATACCAGATCTCATAAAGTGTGTTGTCTACCTTCTTAGTTGGTACCATATTCATGATACCGGTTTTGGTGAGTAAGACATAATTCTAAAACGATAAAGGGAGAGTAATCCTGCTCATCATGGATCAAACCATATCCATACCAAGTAAGGTCTGATTTCTCCTCTCAGACATACCATTAATATGTGGTATTCTAGGTAGAGTAAGTTATGAGATGATTCCACAACCCCTAAGATGATCTTGGAACTCTTAGCTCAAGTACTCGCCACCTCTATCCGAATGAAGGATTTTCATTGTCTTATCGAGTTTTTCTCAACTTCACTTTGAAACAATTTAAAGTTTTCAAATGTTTCATGTTTATGTTTCATCAAATACACATATTCAAAACTACTAAAGTCGTCAATGAAGGTGATGTAATATCTTTCACCATATCTTAACATTGTTTTGAAAGGACCAGATACATTGATATGTATGATGCCTAATAAAACGCCTACCCTGTCACTAGTACCATAGAAAGGGGAATTTTTCATCTTACCATATAATCAAGATTCACATATGTCAAATGACTTGGTGTCATTTGCCCCAAAATTTCACTCTTTTGGAGGTGGGATATGTGCTTCTTTTTTATGTGTCCAAAGCGACAGTGTCATAAATATGTTTGGTCCAAACCTTATTTGATCCATTTGGTGGTAAAATTATAAAGGGACTTATTGTTTAAAGTGTCATCTAGGTTTAATTCATAAATTCCATTTGCTAGTCTAGCCTCAAAATAGAATATTCCATCCAAGAAGGAATGAATATTATCATCAACAAATAGAAAATTAAAACCAGATTTTGTTAAACAGGAAACTGATACAATATATCTAGTGATAGAAGTAATTAAACACACATTGTTTAATTTCAACTATATAAAATATGGTAAACATAAATCAAAATGTCCTATTGCTTGGACTACAACACGTGCTCCATTACCAACATGCAACACCATCTCACATGTCTTCAGTTCCATACTCTCTTCAAACCCCTGCAAAAAATTACATATATGAGTTCCATAACCAATATCAAATACCCAAGTGTTAGATGAAAAGGTTAATAAACCCATTTCCATCATGAAAATGGATATAGCTGAAGTGCCTTCACTGACCTTCTTGTTCTTCAACTCAGCAAGGTACTTAGGACAATTCCTCTTCCCATGCCCCACAACACCACACTTAAAGCATGTGTCATCTTTAAAAACATTTTCCTTCTTCATTGGTAGTGGGTTTTGGGGAGTTTTCTTCCCTTTGCCCTTGACAGCTAGTGGCTTCCCTTTGAAATTATTGCCTTGTTTCGTCTTCTTGACTTTTCCCTCCTGAATCATGAGCACTTGGGGGATTTTCCTTGGGATGTTTTTCTCTATAGTTTTGAGCATAGCATGCAACTCAGAGATAGGCTTATCCCACCCATTCATGTTGTATTTCATGATGAATTTATCATAAGACTTGAGCAATGAGTTCATAATTAATTATGTGGCTAAGTCTAGTAGATATGGAGAGCCCAATCTCTCCAAGTCATCCATATAGCTTTTCATCTTGAAAACATGTTTGCTCACATTCCCAGTTTCCTCTATTTTCATGCCATGAAGGGGTCGAATAGTTTCAAACCTCTCAGTCTAGCTTGTTGATCAAACATCTGCTTGAGATGTTCAATCATGTTAAAGGAAGGGAAGTGTTTCAGATCATGCATAAGATCAGGAGTCATGGTAGCAAGCATAAGGCATGAAACATCAAGTGAATCATCCACATGCTTAAGCCAAGCATCTTGTGCAGCCTTTGAGATAGAAGTTGGTTCTTCGGGGATGTGTGATTCAAGGACATAGTCTTTCTTTTATCTTTTCAAAATTATTTTTAAATTTCTGTGCCAGATCCACAAAGTTGGGGTGTTTCCTTTGTCAAGCATTGATCGAATGTTCGTTGGGTGGTGGTGTGTTACACTAGTTTGTGGAGCCACCTTCAAAATTTTAACAAAGTTTTATTTAGTATTTAATTTTTTAGAAATAATACACTTTTTGTTTCCAAACACATTACTTATTTAAAGTCTAGGATCCAAGTAACAAATTAAATAAAAGGCTAGGTGACCTTTATCTGAATTACTCAATTTTAACAGGGTAAATAGCTTTTATTAATTATACCACTTATCATTCCAAGATGTATGAGACCCTTAACAATCCATTTGTTAATTTGACATGTTTTGTTTCATCTATGCCTTGGAATACTCTTATTTAGGTGATGTTTATAATAACCTTTGTTTTTCTAAGACAACTTTAAGTGACAAAAATACATATAAAATTTTTGTCAAGTAAAATAACAATTAAGAAGTTGTCAAAGAAAATATGTATGAACTTATTTTTATACAAAAAAAAAAGTTATCTATATTCTCCAAAAACTAAGATTTCCAAAAATCATAAAATCTTACCAAACTTGCAAGGTGGCTCTGATACCAATTGTTGGGTTTTATGTAACGCCCTGTTTATTTAAATAAATTAATAAATGTGAGTCTCGGACTAATTTGTGAAGGATTTTGATAGTTGGGGGTTGTTTAGTAAGTTACAAAGTTGTTTTGAGAAGAATTTTAGAAACAAGGGTACGTTTGGTAATTAATGGATTTAAATTGAAAAGATTATATGGAGTCATGGACTAAAAGTGTAAGTGTTGGATTCAAATTGAGAATAAATTGTGGAGGAGGGGCATTTTAGTAACTTTTGGGATTACATAGAAAAGAATTTAGGAGCTGGGGTCTAAAGTGTAAATAAAGGAGCAAAATAGAAAAGAAATCGGACTAGTGGGACCAAAGATGTTAATTGATCACAAAGTTGTGTGATTGGGTGTTAAACCCGTCACCGTACTTCACCCATGCGTACGCTAACCCTAAATGATGTAGCCGCCAACCTTGTGACTCCCTCTCTCTCCCCGATGACGCCACCCCTCTTACTCTCACATCTCCGATCATCGAGGTCACCGTCCACCACCACGCCATGGAACCGCCACCATCAAGACTCGTTGCCGGCAACGACGTGAGTCAACGAGAGTTACGCCAAAGACCGGGAAGAACCATTGCATCGTCATCATGTGATTCGTACGTCGTCGTGTGAATCACCAAGGTTGTAGTCGCTGCTGTCGTGTCACGTGAACGTCTCTGTTGCGATGCTGATTGCCGGAGATGCCTGAGTCCATTGCTGATGTTTTCTACCGGCGATATCTGGAGACGAGGCTGACGTCGGGGCCATCGTACCTCTATCTTCTCCAGTGTGTTTCGGTTCATTTTCAGAATAAGACTTGATGGTGTGGGTGTTTGCTGGTGAGGAGTCTCAGACCGACATGGGCGGCTGTCAAAAGCCATGACCATCGCCTTGCCACTGTTGTTGCTGATGGACGCCAGGTTGCTGCTGTTGTTGGACCACCGTGAGCCACCAGGTGGGTGGCTGGGTCCTTTGTGCAAATTAATGAGAAACGTGTGTGGGTCTATATTTTTTTTATTTAGTGTGTGATGTGTGTTTTTTGTTTAGCCGTATTTCTCGGGAAAAACCACCACCACCACCGTGAGGTGGTGGCTGCCGCCAATCACCACCGTCGGCCATCATGGTATGGTTGTGTGTGTGTGTGTTAGTTAGTGTGTGTTAGTATATGTATGTGTATGTGTGGTTATGTTTGGATTAAACATTGTCATTGTAATTAGCTTTGGTTAATAATAATAAAATAATAATAATAACCACCACCGTAAGGTGGTGGCCGCCGCCGTGAGCGGCCATCGACCACCACTACCCGAGGTGGTAGTGGGTGGTGCCCCGCTAGCAAACCCTAATGGGCTTAGATATTGGTTTTGGGCCTATTGGGCCATGTTTTGGTGGAAAACCCTAATTATGAGTATTGGGCCTTATACTTACTAGGCCCACTTGTGGGCTATTGGGATTGGATTGTGAATTAAGCCCAAATTATTCTATGTCATTTATATAGTAGAGTAAATGAATTAATAGATCAAGTCCTTAATGGACTAATTTAGAGAATCCTAATATTTATGAATTTATCAGAGCACACACGAAAATTATTTAATAAGTGAAATATTAAATAATAATCATTGGCAGATATTAATCTAAGCAATAATGGACTTAATGGACTACATCCTAAATGGATTAAGTCCTTGGTGGGTTAAGCCCTTAATGGGTTAAGTGAGAAACACTTAACCCTAATTATCCTTTTATGGGAAACCCTAACTTCACTTGGGCTTTGTATTGGGCCATCCCAGAATAATCAAATGGACTAGAGTAATTAGTTAGGCTCTAGGGTAAGGCCTATATGAAGGATTGGGCCTAATTTTGAAAATTGGGCCATAGATGGGCCATAGTTTGGCCTAGATGGTTGTATGATATTGGGCCCTTAGAATGAGACATGTTGGACTGGACTGAACAATTGGGCCTTAAGGGAAGTCCATGTAGAGGTTTGAGCCCAATTTGGAAAGTTGGGCCATATGTTGGCCTTTAATCCCTAGTTGACTTTGGACCTATGGATTGGGCCTTGGGCTTGGGTAAGCCAAGCTAGGGGTAATGTAGTAATTATCCAAAGTATGTATATATAGTTATGTAGTGGAACCTAATTATTAATTGGGTGTTATTTTGATGTTGACAGATCGGGAATCTGTCATCTAGCAGCTGGGGTCGAGTCTGCGGGACTTCAGCAGTGTGGGATTGAGTATGCGGGACTTCAGCAGTGAGAGGTGAGTTTAACTTCTAGTAGGAACGAGTCTACAGCCACAATGCTGACCCGTCTAGTTAGAAGTAGTTTCGGACTTTGGTCTGATGCAGTAGTTCATTGTGCTTGATGTCCTTGTGATTCAAGCATGTCTTTGTGTTATGTGTTCCGGACTTTGGTCCAATGCAGTATGCAGTATATGTGTTTATGGTAGTTGATATGTTTATGATATGCTATGTTTTTCTCATTCAGTTTCCAGACTTCGGTCTGATGCAGGGGAAACGGTCCCAGTCAGTTCCGGATTTCGGTCCGATGCAGTTAGTTCCGGACTTCAGTCCGATGCAGGGGACAAGGTCTCAGTCAGTTCCGAACTTCGATCTGATGCAGTTTCCGGAATTCGGTCCAATGCAGAGGGCAAGGCCCTAGTTAGTTCCGGACTTCAGTCTGATGCAATTTCCGGACTCGGTTCGATGCAGTGAGCAAGGCCCAATATGTGTTTATATGTTATTGTATGGTATGTGGTACTTTGGGGAGACTCACTAAGCTTCATGCTTATAGTTTTCAGTTTTGGTTTCAGGTACTGAGTTTTCAAAAGAGGAGCTCGGGAAGATTGCAGTGCACACACCATTTGTTCAGCCTGGGATGTTTATACTCTAATATACTTGACAGTTGTTATAATATTTTGAGATACATTACTTATGATTTTTATATGAGGTTTATCGACTATGGTTTTTATTATTAATTTAAATGAAATTTTCAGACTATGTTTTTGGGATGTTACAAGTTGGTATCAGAGCCTTGGTTTGAGGGATTCGAACACACTTTCGGGTGTGTCTGAACTCAAACTAAGGAATTGGTATAGAAATTTTCAAAAGGAAAACCAATTTTTGTAAAAAGGGAGTTTTGAGAAAAGAAAAGAGTTTTAGAAAAAGCAAAAAGAATTTTTTAGAAAGAAAAGAACGATGAAAGGAGAAAAGGGTGTTGTGTATGCAATCAGTCGAACTCAAGTAAGTACTCCCAAATTACCCACACAAGTTTATGTTTTGCTTATCAGTTTCAGTTTCAGTAGAACAACATGCTAGAATAGGACTATGGATCTAGGGGGATGCCTTATGTGACTGCTATATGTGTTCCAGCTTTATAAGAATTGCATGCTAGTATTGAGTAGACAGTAGTAGGATAACTTGTTTAGGTTATGCCTGATAGTATGAGTTTAACATTGTATGCTAGTACAGTTTCTTGTTATGAGGTTAGATTTTCCTGAGTAGTTCTTGTGTCCGAATGATGCTTGCTTTGTGCTTTGTGGGCCTCTAAGTGGTGGAAGTTAGCCATTAGGTGAATACATCACGTCACATGTGATCAGGGTTGAATAATCTCAGAGTGTTGGATTTGGCCCTATTATGCAGCTCTCGTTTGAGTCTAACCGATGTAGGGACGAGTCTTTTACTCGAAGGATTATCTAAGCTTCGTCACATGTGATGGTATTCCGGTGATGGATAATTGTCATTACAATGAGGCCTTCAGCAGCTGAGGATTGGTTTGGGTGGAGTCAGAGATTTCCTTAGGTCAAGCCTAGGATGAGAGTAGCATAGATCAGTAGCAGTAGAACTGACTTGGTGGAGTCAAGGCAGTTCTCGAGGAAAGTATGGATAGATGTGGAAGGTAGTATGGGCCCGTACTACTGAAAGCAAAGGATTCTTACTCGAATCAAGGAAGGCTGAGATAAGACCAGGGAACTAGTAGTGTGTGAGATCCCTCGAGCTTGGATGAGTATTGTGATGTTAGTGATGGTATGCTGTCAAGTATAGTGACGCTACGTGGTATACCAGAAGGTAGTTATGGTGTCGACGAGGGATCAGGCTTGGACTCTGGAGCGAAGCAGCTTGATGATAAGATGAAGGAGTTCATTTCATCTGAGAGTACGTGCAGTATCATTGACCAGACTCCTGTGATCCTTAGTATGATCAAGTAGGGCATTATAGAGATTTATGATGAGAGGCCGAGTACATTCTGCACTGAGGTTGCTGTCATGATAGGGACCCGTACGTTGATGTTTCGGGAATTCAGAGTTTGTGAAGATTCAGGTTGTCAAGGGGGTTAGGGACCCCATTGTTAGCAGCAGATGGTTGGCAGATGTCACCAACACGTTTCATACCAGACGTTGTCTCGAAAGGAGACAAGATCCGACTTACTTCCTGTCTCCTGAAGGACAGACGAGATCGATAGAAAGAGTTTGGTAGAAGGTTGAATGATGATGTAGTTGATGCTATGTCATGGGACGACTTTTAGACTAGATTCTGGGCAGAGTGTGCCTTGGCAATTGGGGCGTAGCAGTTGGCGCAAGAGATGTTAGATCTCCGCCAGACTACTGAGAATGTGGCAAAGATCACTGCCAAGTCTCGGGAGAGAGCTTAGTTGGTACCGCAGTATGCATCAGATGAGGAATAGAAGAAGATAAAGTATAAGGACATACTACATAATGATAGCAGGGAGATCGTATCTCGGGGTGTGAGACCCTGAATGATAAGACTTTTAGAGCTCGAGAACAAGATATTGACTCGGAGCACATTGGGAAGGTAAACCATATCAGTTAATTATAGTGAGGGGCCTCGGGAGGAGACCGTCGATTTCATATCAACCTTTGAGAGGCCAGCAGGGTCAGATTCGGTGCAGAACTTGCGGGAAACTGCACAAGGGAGCCTTTTGTTCCAAGGCTTGGGTAAGTGTAACCATGAGTTATCCTTGCTTTGTGTGTGAATTATATTTTCAAGAGATGTCATATGCCAATTGCATGCTGAGAAGCATTAGCAAATAGTGATAGAGCAATAACCCAGATTACGGGATTGGGAAAGTACAACGTCATCTTGGTTTATTCCAAGACTGAGGAGCAGCACGAGAAGAACCTGAGGGAGGCGCTGGAGACTTTGAGGAGGGAGAGAATTTTCGCAAGGTTCTTCAATTGTGAGTTCTAGCTGTACGAGGTGCAATTTCTTGGGCACCTTTTCAATCAGAAGGATATTCTAGTCAATCCGGCCAAGATAGAGGTTGTGATGCCGTGGGAGATTCCGAGGTCTCCAATTGAGATTCGGAGCTTCCTCGGTCTAGCGGGTTATTACTGGATATTTATTCGGGTTCTTAGAGGTTGTGTGACCTTTTGGAACTGACTAGCATTGAAACACTAGCGATGGTAAACGTGTTCTTCAGTAGATTAGGCATAGAATGGTAAGAAGGATTGAGAATCCTTCCAATATTGTGTGCCATAAGACGTTAGTTGAAGCAAAGTGGGGGAGAATCATCCAAGGATTCAGAAGTAGGAGCAGTTTTGAAATTGGGATAAGTTTCGCATCCTTGTTTGGAAGGAAGACAACCTAAGCGGCTGTAAGGCTTGAGGATAGTGTGAGATGGAAGTTCGGAAAAACTTGCCAATAAGGAGATCGTTTTCTCGTAATGTTTGCTAGCAAGCCTAGGGAATCAGGTTAGGGATTCCAATCAGGACATGAGTTCAGCTGAGTGCGGGTGTAGCCGTAACAGTCACTGGGTTGGTAGATTGCGTGAGTGCGTTGTTAGGACGCGGAAAGAACAGTAGTACCCACCAGTTTGGGTGTAGCAGTGAGGATATGGAAATCCACGGATTGGATTTCGGAATTACCCAGACGGATTGGACCTGGTTAAGCCAATGATAAGACTGCAGGAATGGCACTACAGTTTTGAGATCGAGGAAGCAATGGATTGCTTCAGGTTGCTTGTTATATAAGGCTACAATTGGTCATGTAGCAATCGCGTTCAGCCGTGGTTTGGTGACATCAAGATTCGACGCATGGAACCAATCAGTTAGATCAGGAGGCCATTAGGGCAACAATGATAAGATAATTAGTAGCAACTAGTTCTAGAGAAGGATTTTATTTAGAAGTCGTGTGAGGCAACTAAGTAGGGATTCCTTTGGCTCTGCAGTCGGGGTGGAACCCGGTATTTTAGATAATTGGCGAAAAATTTAGACCAGGTAGGTCTCGGTAGATGTTGGGAAGCATCCATATGGCAAAATACAGTTTCAGGCAGTTCAGTGTTTCAGGCAGTTCATTGTTCAGGTAGTTCAGTGTTTCAGGTAGTTCAGTGTTTCAGGCAGTTCAGTGTTCAAGCAGTTCAGTGTTTCAGGCAGTTCATTGTTTCAGGTAGTTCAGTGTCTCAGGCAGATCGGTGTTTTATACAGTTTTGGGTCTCCAACAGTAATGGTATTTAAGTGGTTTGGCGTGTAAGGAATGGTAAGAAATGATTTCGAGGATGAAATCTCATTTAAGTGGGGGAGAGTTGTAATTCCCTATTTATTTAAATAAATTGATAAATGTGAGTCCTGGACTAATTTGTGAAAGATTTTGATAGTTGGGGTTGTTTAGTAAGTTACAGAGTTGTTTTGAGAAGAATTTTAGAAGCAAGGGTACGTTTGGTAATTAATGGATTTAAATTAAAAAGATTTTATGGAGTCATGGACTAAAAGTGTAAGTGTTGGATTCAAATTGAGAATAAATTGTGGAGGAGGGGCTTTTTAGTAACTTTTGGAATTACATTGAAAAGAATTTAGGAGTTGGGGTCTAAAGTGTAAATAAATGAGCAAAATTGAAAAGAAATCGGACTAGAGGGACCAAAGATGTTAATTGATCACAAAGTTATGTGATCGGGTATTAAACCCGTCACCCTACTCCACCCATGCGTACCCTAACCCTAACGCCTTGTTCCCGAGTTCTACTTAAGGAGGGAAATGGGAGGATACGGAGGGAAAGTGAGGGGTATCGAAGGAAAATCGTGTTCCCGAGTTTCATTAATGGAAGGAAAGTGAAGGAATGGGAAGGATTTTGGAGTTATATTCTCCTTCCAAATTTTCCTCCCAAATTGGGCGGATTTGGGAAGAAAGTGAGGGGAAGGAAAATTTCAAGTTTTATTTTCTTTTTCCTCCTAACTCAGGAATATGAAAACATAAAATTTCCTCTCATTTCCTTCGAACTCGGGAACACGGTATAATGAATATTTTCCTTCCCCTACCTTTCTTTCGGTCAAAATTTTCCTTCCCTTTCCTTTGATGATTTTACAAAAAAACTAGGGAATAAGGCATAAATGATGTAGCCGCCAACAATATGACTCCCTCTCTCTCTGATGCCGCCATCCCTCTTACTCTCACATCTCCGATCATCGAGGTCACCACCCACCACCACGCCATGGAACCGCCACCATCAAGACTCGTTGTCGGCAATGACGTGAGTCAACGAGAGTTCCGACAAAGACCTGGAAGAACCACTGCATCGTCATCGTGTGAGTCGTACGTCGTCGTGTGAATCACCAAGGCTATAGTCACTGCTGTCGTGTCAGGTGAACGTCTCTATCGCGATGATGATTGTCGGAGATGCCTAAGTCCATTGCTAATGTTTGCTGCCGGCGATTTCTGGAGACGAGGCTGACCTTGGGGTCGTCGTACCTCTATCTTCTCCGATGCGTTTCACTTCATTTTCAGAATAAGACTTGATGGCATGGGCGTTTGCTGGTAAGGAGTCTCATACCAACATGGGCGGCTGTCAAAAGCCATGACCATCGCCTTGCCACTGTTGTTGCTGATGGACGCCAAGTTGCTGCTGCTGCCGGACTACCATGAGCCACCAGGTGGGTGGTTGGGTCCTTAGTGAAAATTAATGAGAAACGTGTGTGGGGCTATATTTTTATATTTAGTGTGTGATGTCTGTGTTTTGTTTAGCCGGATTTCTTGGGAAAAACCACCACCACCACCGTGAGGTGGTGGCTGCCGCCAAGCACCACCGTCGGCCACCATGGTGTGGTTGTGTGTGTGTTAATTAGTGTGTGTTAGTGTGTATGTGTGTGTGTGTGTGGTTATGTTTGGATTAAACATTGTAATTGTAATTAGCTTTGGTTAATAATAATAAAAAAAATAATAATAACCACCACCGTAAGCCACCATCGACCACCACTACCCGAGGTGGTAGTAGGTGGTGTCCCACTAGCAAACTCTAATGGGCTTTGATATTGGTTTTGGGCCAATTAGGTCATGTTTGGGTAGAAAACCCTAATTATGAGTATTAGGCCTTAGACTTATTGGGCCCACTTGTGGGCTATTGGGATTGGATTATGAATTAAGCCCAAATTATTACATGCCATTTATCTAGTAGAGTAAATGAATTAATGGATCAAGTCCTTAATGGACTAATTGAGAGAATCCTAATATTTGAGAACTTATCAGGACAGACACGAGAATTATTTAATAAGTGAAATATTAAATAATAATCATTGGTAGATATTAATCTAAGCAATAAAGGGCTTAATGGATTAAGTCCTAAATGGATTAAGTCCTTAGTGGGTTAAGCCCTTAATGGGTTAAGTGAGAAACACATAACCCTAATTATCATTTTATGTGAAACCCTAATTTCACTTGGGCTTTGTATTGGGCCATCCAAGAATAATCAAATGGACTAGAGTAATTAGTTGGGCTCTAGGGTAAGGCCTATATGAAGGATAGGGCCTAATTTTGAAAATTAGGCCATAGATGGGCCATAGTTTGGGCCTAGATGGTTGTATGATATTGGGCCCTTAGAATGAGACATGTTGGATTGGACTGAACAATTATGCCTTAAGGGAAGTCCATGTAGAGGTTTGGGCCTAATTTGGAAAGTTGGGCCATATGTTGGCCTTTAATCCCTAGTTGACTTTGGGCCTATGGATTGGGCCTTGGGCTTGGGTAAGCCAAGCTAGGGGTAATGTAGTAATTATCCAGAGTATGTATTTATAGTTATGTAGTGGAACCCAATTATTAATTCGGTGTTATTTTGATGTTGACAGATCAGGAATCTGTAATCTAGTAGATGGGGTCGAGTCTGCGGGACTTTAGCAGTGTGGGATTGAGTCTGCGAGACTTCAGCAGTGTGAGGTGAGTTTTCCTTCAAATAGGAATGGGTCTACGGCCACAATGCCGACCCGTCTAGTTAGCAGTAGTTCCGGACTTTGGTCTGATGCAGTAGTTCAGTGTGCTTGATGTCTTTGTGATTCAAGCATGTCTTTGTGTTATGTGTTCCGGACTTCGGTCTGATGCAGTATGTAGTATATGTGTTTATGCTAGTTGATATGTTTATGATATGCTATGTTATGCTCAGTCAGTTTCCGGACTTTGGTCCGATGCAGGGGACAAGGTCCCATTCAGTTTCAGATTTTGGTCCGATGCAGTTAGTTCCGGACTTCGGTCTGATGCAGGGGACAAGGTCCAAGTCAGTTCCGGACTTCGATCCGATGCAGTTTCCAAACTTCGGTCCAATTCAGAGGGCAAGGCCCTAGTTAGTTCCGGACTTCGGACCGATGCAGTTTCCGCACTCGGTCCGATGTAGTGGGCAAGGCCCAATATGTGTTTATATGTTATTGTATGGTATGTGGTAGTTTGGGGAGACTCACTAAGCTTCGTGCTTATAGTTTTCAGTTTTGGTTTCAGGTACTGAGTTTTCAAAAGAGGAGCTTGGGAAGATTGCAGTACACACACCATTTGTTCAGCCTAGGATGTTTATACTCTGATATACTTGATAGTTGTTATAATATTTTGAGACACATTGCTTATGATTTTTATTCGAGGTTTATCGACTATGGTTTTTATTATTAATTTAAATGAAATTTTCAGACTATGTTTTTGGGATGTTACATTTTAGTTCAAAAATAGTTTTCTAAACTCATAAAATGGCAAACCAAAGACTTAAATTCTCAAACATAATAAACAAGTTACAACCCAACAATGATCATCTTGCAATTTATAGAATGATAAAAACACAACCACATAGGAGAGAAGAAATAACAACCTTTTTTATTCTTTAGGTCCTCAAGGGGAAGCTTGCACTACTACAAAAATACCCTTTAATGACACATACTAATTTACTATACGCATTTTGTGCATTTCCTAAAAATAATGTCATTTTTGCAAAATTTGAAGGATAGAGGACACACATTTGTGTGTGCCCTAACATTAGAGTCAGAAAAGAAAAAAAAAGAAAAGAAAAGAAACACGGGGGCACTTATCTTAAACGTGTGTCCTCTACAAATGTCGCGTTATAATTTTAATGAAACACATGTCCCTTATTACAAAAATCGCAGGGACTACTAATTCTAGGATTTTTTTAATAAAACTCAAGACATTCACTCAGACAGTATGTACGCTCTCTACAATCGATCTTTTCGACCTCGCCTCACCTTGTCGGGAACCTCTCCTCCGCCGACATTAAGGTTACTTCTTATTCAGCTCACTCCTCCTCGCCGACGACCTTGGTCTTACCTGACCTTGTTAGAGATTGTGACTGGTCAATTTTACAATCCCTAGTTCGATTAAGGTATGTTTTGTTTCTTTCCAATGTTTCTTCCCCACCTTATACCATATTTGTAACATCATTAGATCATTAACAATTGATTTCATGACAAAAACTCACATCCATTTCACAAAGGCCGCACCTTCACTCTGTAGCCTGGAAGTGCTATTCAACTGCGATTGAAGTGGTTCAAGCCAAACATATATGTATTCCTTTCAATTGCCACTCGAAATCCTTAGGGTTTTAGCAGGTTTTATGTTCCATTCCATAATCATAGACTTTTTTATTCTTGTTGATTTGAAATTTAGATTTATGATACAAAATGTCAGTAGCACT
Organism: Lactuca saligna; assembly: GCF_052625555.1. Lineage (NCBI taxonomy): Eukaryota > Viridiplantae > Streptophyta > Magnoliopsida > Asterales > Asteraceae > Lactuca > Lactuca saligna. The sequence continues at coordinate 172,531,334 of NC_136424.1, forward strand.
TCAGACTTTTAGTGGGAACCTAAAGGTATCCTTCTCCCATTTCCATATCCAACTATATTTATTGGATAAACTCATATATAGTTTAAATGTAATTTGTTTGCGCTCATGCTGCCCAATACTTTGATACTTTCTTCTGTAAACTTTAGCTTAATAGTTTCCGATAGCTTTGAATATGTTGATTGTGAGTTTTTGGGAGCACACAATAGATTGGTTATGCCCCTTTTCACAAATCTGGCCATGATATTGATTAATCAAATTTAATAGTATGTCAAAGTTAATTTTTTATTTCCTAAGATTGTGATACATGCATTTGTAGTATTGAATATTGATTGCCATTGATTTTGCATATTTACGTAATGCTAAGTTAAATCGTTGTGCTAAGAGAAATTGGAACTGGGTGTAGTTGGTTCATAGAATTCAAGATTCAAAGTACTAGTCTACATAGTTGTGTACAAAATTGGCCAATTAATAGAAACTTTGGAAACTCTTTGATCATAATAGAAATAATCAGACTTTAATTATGTTATAGCTAAAAAACAGTTTGAAAAGTTCCAAAATCTTTTTTCTCAATCCATGACAAATGACGTTTAGATGATAATCACAGTCTCAATACTTAACCTTTTCTTGGTTGCAAAAAGTTTGTTTAAACATGCAATTTTGAGCTAATTCTATAAATTGGGAAACATAACACAATTAGATGTTCGAAAGGAAATGTAATAATATTAGTTACTTGGAGTTCTTGAATAGTTTTTTTTTTTGTTAAATTGGTATTTTAAGCCCATGAAAGTTTATAAACTGAAAAGTTGCCCATTTTTGTTGTAGAAAGTGGTTGTTGGTATAAGACACATCAATTTGGAAGGATTGAGATGGAGAGTCTTTAAGGAACTCATTCATGGATCAGTATCTTCATCTATCCAAAATAATACCTACTTGTTATGCCCAGTAAGATCTTAAGAACCTCAACAACCCATAAATATTTATTTAGAAATGATGCCCTTTTAGGATATGGAAAAGAGACAGATTGATGGTAATTAGAAAAACATAATCAAATAGATGTTAGCAAGGGTCAGTCCACTTATTTTGGTTTCCCTTATTTTATTGACTGGTTTGTTTAAAAAAAATTAAGATAAGAGTTGTAGTGTTTACTTTTTTACTTTTGTTTATTTTTTTGTTATGACTTAATGTTATTAATTTTCATGTTTTGTTTATCTATTATCAGAATCATAGATCTCACATCTGGAAGCTTCCAGATTAAACACCTTACATCGTCTTGAAAGGACACAAAAGAGGAATGTGGTCTATAGAATTTTCTCTAGTTGATCAGTATGCTATCACATGCTCTGGAGATAAGATAAAAAATATTTGGGCCATATCAGATGGATCATGTTTAAAAACATTTGAAGGATAAAACTTAAATGTCTTCAAAGTTCAATATATTACTTGTAGGTTCTAATGGTTTGGTAAAGTTGTGGACTGTTAAGACAAATGAATGTGTTACAACTTATGATCAGCATGACGACAATCTTATATTTTATAATTTTAACAATTAGGTGAAAAAAAAGTACTAAAGTTACTTTCATTGGTTTGCTTATTGTTTGGGTATAATATATAAACATTTTCCCAAATTTAATACTTAATAAGAAAAAATAAATAATATAAGTGCAATTTTATGTAATGTTTATGTGTGGGGGTTGATTGTTGGGAAGAAGACAGAAATGTTGGCGATAGGTGGTAGTGATGTTGTAATCAATTTGTGGCATGATTCCACTGATGTTGATAAAGAGGATGCATTTAGGAAAGAGGTGACAAGTTTGCTTCTTTATTTTCATAAATGTCATTCATGTTATTACTCATATATCCCTACCTAAATTAACAAGGGATCTCAACATCCATTCTTTGGTATGAATACCCAGCTAGTTGCCAAAGCGTGGTCAAAAAGATGGAATCAGGATAAAATTGGAGTCAATAATGAAGAAAATAGAGATCTTCTTGATGTTGTAGCAGGTTATGAAATCTGGAATATTGGTAAATCTTTCATGGAACAAGTTAGTTTAGATTACTTTTTTCTATTTAATAATTTATATATCTTGTTATTGAGGTTGAGATGCATTTCTTCATTGCATTAATGCAATATCTTTCCACTTTTTAGGCATAATCAATGTACTAAGTGGCATTTTTTCTTTTTTATAGAATCACAATGTAAACTCAAAGAGGAAATTTATGCACCCTAAGAGTAGAAAAGAACTTGGTGATTTTATTGAGAGTGTAAAAATGCTTAAGGGGTAAGTTTATCTAGTTGGTGCTGATGATAAAGCATGTTTTTTTGTTGATTGGTCATAATTTGTTGATAAATAAGCAGCTAGTTCAATAACTATTATTTTTAATATAAAGTTTTCTTTCTTTATTTATTTTTATTCTGTAACAAATTCATACATAATATTCCTGCTGGCAGTGGAAAAGTCTTGGTTGGAGCTATAATAAGAGAAATGGCATTAGAAGAGTTCTACACTAGACAAAACACTAAAATTATGGAACTTAATTATATGATAATGTACTACCGGATTATATAGTTAGGGAAAGACCCTTAATATCAATTTATTACATTTATGTAGCATTAGAATGATTATTTATATTTGAAATATTATATATTATGAAATGGATTGTTTTTGTATGATATTTTATTTTATATTATGATACATTAATTGTTATATTATTTGAAAATATATATATATATATATATATATATATATATAATCCTTAAAATTATGACATGCAAAAATGTGTGTCGTCTTCCTTTATGACAGGGACTTCCTTGGTAGGCAATGTGTTTTGTGAGTATGTGTCGTAAATGCGTGTTGTAAGGTTACAACACACAAATGTGTGTTGTCTTCCTTTATGACATGGCCTTCCTTGACACATATTTGTGTGTTATCTGTAACTTTTATGACACATAATGCATGTCATTAAAAGATATTTTTCTAGTAGTGTTAAAGTTAATGAAGAGTGTGGAACCTTTGAGACACCAACAAAATGCCAACTTGACTTCAAGATGCTAGTATTTTCATTAACTCTTGCGCTTGGAGGCAAATACCCAAGTATTAGTTCCAAGAGAGCAAAAACAAGTAGTATTCAACCACTTTTGAAAGCACAATATGGAGAGAGCATGGGAAAGGGAAAAGCACTGGTTTTGGTGCTCAATAATAACCAAAATGAAAGCCTTTCCATGTCTAGTTAAAGTGGAAACCTTACCTAAAGGTCCTTAACCATTAAGCCCTTATGACACAAGATAAGGATGTTCCCATGCAAGCCATGTTTGTTTCTTTTAATTAAACAATTCAAAAGTTCATACTCTTCCAATAAAAGAGAATCCAATGTTTTGTTTATAAAAGAAGTTAACATTTTTATAAATCTCATAACTAGTTTATATGATTTAGACTATAAATTTTTTATAAAAGACAAAAAGATTCATCTCGTCTAAAATGTTTTACATGACTAATTAATTCATGCCTTATGAATTAATGTGTTGCTTGTAATTGTAAAATAATTATTTCTTTGAAATAAATATTTTCACATTTTATTTATAAGAGTTTATTGAATATTTATATAAATCAATTTCTAATAATAATCAATTGTATCAAGTTGTTGCTATAATGACCTCTAGGATCATATGTTATTTAGAAATATCATTTTAATATGATTCTTGTATATACAAGATCTTTCAATATATGTATTTCCCTTGTTGAAGTAGTGTTAGGGCTAACTATAGACCCTAGCATAAATCAACAGCCTAGCAGTTGTAATTGGCACTTTCTCTGATAAAGGACTAGATGTTGGTTTGTCATGTAGGTTTAAGGTACGTATTTAATTTTATATTTGTTATACCTGTTATTGCATTATTGCACATTTAACAGTATATAACCTTTAAAATAATAAAGTATGGCATTATTCTTCCCATACATCATGTTTCCCCATGAGATGAGAGGTTTTTATAGGAAGGTGGACCTACATAGATATTTATCGTATAGATAAGTATACATGGTGATGCACCCTCAGATATCGATCACTTTATTGAGTTTTCCTGGTCACATTGCCAAAACCCATCATTAGAACTTAGGTATACACGAGCAATACATGTTTCAGTTTGGTTGAAGTCGCTATGGGTACAGATGAAAATTAAAAGAAGTACTTGGATACACCCACCCCTTATATGATTGCATGGGTGATAATATTTATTTCCTATATTAGATATGCCCAATACCTTAGATTATTTTTGGAGATTGAAGGATGAATAGCATTTACAATGCATTTCAACCAATCATAAAACATTTTTATAGGGTGAATTAATGGCTTTTGGTGTGTATTGTGTTACCATCTAATTCGATTTAAATAGATTCTGAATATTAAGGTAGGAGAGAAATCTAATAATATAAAGTAGTACGTGAAAAATCATAATTAGTTAGGTGGCTAATTTGTATGATAATAAAGTGGTAAGTGAGGATAAACTAGTAAGTATGAGTTTGTAGGTTCATTTTATTATATTTTTAGTGTGAACATATATGAACCCTTGTCATTGAAATTACATTTACAACATTTAATTTCTAAAACAAATGTTTAAATGACAACTCCGAAATGCCATTCATAATGGACGTCTTTGGAATTTGGATGCAACTCCGGAGTATAACATTCTTGATTTAGTGGTTAATTTTTTGTTAATTCCGAAACTTAAACAGGTCAATTCGAATTCAACCTATTTATCTTACCGGTTGTTTTGAGAATATATATAGGGGTGCAAACGAGCCAAGCTACTCGCGAGCTACTCGGGATCGGATCGTTAAAAGCTCGACTCGAAATCGATTTTAAACGAGCCCGAGCCGAGCTCGAGCTTAATATTAAGCTCGTTTATTAAACGAGCTCGAGCTCGAGCCTATGTCATTAAGCTCGATTAGGCTCGCGAGCCTAAACGAGCCTTTACATAATATAATTTATTATTATTTATATATATTAAAATAAAAATATATTAGAGGAATTACGGATTTAGGGTATTAGTAAACGAGCTTCTTAACGAGCTCGAGCCGAGCTTAAGCTTATTTAGGCATGTCAGATAAAAAATGAGTCGATCCCGAGCCCGAGCCGAGCTTGGATAATTCTTTACGAGCTCGAGCCGAGCTCAGTACAAGAAAGCTCGAATCGAGCCGAGCTCGAGCTTGAGCCTCATATAACTTAAACGAGCCCGAGCCGAGCCTGACCAGGCTCGGGCTCGGCTCGGCTCGTTTGCACCCCTAAATATATATATATATATATATATATATATATATATATATATATATATATATATATATATATATATATGGAGAGAGAAAAAGAGAAAGAGTTAGGATCTGATGAGAACTCAAAAATTCATGAAAACCCGAGAACCAACTTATAAACGCATAAAAAATACATAGAGATATTTAATATTTTTTAACTTTGGAAACATAAAAATCGGGCATGTATATATATATATATATATATATATATATATATATATATATATATATATATATATATATATATATATATATATCTTTATACCTTAAAAAGCATTTACAAGATTTTGCTGAATTTTAAGAGGTACAAGCTTTTAAACATCATATACAATAATTTTATGCATCAGAGAATAATAAATCTTATCCAGTCAAAGATAGATTTTGAATAGGTCTTCTAAGCTTATCTTTAAATTGAATGGGTTAAATATGAAAGAGTCAAATAAGATGATGATGATAAGATTTTGAATGGGTCAAAGTTTGACCAAGTGTTCCTCATATCCAATTGAATCGGTAAATAATAAATCTTATCCGGTCAACATTTATGAAAAAGTCAAACAAAATGATGATGATAAGATTTTGAATGGGTCAAAGTTTGAGCAAATGTTCCTCATATCCAATTGAATCGTTAAATACTAAATCTTATCCGGACAACATTTATGAAAAAGTCAAATAAGATGATGATGATAAGATTTTAAATGGGTCAAACTTTGACCAAGTGTTCCTCATATCCAATTGAATCGCTAAATACTGAATCTATCAATAATAATGAAAAATTCAAATAAGATGATGATAAGATTTTGAATGGGTCAAATTTTGACCAAGTGTTCTTCATATCCATTTGAATCGGTCTAATACAATGTACACGTTATAAAACATTTCATATAAACTGGAAGAGACGTATTGATCTAGCATTCGTCTATCATGAATGTCTTCACATTGACCACAAAACCTTGGTTCTCTATCAAGCTCGCTACCTCCTCCTTTGTTTTTCTTTTGATTCAAATCGAATAAACCCAAAAATGTCTTACGTTTAATCCTAGCCCAGGTATAAGAAATCTCTATCTTTTCGTCATTTTGTTTAACAAATTTTTTTATGTCATTCTGTTGATCCGCCCCGTCGCTTTGCGCGGGTAAACGGTTAGTATATATATATATATATATATATATATATATATATATATATATATATATATATGTGTGTGTGTGTGTGTGTGTGTGTGTGTGTGTGTGAAATTTATGCTACCAAAGAAAAAAAAAAAGATCTCTAAGTATTGTTTTATCTTATGTTAGTTTTCGAGTTTTCATGAATTTTTGAGATTTCAAAAGATCCTAAATATATATATATATATATATATATATATATATATATATATATATATATATATATATATATATATATATATAAACAAGAAAAAGAAAAGTTATAAAATCAAGAACGTAAGAACGAATATTGACCATGTATTTTGAAATGTTATTTTTATCAATTTTATTTTTCAAAATATATCAAAATAATTAATTTTTAATTAATTATAAATGAATATTAATATCGATATAATATCTTGTATAATAATACAATTTTTTATTTTGTATTATATGCATTAATCACATGTGATTAAGTTATTCATATGTGATTAAACTTTTTTATTCGCGTATAATAAAATATATATATATATATATATATATATATATATATATATATATATATATATATATATATATATATATATATATATATATATATATATATATATATATATATATATATCCTTGTGTGTGAAATTTATGCTAAAAAAAAATATGAGATCTCTAAGTATTGTTTTATCTTATGTTAGTTTTTGAGTTTTCATTAATTTTTGAGATTTCAAAAGATCATATATATATATATATATATATATATATATATATATATATATATATATATATATATATATATATATATATATATATATATATATATATATATATATATATGCACACGAGAAAAGTTATAAAATCAAGAACGTAAGAACGAATATTGACCATATATTTTGAAATGTTATTTTTATCAATTTTATTTTTCAAAATATATCAAAATAATTAATTATAAATGAATATTAATATCGATATAATATCTTGTATAATAATATAATTTTTTATTTTGTATTATATGTATTAATCACATGTGATTAAGTTATTCATATGTGATTAAACTTTTTTATTCACGTATAATAAAAACTATTCATATATGTTTTAACCTTGTAATTCACATGTGATTAAATTATTCATATGTGATTAAACTTTATTATCCACATGTAATTAAATCATTCATATGTGATTTAACCATGCTCTTGTGTTCTCGATTTCATAATTGTTCTCGTTTGGATGTTTCTCTCTTTCTCTTTCTCTCTCTCTCTCTCTCTCTCTCTCTCTCTCTTTATATATATATATATATATATATATATATATATATATATATATATATATATATATATATATATATATATATATATATATATGTATTAGGCCTGTCAAATCGGGCCGTCGTGTCGTGTTTTTGTCTGACACGACACGACACGACAACGTTTTTTGTAACACGAACACGACACGACACGATGTCGTGTTTTTTTTTCACTAACACGAAAACGAACCAATTAAAAAACGACAATACGACACAACACGACATAGATAATATTACATAACTATTATTTTATTTAATTCATATTTAATCATATATAACACGATAAAAACGACAAACACGAAAACACGACAAATACATGCTCAATCGTGTCAATTTCATGTGGATTTGTAAACACGAACACGAACACGACACGACATCGTGTTTTTTAAATTTGACACGAACACGACACGAAAACAAATTCGAATTTTGATTTCGTCTCGATTTCGTTTCGTGTCGTATATTTTTGTCGTGCCGTATCATAAATTGACACCCCTAATATATATATATATATATATATATATATATATATATATATATATATATATATATATATATATATATATATATATATAGAGAGAGAGAGAGAGAGAGAGAGAGAAAGAGATGTTAATTTGAGATCATGTTAATATTGTGAGAAATGGGGATACGATCCTAGCCACTCATCTTGGAGATCAAAAAAAATAAAAAAATAAATCTAAAATGCAAAATAAAATGAAAAATCCAAAAATTATTTTTTTTAATTATTATTTTCGTTATTTTATTTACCCAAAATAAATAAATAAATAAGTAAATAAAATTATCGTTTTTTTAGAATGTTAAAATATTCTAGTATTCTACTAGAGTTGTTAGATTAGTTAAAATATTCTAATATTTTATTAAAATTGTTAGAATTTATAGAATATTCTAATATTATATTAAAATTGTTTGAATATTTATACTCTAATAAGATAGTAGAATATGTGAATATTATAACAATTTTATTATAATTTTTATACTATGATATTCAATTAGAATATTTTACAGATATTTCAAATAAACGATAATTTTTTATTATTTTTATTATGATTTTTAAAGAGGTTAATCTAAGGTTATCTCCAATGCGATGAATTCATATGATTTCAATGGATTGATATATGTACATTCCATTTACTACATAATTTTATCTATTAAACTCTATATTCCATTAAACTCTATACAATTTAAAGAATTGATATATCATTTATCATTTTCTTTTTACTTTTTGTTATTTTTTAAATAACTAATTAGCCTGAAATTAAAAATTAAAAGCTACAATTAAAATTAACATTAACTAAAATTACAAATTACAAATTTGAAATAAAAAATTATATATATATATATATATATATATATATATATATATATATATATATTGTGTGTGTGTGTTTGAAAGAGAGAGAGAGAGAGAGAGAATAGAGTTCAATGAGAATGAGCTCTCCATTTCATTTAATCCTAATCATTTTTCTATAATAAGAATTTTGAGTTTAATAAGATTAAACTCTCTATTAAACTCCTATCGGAGATGGTCTTAGTCAAATCCTTATTAAAGCCCATTAAACTTCTATTGGAGATGGTCAAAGTCTAATCCAACATGCGTTGTTATCACCTTCATTGAAAATGTTCCGCAACTATTACAATATATCGATTGGAAATAATTATAGTTTACAAGTTTTCTTTAGCTATACTAAAATAATTACTTTGTTGTTATTTACTCCAATTATCTATTAATTGTGTTGTGGTGTATTTCTTGTTCTTTTTATTTTTCTTTTTAAACGTAAATGTTGTTGGAATTGTAAGTTTTAAAACCAATCGTTGTGTCACAAGTATTGGCTAGGTGATAAGAACCTTGTGGCCATGGCTGACCACGTCTATGGTCAGCATTCGATGAATACTAATATGCGATTAAAAATGTGTACACCTCACAAAGTAGGATGTTAGGCAAATGCTTTAAAAAAATCATATTATTTAACATGATAATATTTTATGCGATTCTTTTATAACAATTTTTTCTGTACAATGGAAAATTTTAAAACATGTTAAAAACTACATAAAATAATTTGTGTAAAACACATTATTATACTAAAAAATAGTAATTAAATCAATTTGTAAACTTATAGAAGAGTTTTTTTTAACGTTATTTGAATTAATTTTCTGAATTTTTTTTTAATTTTATTTAAAAGTTAGAAATTTCTAATACCGAACGGAATACTCCCTAAAGCTATCAGGAGTGGAAGGAGAAAGACGCGTGGGAGCTGACGTGTCAGCCCACTTCACGCGTGATCACCGCCCCACCTTCTGGTGGGTGTCGTGTTCCGTGGAGCTAAAGACGGGTGAAGACGGGAGATTTGATTGGGGGATACTTTTTGACCGTTGCTTTCTTGACCGTTTGTTATATATATATATATATATATATATATATATATATATATATATATATATATATATATATATATATTAATTACTAACAATTCTCTATATATATCAACATATTTTTACCTTTCAAACACACATCAAACTTTGAACACACACATATACTCTCACTCAAAAAATACACTTTCCTCCATGGATCCAAACCAAAATAACCCACCCACCCCGAACAACCCAAACACTCCAAATGATCCGTTAGCGAACATTAGCTATATGCAATTGTTATCATCCTCCGTTCAACAATAACCTCTATTCACCAGTTTTTCATACCACCCACACTACTACCAACAACAACCACCACCACAATTTGTTCAAACCCAATTTCAACCCTTTCAACAACAACATCCTCCGCGATTTCAGCCCCAAACTTCCCAACATCCACAACCAAGTTCACAACCATCTCAAGTTCCATTATCACAATCTCAACCTGTAAACCTCGATATTGAAGACGATGACGAACGGGTTCAAGAAACACAACCAAGTCGTACAAGGCAAAAAAAATCAAAAGATTCAACAAAGAAGAAAAATACCCAATGGACCGAGGAGGAGGAGACAGTTTTAGCTAAAGCTTAGATTGCCATATCACAAGACGGGGATGTCGGCAACGCGCAATCGGGACAATGCTTTTTGAATCGTGTTTTAGACCACTTCCATGCGTTATTAGGAAGGCAAACGAGCCGGACATACGATTTAGTCAATGCTAAATGGTGCGATCTTAGAGCGACGTGTACCAAATTTAACGGTGTATTTGACAATCTAAAAAATATGCATCGAAGTGGTAACAACGATTTCAACATTTTGTCAACGACGTTGCACCAATACAAAATTACCAACAATGGTAAACCTTTTGGCAACCAAAAAGCATGGGAAGTTTCTCGCAATGGCCCAAAATGGGTCCTTTATCCGGAAACGGCGCATTCGGGATCTACCACCGGTTCCAACAAAGGGCTGAGAACGTCTGAGTCAGACATCGGTGCTAACCTCGACCTCAATGATGACTTCGATGCCACCGAGGGGGAGGGTCCATCAGACGTCCACCTTCGTCAACCACCGGGTAGGGACAAAGCGAGAAAGGGGGCGTCGTCTAGCAGGAAATCAACCAATGAGGACGTATTAGCTGAGAAAATCGAAAAAAACTCTACATTTTTTAGAAAGAAAATTTGATTCAACGGAGGAGCAACGCCGGCAACAATTGGCACTCACCAATCTTCAAATCGTGAACACAGTGCCGTAACCAAATCTCGACCCGGAAAATTTAAGGGTGTTTATGAAAATTCAACAAGAAGTTCTCGACCAATATCGCAACTAGATTTGATATTTTTTAATAATTTAGGTTTAATTTTCTAAGTATGGATTATGTTTTTTTTTGTATTTTAGTTTTAATTTTCTATGTTTTAAATTATGTAATATGGTTTTAATTAATATAAAATATGTTATTTATAAAATATATTATTTATTTAATATAATGTTAAAAAAATAAAAATTAATAAAAAAGTAAATGTTGTTAGTGGTGATCATTTTCATAGTGGAGTGGGTTGGTTGTGAAGGTGACGTGGCGCAGAGGTGACATCACTTTTCCGGTAAGTTGGTGGTAAGCACTCCACATAACCTAAGACAACCAACAGGGCATTGGTTTTATAACAAATATCATAGATCAATTTTTTTATCGAAAAAGAATAATAAAAACAGTACACAAGCTGGTCGGTTTAAAACCAAGAGTTACAATCCTATATAATTATAGATCTTGAATGAACATATTCATGCATCAAAATATTATAAACGGCTTATTATTAGAAAAAATTTTGTATGTAAATAGAATGTAATTTGACTTAATTTCATTTTAGAAAACGTAGACGTATATAAGGATGACTCAATCAATTTCGAGGCTATAAACGAACCAAAAATTTAGGGTCTTGCGGCCTTTACTATACTTGTTCAAATTTTCTTTTCCTTTTTAAAGCCCCTAATTCGTATTTTCTTTAGATATGATTATTAATTATTTGATTAATAATAACATCAACAATCACAAATACAACTACATATGAACAAACAATAAATTGATTAAATATGGATTAATAGAAATATTTGTTGTCTTGAGAATAGAATATAATAGAAAGCTCAAAACCGGATAGACTCAAATGCACTCCAACCTTCATTCTATATTTTGTAATAAAAACAAATATAAAAGTGAAGGTTGTTTTTTTTCTATTTAAACGTGCAGTGTTTTAATTAAAATGAGAACTTATTTATACATTGTTTTAATTAAAATGAGAACTTATGTATGACTTCTAAGGGAACTTAAACTTGCAAGATTATTTTAACTCAATTCTATGCAAATCTTAATAAATAAATCAATGAACGTGCCACATAGAAATCAATCAATAACCAACATTTTTTAGCTTCAGATCTATTGAGCTATGATGTAAAACCAGAGGAACTCAAGTTGCATGATATTATAATTAAGAAGTGAAACATAAAAATCAAGCAGCAAGCCAATGCAAAAACCAAGTGTAAACACTAACTAAAAAACAAAAACCAAACAGAAACAAAGAAATCGAGCATTAATCAATGAACAAAGAGAAATGGAAAAGAAGATAATAGCAAAAATTAACCATAATCGGCTATTAACCCTAATAGATAACCAGACAATGGAAAAATCAAGTGAAAACACTGACTACACATATCTTGAATCAGTTGAATGAATCATTAGATATTTTTCAACAATGGAGAATCAAAGAAATTCATCAGAAAAGCTGAGAGTGGAGAATGAATCGAAATGTTGGCGGTTCATGCAACCTTTCACTATCCAGGAATTGAGATTAGAGAAGCCTAAATCAATAATGAATCAATCATCGACATCGAGAATGGAGAAGAAAATAATAACAGAAGTCAGAACGTCTCTTTTGATTTTTGAGGAGGTATATGTATCAATAATCAACGAATGGAGTGGGAGAAGATAAGTATTGACATTGAGATATTTGGGTTAAATGGGGCCCTTTAAAAAATAGGGCGCTAAGCTATTTAACTCAATAACACATAGAATCAGCCTTGATGTATATTATCAAATTTATAAGGCTTTCAGGTATAGCAATAGTTTCACGCGTAGGAGGATGACGTAGTTGCGATGTCCACGCATGAACACTGCCCCACGGTTACTTAGGGGTGATACAGATTGGAGGGCTTCACGGGCGATCACGTCCAAAGAATAAGTTTCTTTCCAAACGGTTGAAAAACAACCGTTGCATGCATATTTTTGTTGGATTACTGTCTATGCCCGTAACCATATTTGGTAAGTACTTGACCCAGTTGTGCATGGTCCTTTTGGGTTGCTTTCACCAAAGCAATTTGATTGGAGAAATAAAAAGAGAAAGAGGTTATTATGATTTATTAATATATTATAAGAATAATATATTAAAGGAGAAATCATATTTGTTTAATTAATATTGGTCAATAATTAATTAAGAATTAATTTTGTGATCAAGTGTAATTAATTAAACTAGAGGGGCTGAATTGTAATAATGTGATAGTTGCAAAATAGGGTAATGGTTACCCTAGATATAGGTTGGACGAATTCAAGGGATAAGGATCCTTGAAATCGTCCAAGGATAAGGCTTTCAAGGCTTATCTTATGGTTACTTGGTGGGCAAGCAACTAGATAAGGATAAGGACTGAAACCCTAATCTCCACCCTATATAAAGACCCCTAAAGCCATAGAAATCGCCCCCACTTGATCCCTAGGGTTCCTAGATCCAATTTCTACCTCTCCTCTTCTCTCTCTATTACTTCTCCAATTGTTTGTGGTGTTTGTGAGCCATTAGAGGTACTACACTTGTGGTACTTGCTTTCAAGACTTAGGGTTTGAAGATTTGAGTTGTTATTACAATATAACAACAAGAGGTATGTGATCTATCTTTCTATGTTAATTTCGAAAATACTAGGAGCATGCTAGAGTTCTTCATGTGTTCATAATGTTGTGTATCTAATAGTGAAAACATAAATCCAAATCTAGGGTTGCATGCACACATAGGATTGTTTGTTCAAAACCTATCAGTGGTATCAGAGCCAGGTTACCTTGTTTTCTATTAGTATTATACAATTCTATGAACTTGACATATTAGGGTTTATTGCCAATAAACCCTAGGAGGCAAGATTTTCGAGATTAGGGTTCCTGAACCCTAATTTGCGAAAATTTGAAAGGGTTTTTCAAATCCTTTTCTTTGGTACTAAGATTTCGAGATCTAGGGTTTGCAAACCCTAGGATTTTCAAGATCATGCCTCCTCCCGAAGATAAGTTCCTAAAATCTAGGGATTTGGATAATCCCATATCTTGTAATTATCTTTTAATTTTTAAATATGGTAATTAAGGGTTTTGAATTATCCCCTCCTTATTTTCAAAATTTAGTGGGATATAAGGGATTAGGATAAATTTAATTATTTAATTTATAATAATCCTTTATGATTTAGTAATTAGAATTAATTGTCTAATTTAAATAATAATTAAATCAAGAGCTTTAATATTTAAAATTTTAATTTAAAAGTGATAAATTTTGAAAATTTTAAATTGAGATTAAAACCCTAGTATTTTTAAAATGTTTAAAATACACCCTATACTATTATATTATTACAAGATTTATATATATATATATATATATATATATATATATATATATATATATATATATATATATGTATAACTAAAATGCTAGTCTTACCGTTAGTAGGCCTCATTCACGAAGCCGATCTATATAAGGGGGTATAAGGTTACGGCCTATAAAATGTTCGTTTAATGGGTATCCACTCTTACCCACCGCTTACTTGATTGGTGGAGGGTCGTTAGCCGAACGGGTAGGATAAGGCAAACCTCTCTTCATTAATAAGTATAATGAATCTATGTAAAGTAACTAAACGCTTTTACAAATTCTCAATCCTAGTTACTTCAGGCAAAAGTGAAATTGATGCAATCCCATGAAATTGCACTTTGCATCCTTGCTAAGAAGTTAGTGGAGTGTGTGTGGTTAACCGGCACACTAATTGGTTCTAAGAAAAGGTGGCAAAGGGTGACTCATTGTTTGTCATAGTTCGATGGAGCGTGTGTGGTTTACCGGCACATCGAATAGGTGATTGTAACAATGAGGGCACCATGTAGATTTGCATGGTTATTCACACCCACTTTGTGATCCTCGGCATCCCAATCACAAACGAGAGGGGCATATCGAGATTTAAACATGTCATTGAAAAGTTCAATGAATCTCTAGGGAAATCTAGGAATGCTCAATAAATTTAAAACTTGAGCGTTATGTTTTTCATGGTAAAGAAATAGTGAATCGTCATTCACTTACCTCCAAATTATTTGCATGTTGAATTACGACATCCCTTTTTCTAATATGTAAATAATGTTGTTGGGTCCTAGCCCTAATTTTCCATTTTGGGTGTTTAATTAGGGATTTAATTCTAATCAAACTCTGTTCCTTTCTATTTGTAGATGTCTAGCGTAAACAACGACGCTGCTACCTCATTCTCGCTAATGAGCCTAAGTCAAAAGGTAACATTTGATGGATCGAACTTTAGCGAATGGATAAGATACATTCGCACAATTTGCTCGCTACAAGGACAAAGAGTATGTCCCTGATGAGAAGCTTGAAAAGATCAATCCAGAAATCACTACTCCCGAAGAAATGGCTGTCTTTGAAACCCATGAGCGTGATGCAACGAAAGTCCATTGCATTATGCTAGCCACAATGAATCCCAAACTCCAAATGTCCTATGAGGACATGTATCAGTACGAAATGCATCAAGACTTGATGGAGAGATATCACCAAAGCGCAAGGCAAGAGCGCTATGAGATCATCACGAACATGATCACCGCTAAGATGGGAAGTGGAGAGTCTCTAACCGTGCACTTGTAAAAGATGCAAAGATATGTTGATCGTCTTCACAAGTTAGATGTTAACTTTGGGGAAGATTTGGCAATCGACATCGTTCTTCACTCCTTGCCCTCGTGCTACAACGAATTTAGGATGACCTACCATATGAACAAAGAAGAGTTCACCCTAAGTAAACTCCAAGGGCTCCTAAGGACTGCTGAGAGCAACCTCAAGGACAAGTCTGTTGCATTAACTCCCACTCCACCCGCTGCTATTGTTTTGGCCATTTGGCAAGGGAGGGGCAAGAAGAGGAAGGCTTCTTCAAAGAGCCACCACAAGGGAAAGTCCAAAGATGGTTCCTCCTCTAGTGGGACCAAAGTTGGTCCTGCCAAGCCCAACTCAAACCCAAAGGAGGCAGAGTGCCACCACTGCCACAAAATAGGGCATTGGAAGAGAAGTTTCCCGGAATATCTGCAAGCCATTAAGGATGGGAAGATCAAGCCATCTTTCACAGGTATTTACATAATTAAATCTAATGATTCATCGCATGCTTTTTCTTGGGTTCTTGATACAGGATGTGGTTATCACATATGTTCTGATTTGCAGGGACTAAGAAGAAGTAGGGATGTGAAGCGTGGAAGAATAAATCTAATCATGGGGAACAGAAGATCGTCGCCTATCACCAAGATTGGAGTGTATTCTCTAGTGCTTAGTAATGGATTAGGTTCAGATTTAAATAATTGTTGCTACTCGCCAAATATGTCAAGAAACATCATTTCATTTCATGGTTTGTTTAAACAAGGATTTAGATATTCGTTTAATAATGAGAATGGTTCGATTTTGTGCTTATCTAAATGGTGTTTTATATTTTGAAGTATTGCCTTGTAATGGAATTTAAGAAACTATCATGGTTGTAGATAACCTAGGAAATGATGTATTGTGTATGGATTTTTCCAATAGTATGGATAAAGCATGTTTGTGGCATTGTCGTCTTAGACATGTCAACAAGAAGCACATAGCCCAGCTCCAAAATGATGGAGTGTTAGAGTCATTCGACCTTAGGGAAGATGACACGTGCGAGTCTTGTTTGCTTGGAAAGATGACCAAGTCACCCTTCACTGGCACTTATGGAAGGGTGAGGGTTCATTGGATCTCGTACACACCAACGTGTGTGGGCCCTTTAGATCCACCATAAAGGATGCGAACCGCTTCTATGTGACTTTCACTGATGATTAGAGTAGATATGGGTATATTTACTTAATCAAGCATAAGTCAGAAACATTTGAAAAGTTCAAAGAATTCAAACATGAAGTGGAGAATCGATTGGGCAGGAAAATCAAGATGCTTCAATCCGGTCGAGGAGGAGAGTACCTAAGTCTTGAATTCCACGACTATCTCAAGGAATGTGGAATAGTTTTGCAATTGATGCTACCTAGGACACCACAGTTCAATGGTGTGGTAGAAAGGCGTAAGCGAACCCTGTTGGACATGGTTTTCATGATGAGTCGTGCTTCACTACCTATCTCATTCTGGAGGTATGCCTTAGAGACTGCCGCCCATATCGTTAACCGAGTCCCTACAAAGAAGGTTGCCAAAACACCTCACGAGATGTGGACAGGGAAAGCTCCCTCGTTGGCATATATCAAGGTTTGGGGCTGCGAGGCTTTCGTAAGACGAGATACTCACGATAAGCTCGAACCTCGTAGTGAGCGATGTATTTTCATCGGCTACCCGCAGAAATCCTTTGGATATCTCTTCTATATATCGAGTGACAATGTTGTCTTCGTTGCAAGTAGAGGGGTTTTCCGAGAGCGAGAACTCATAAGCCAAGGAGACAGTGGGAGGCAAATCAATCTTGAAGAGATTCAAGAGTCGAGTGATGAAGGAACCTCTATCGCTGGCACTCAACCCGAGGAGGAAACTCTGATTGAAGCGATTGACGAGACCTTACCTCTTAGATGTTCCGAAAGAGTTAGAGTTCAACCCCAATTTTATGGCTTTCATATTACTAATGAAGGGGACACATATATTAGTGATGGTACACTAATAAATCTAGATGAACCTAACAGCTATAAGGAAGCCATGGCAGGCCCAGAGTCTTCAAAATGGAAAGAGGCGATGGACAGCGAGATTCAGTCCATGTATGACAACCAAGTTTGGAATTTGGTTGACAATGTGCCCGTACGTAAGACCGTTGGGTGCAAAGGGATCTTCAAGAAGAAGACCGACGTGGATGGGAATGTAAACACATATAAGGCGCGATTGGTTGCGAAGGGCTTTACTCAAACTCCCGGATTGACTATGATGATTCCTTCTCACCAGTTGCTAAAATAAAGTCTATTAGGGTGATGCTATACATTGCTGCATTTCATGGTTATGAGATATGGCAAATGGATGTCAAGACCGCTTTCCTTAATGGGAAGTTGGCTGAGGATGTTTACATGGCTCAGCCAGAGGGTTTTGTCGATACGAAGCATCCCAATAGAGTGTGCAAGCTTGAGAAGTCAATTTATGGGCTTAATCAAGCATCTCGCAGATGGAATCTTTGCTTCGATGAGAAAGTCAAAGAGTTTGGATTTGTATGAAGTGAAGATGAATCATGTGTATATGTCAAGGCCAGTGGGAGTATAGTTATCTTCCTCGTTTTGTATGTCAATGAGATACTGCTCATAGGAAACGACATCCCGACTCTATAGGAGGTTAAGTCCTGGCTTGGGAAGTGTTTCGCTATGAAGGACCTCGGAGAGGCTTCCTATATTTTGGGAATAAGGATAGTGAGAGAGCGAAGTAAGAGACTAATAAGACTTAGTCAGAATACTTACTTGGATAAGGTACTAAAACGTTTTAGTATGGAAAAATTGAAGAAGGGAGAATTACCGACACAACTAATGTTAAGTTGAGTAAGACTCAAAGTCTGAGTACCGAAGCCGAGATAGCAGAGATGAGCCGAGTACCTTATGGTTCCGCAGTAGGCTCAATCATTTATGCTATGACTTGTACTCGCCCTGATGTGGCCTTTGCTTTGAGCATGGTCAGTAGATATCAAGGGAACCCTAGCAAAGCACATTGGACCGCAGTCAAGAATATCCTTAAGTACCTTCGGAGGACCAAGGAATGGTTTCTAGTTCTGAGAGGGAGTGATGAGTTAAAGGTGCGAGGGTATAGTGACGCCAGTTTCCAGACCGATAGGGACAACTACCGTTCACAGTCGGGCTAGGTCTTTACCCTTAATGGAGGAGCAGTAACTTGGAAAAGTTCCAAGCAAGAAACCGTAGTTGATTCAACGTGCGAATCAGAGTACATCGCAGCGAGCGAAGCATCGAAGGAGGCGATATGGTTGAAGAACTTCACTGGAGACCTTGGAGTTGTACCAGCCATAAAGGAGCCTATGGAAATTTTCTGTGATAATGAAGGAGCAGTTGCCTTGACCAAGGAACCGAGAGATCATGGTAGATCTCGACATATCAAAAGAAAATATCACTTTATTAGACATCGAGTAGAAGAAGGGCACCTCGTAGTTAAGAGGATATCATCAGAGGATAACCCAGCAGATCCGCTTACGAAGGGACTGAGTAGGTTTAAGCACTTGTAGCACGCTAGGAGCACTGGGCTGAAGGACGATATTAGTTGGATTAGATAGTTTGGAAACTTATAGTAGACAAATGTAACTGACATTTGATGATTAAATAAAAGATTATTATTTAATGGTGTATGTCTTATGTTAATTGGTTAACTATTGTTTCATTTTGCATGTTTTGACTTCCATAATGATTAAGTTTATTAAGAATAATCGAATCATTCAAACGGTCCACAGTCGTTCATATGTTGGAAGTAGGTATGAATGAAGAATGTCATGAATTGGTGTGTAGATTGTTTGAATGGTATTAGACATAACAAAGGTTTGTTACAACATTCATGAGTGCTTATAAATAAGTTTTTTAGCATTGGAATAAACCCACTCTTGCTGGAATCACTTCATGAAATCTATCACGAGTGATCGCAAGATGATAATATCTTATTGTCTTAAAACCAAGATATATGGTTTATTGTTTACTGATTAATTGTGCATTAATAATGCGAAACCGCATCAGTAAATTGATGTTATAAAACGCATTGTTGTGTATAATTGATTAGTGAATAGTAAATGTATATAAGTCGAAGTTTATCTGTTACTTTTATCCTAAGAGGGTAAAAGTGATATCAGGGCCCCTCAATGATTTTGATTTGACTTATGTGTCAGGCCCGGTCAGGACTGAAATGATGTGTTCAATTAAGTTCTATGTCAAATGAATTTGAGATTGAGAAACTGATTGCTGGAACAATAAGTATGACAATGTTTTGTCACACCCCTGAACCAGACGGCGGAAACGTCTGAGGGCTCTTGTGACTTAAATTGAATACCATCACAATGATTATACATGAATCATAACATCATTCATCACCATGCATTGAAATAATACAACTGATATTGTTTACATCCATTACATTGTTTTAGTCATTACAATTTCATAACATAAACTGTTCGATTGATAATCTAAGCAAAACACCATGACATAACTTGAAACTTATTCTTCGGCTTACCTGTTACCTGAGAATATAAGTTATTTTGAAAAACGTCGACATATGAAATGTTAGTGAGTTCATAAGTAATGTTGTAGTAAAATGATTTGGTGTAGTTTGTAAACCCAAAAAATCCGATATTTTCTGAAAAGAGTATTTGTTTAAAAGAAAAAGTGTGAAGATCCGTAAATATGCTTGTTGATTTTTAAAACATGTATAGTTGTTGAACTTTGTATATGTCACACAAGTGAAAATGTTGAACTTCCCAGGAAAACCCAATGTTTTCCCAATACATAAAATACGTGACTTGTTTATTGTTATACCGATACGTCAAATGTTTTTGATTACCCGGGTGGCGTTGGATTAATTAGGGTTTGTGAGTTGTTATAATCACGCATTAGGAAAATGACTAGTTTATAACTACAGATTACGAATGATCCTTAAAGGTGTTGGCTATTACTACTCACTTAATTCCCCCACCTTGATTACTATTGTTTATCGTCCTAAATCTGTTTACTTTGTTTTCTCATAGCCCAACAATCGAGGAGAAAGGAGGGTACGAAGCCCCCTTTATTACCAGGAGTTATTCAAGGCTATCGGGAATGCGAAAGACACTTGGCCCAACTCGCATTTGACTTCTCGACCTCACTAGTAGTACTAATGGGCCATTAGGGCCCAATAACACATTATAGCTATTGAAAGTCCTTTTACGTGGAATTGGATCATAGAAGGCCCAATATCACGTAAGCATAATCCCTTTGGGCCCAAAGATCATGTTGATGGGCTAGCAAGGCCCAACAAGCAAGATTTGAAACTATCAAGCCCAAAGTTTGTATGTTGACTCATCGTAGTTATCGCATGATTAACGAATTACTTTGGTTTAACGATTTTGTGTTGTTATCGATTCGAGACCGAATCAATTCGTTTGGTAACAATATGTATTATTGAGAGTGTATTTGTTTTCCATTTTCGTCGGTAATTCGCGGATCTTGTATTTTAATTTGATTGTTTGTAAGTAGAGTTTGACCCTTTTCATTACTCTTCCTTTTATAAAAATAACACTTTTGGTCCTTTTATATAAAAGAATTTCATTTTTAGTCCTTAAAACACTTTTCTTGACACTTTTGTATGATTTGTTTGATGAAAACACGATTTTTCCCCAAAGTTTATTTAATTGACAGCTTCAGCTCCTCTAGAATAGTGGTTCTCGGTTAAGGACACATTTTTCACAACTTTTACAATTTTGGCACAAAATCTAAAAAGTTTGCATTTTTAGTCCTTTTTGGTAATAAAAAGCATTTTTGAACCTTATAAACATTTTATTATGCTAATTGCTCCCTGTTTTATAGAAAGTTTCATTTCCAGCCCCTCAACTTGTAAAATTTTGCATTTTGGGGCTTGTTGGGCCGAAAAGCCCAAAATTAGCCCATTAGGTTAAAAATTTACATTTTAAGTCCTTAGAAATTTCTAAAATTCAGGAAAATATTTATGGAAACTGTTTTGGACCCTCTTACCCTTCAAGAACCGTGACTTGTTGATTTTTACCCCAAGTTTGTATTTTTGACAATTTAAGCCCAAAAATGGGTTTTATGTTCAAGTATGTTTATTCTAACCTTATAAACTATTTTTCTTGACTTGATTAGTGTAAAATAGCTTAAGTTATGTTTATTTCCTTCCTCATGTCTTAGATCTCGGTTATTACACACTTTTTGATAACATATTCATCACAAAACACATGATATCACACATATACATGCATCAAATCACATATAGCATACATTTACACATAGATCTTGTTAGGTGCATTTCATGTACCCATTTTGTAGCTTTATTTCATAAAAATACATTGCATATAGGCTTAAACTCATGCATTTTGCATGTTTTTCGGGATTTTTCATGAGGCAATTTCATTCAAATATTTTTGTGATATTTCAGGGACTTTTGGAGGTAGGATCTTGTTGGAGGAGGTAAATAAAAGTTGCGGACAAAATTTCGGGACTTGCGGAGCACCGAGGAGCCAGATATTAAAGAAAAGAACATTTTGGCTTTACAGAGATTTACACGGCCGTGTAAATGCAAGCCTTGCGTTTACGCGGGCCGTGTAAACATAGATTTCTGCGCAGTATACTTTTGCGTTTACGCGGGCCGTGTAAATGACAGTGTTAATTTACGCGGGCCGTGTAAACGTTAATGCGAGTTTTAAAGCAGTTTTTCACCATTTTTAAAAGGGGGAACCGATTTTTTACTTAGGGGGTCGACTTTTGGAGTAGAGAAGGCGAATTTCTTGAGGATTTTGAAGTTGATTAACACTTGGGAACATTTGATTTCATTTTGTAAGAACTTTAATTTCATTTTCTAGATTTGTGATCTTGTTCTAGCCATGAGTGGCTAGAACCCTAAATTCTCCAACTTTATGTCTTGACATTTGGATGTGATTTCAATCATATGACTTGATGTTTGCTTTCAATTTTCTATCTAGTGAATTTGATTTTTGTCTCAATCGAATGTTTGATTCTAATTGTGATTCTTATTGGCCATTTGAATTAGGGTTAGATCATTCAAGTTATCTAATTGCAAAATCCGTAATTGTTTTGTAAATTGGACTAGGTAACAAGCACTAATCTGATTTCTATTGAATGAAATTAGTGTAAATCTATTCACACATTCTTATGCTCTCGAGCTTATGAGGAGTATTGAGTATTGTTGGGAACATTCACATAAAGTTTAATGCAATCTTTCAACCTAATTCTAAGAGCTTGTTTAGATTAGATTGGTAAGGTTAGGATTAATCAAAGAGCTTGTTTTTGGTTAATTATTGTGGTGAACGGGAAGTGTTAGAGCTTGTTAACACTTTCAAGTACCAACTTAGATAGAATTAAACAAATATCTTTTCATCCATGGAATCACATTGCTAATTTGTCTTGCATAGAGTTGGAGTTCTCACAAATTCTGAATTTGTTTCATTTAATTGATCATTTACTTAGTGCTTTATTCTTTTGTTTAAATCATTGCATACCAACCCCCCATTTATGTGATCATTATTGTACCTTCCGCAAAAAGGTATAAACATTTGTTCCGTGTCTCTGTGGATCGACCCTACTTACCTTGTATTACATTTCTAGTACAAAGTAGTAGTGTTTAAGGAGTTATTTTACCCCTTTATTTGTTGGGTTTGACACGCTTAACAGATCTACATATTTTCTTGTATTCTCCCCCATAAAACTCATAAAAACCGAAAAGAAGGGGGGTATGAAACTCACCTTGAGTTGTGGATCGGTTTTGAAGAAGATTTGGAGAAGTTTGGTGCTATTTTCGGCCCTATCAAGTTCCTTGGATGGATCTCGAACTTAGATGCTTCTAAGGTACAAGATCATAAGTTTAAATGAATTAAGAGATGATTCTTGAATGAAAGGAAATAGCTAGATTATGGATCTAACATCAACTTACCTTAGATGATGTGTTTGTGGGTTAAATCTCCTTGAAAGCTTCCTTAATCTCGAAAATATGGAGAGGAGTGGAGAGAGTTTTCTTGAGAGAATTATGAGTGAAATGTGTGTGTGTGTGTGTGTGCTTGGATTCGGCCGAGAACAAGAGAGAGGGGAGAGAAGAGAGGTTTTTGAGTTGATTTGCATGAAAACATGAGATGGTGCATGGGAAACCTATGGATAAATGTGAGGTGGCATAGGAAAAGTCAACTCTCCTTCTTTGGTTGGGCTTGGGCCAAGAATGGAGAGAAAAAAAAGGAAAGGATTGGGCCCTTAAATGCCTAAGTCCAAATCATAGATAATTTAGATAACTATTGGCCCAAAATAAATCAAGAAATGATTTTTATAGCCCATTAGGGCTAATTAGGTAAGTTATGGCCCAATGAGGTCCATTAAGGTATTTTATTTCATTCTAGGTCCAATATGGCCCAAAATGTTAAAATAAATGAAAGTGGGTCTAACTAGAGCTCATTCAAGAGTTCTAAGCCCAAGATTGTCCAATTGGAAGCTTATTGGCCCATTGGACCCAATAAGGAAATCCTAGTCCAAAATGGACTTAAACAAGGATTTCTAGGGTTCCCAATTATTTGTTGACTATTTGCAGTGCATATATGATGTGTTTGATTGAGATTTGGTTGTTAATGAACAAGCATCTTACATGCTTTCCCATTGTTGGTTTACATTTGTTATCGTTGTTCAATGTTTACAAGGCTTCAAATTCCTAGTTGTGACATCATCCCCCCGTTAGAGGGAATTTCGTCCCGAAATTCTTTTGAAAGCTAGATTTGAGAATGCTAGAATAGATGAGGGTACTTTTGCTTCATTTGATCTTCGCGTTCCCACGTGAATTTTGGCCAACACTTCGCATTCCACCGTACTTTCATGATCAGGATGCGACTTTGCTTAGTACGCTTCACCTCCCTATCCATGATTTCAACTGGTTCTTCAACGAACAGGAGATTCTCGTTGATTTCAATTTCGTCAAGGGGAATGACGAGAGTTTCATCGGATAGGCACTTCTTTAGATTGGAAACATGAAACACGGGGTGAACACTATTTAGCTCAGCGGGTAGTTGCAGTCTGTACGCCACTGGACCAATTCGAGCAAGAATCTCGAAAGGTCCAATGTATCGTGGGTTCAGTTTTCCCCGTTTTCCAAAACGAATGACCCCTTTCCAGGGAGAAACTTTTAACAACACTCGATCCCCGACCTGAAACTCTAAGGGCTTTCGTCGTCTATCAGCGTAGCTCTTTTGTCGGTCGCGCGATGCTTGTAGTCGAGCTCTGATTTGGACTATCTTTTCCGTGGTTTCACGTATGATCTCCGGTCCCGTTAACATCTTGTCTGATGCTAGTTCCCTCACTAGCTGGGTGTCGCCCACCTCAGCCCAACACAACGGTGATCTACACTTACGTCCATATAGTGCTTCGAAAGGAGCGACTTTGATGCTCGAATGGTAACTGTTGTTATACGAGAATTCAACTAAGGGTAAGTGGGTATCCCAGGACTTCCCAAAGTCTATCACGCATGCACGAAGCATGTCTTCGAGCATCTGAATGGTTCATTCGCTTTGACCATCCGTCTGTGGGTGATAAGCAGTGCTCATGTCGAGATGGGTTCCCAGTGCTTTCTGAAGTGATTGCCAAAAACGTGAAGTGAACCTACTATCTCTATCCAAGATGATAGAAATAGGTACTCTGTGAAGCCTCACGATTTCTCGAATGTATATTCTTGTCAGTCTCTCCATCTTGTAGGATTCTTTTATTGGCAGGAAATGAGCAGATTTCATCAGTCGGTCAACTATTACCCATATAGTGTCCAATCCATCTGATGTCTTGGGTAGCTTGGTCACAAAATCCATATAAATCCCTTCCCATTTCCACTCGGGAATTACTAGTTGCTGTAATAACCCCGAGGGCTTCTGGTATTCCACCTTTACCTTGGTGCAAGTAAGGCATTTGCTGACATAGGTGGCAATTTCTGCCTTCATGTTAGGCCACCAATAATGTTGTTTAATATCCAAGTACATTTTTTCCGAACCCGGATGGATGGAGTATCGCGTCTTGTGAGCTTCACTCATAACTACCTCCCTAAATCCTCCAAATTTATGGATCTACTCCTTCTTTCTTGAGTCCTCTACCTTCCTCTTCTTTCACAAGCTTCAAAAGACACAAAGAAACACTCAAAATGGCTCTCACACTCAAAGAACACTCTAAGGTTTAGTGGATGAGGGTTTGGGACAAGGAGGTTGTAAATGAGGCCAATGGGTGGGGATTAAGATGCTTAAATACGGTGCAAAACCCCGAATTTAGGGTTTCACCCCGTCTGAGCTACTCGTCGAGTCAGGGACTCGAATCATCAAGTCGATAACTTAAACCATGCGCATAGTCTGCTCTCTCCTCGACGAGTTAGGGCCACCAACTCGTCGAGTCCTTCTCTCAAAATAAATAATTAATTAAATTAAATGCGCATCAGGTAACCAGCCATTATAATTCTCCCCCACTTGTCTTATACTTCATCCTCAAAGTCTGCTACATCTAGAAAAAACTACGGGTAGTACTCACTCATCTCCTCCTCGGGCTCCCATGTCCACTCCGAACCCTTACGGTGCTGCCACTGCACCTTCACTAACCCAACCCTCTTGTTCCTCATCTATTTCATCTTGCGATCCATAATCGCCACCAGTCTCTCAATGTAATTCAGGTTGTCATCAAACTGAATATTCTCTAAAGGTATAAGTGTCGTGTCATCCACTAAGCACTTCCGTAGATGGGAAACATGGAAAGTGTTGTAAATATGGCTGAGCTCTGCAGGAAGATCCAATCGATACACTACCCTGCCCACCCAGGCAATGACTCTGAAGGGGCCAATATACCTGGTGCCCAACTTGCCCCGCTTCTGGAACCTAATAACACCCTTGCAGGGTGACGCCTTTAGGAGGACCATGTCGCCCACCTAAAACTCCAAGTATGAACGTCACTTGTCCGCATAACTCTTCTACCGACTCTGAGTGGTCTGGAGCCTACTCTGGACCTACTGGATCCACTCTGTGGTCTTGAGTACTACCTCCGTACTCCCTATGACCCTCTGACTGAACTCACCCCAACAAATTAGGGTCCTACACTTCCTCCCATAGAGCATCTTGAAAGGGAAGATGGTCTATACTGGCATGGTAACTATTGTTATATGAAAATTCCGCTAACGGAAGATACGTATCCCAGCTGCCACTTAAATCCAAAACACATCCACAAAGCATGTCCTCGAGAGTCTGAATCATCCTTTCGCTCTGTCCGTCTGTTTGGGGTGGAAAGTGGTGTTGAAGTGCAAATGAGTACCCATCTAGCCGTGGAAATGCTTCAAAAATCTAGAAGTAAAAAGGACATCTCGATCTGACACCACCGAGACAGACACCCCATGTCGTGCCACTACCTATCGCACATAAATCTCGCTCAACTTCTCAGTTGATATGCTCTCCTGGATCGAGATAAAGTGAGCGCTCTTGGTCAACCGATCCACGATGACCCATATTGAATCAACCCCACGTGCGGTCCTGGGAAGCTTAGTGATGAAATCCATAGTAATTTCCTCCCACTTCCACACGGGGATATCTAACGACTGCATCTTGTCGTGAGGTGTTCTGCCTTGACCTTTCTGTAGGTCACACATCTCTCTACGTACCAAGCTACATCTCGCTTCATGCAAGGCTACCAGTAATCGGGTCGAAGATCTTTATACATCTTTGTTACCCCAGGATGAATGGAGAACCTGGACTTGTGGGCCTCATCCATAAATATTTTATGTACTCTTCCCCATTACGGTACCCATACCATCCTATGCATGGTTAACAACCCACGACTGTCATAACCAAAGGAGGCCATTTGTCCTATGATCCAATCGCACTTACAGCGCTCCTCCTTCAGGCCCTCAACTTGTGCCTCTCGGATCTGCTCCAGCAATAGGGTAATCACTGTCATCCACAGACAGATGTCCCGAATAGGGGTCGTTACCGCCTTGTGGCTTACGGCGTTGGCCACTACATTGGCCTTTCCCGGATAATAAAGGAGCTCACAGTCGTAGTCAAGGTTGTAGAACTCATTACTCAGTACTTGCTCAGCCGACTACCGAGTAGCGAGTACTCAGGGAGTACTCGGATTTGGTAATTCATTTAGAAATATTTTTTTAGGAAATTATATATGTCAAAATCATAATTTAAAACCATAATTTGATTGAAATACATAAAATTAGATAAATGTGAATACACAAAAACTTAAAAGCACATAATGGTCTCACTTCGTGAGTAATTACTGAAAATTTAAGATATCTATGTAGTAATAATCACATGTGTGTGTTTTAAATAATAGATCATTAAGTATATTATACATATTAATCATTGAGTTGACCGAGTTTTACAACATTGCTCAGTTCAGTAAGGGGCCTATTGGGGAGTACTCGGGATTCTGCAACTCACCTCAGTAAGGGGACGAGTAGCGAGTACTCGGAAGAGTAATCAGCCAACTCGACGAGTTTTACAAAATCGGTCATAGTCCTTCACCACATCTAACCACTGACGCCGCCTTATGTTTAGATCCGGCTGATCCATGAGGTACCTCAAACTCTTGTGGTCTGTGTAAATGGTACAACGGACACCATAGAGGTAATGCCGCCAAATCTTGAGGGTGAACACCACAGCCCCCGACTCTAAATCGTGTTTTGGATAGTTAGCCTCGTGAGGCTTCATCTACTTCGAAGCATAAGCTATCGCATGACCTCGTTGCATCAAAAATGCTCTTATGTCTGTGATCGAAGCATCACAGTAGACTACGAAGTCATCAGCTCCCTCTGGCAAGATCAGAATCGATGCCTCGCATAACCGCTGTCTAAGTGTCACGAAGGCCGCCTGCTGGTCAGGACCCCAGCAGAAAACCACCAACTTCTTGGTCAGTCGGTTCAAAGTAACTGCAATCTTGGAGAAGTCCTGGATAAATCTCCTGTAATACCCTGCCAGACCCAGGAAACTTCGGATCTCAGTTGGAGACCTCGAAATCTCCCTCTGCATCATGGCCTCTATCTTGGACGGATTGACCATAATACCCTACTATTTGACAAGATACCTAAGGAACTACACTTCACGCAACCAGAACTCGTACTTGGAGGACTTCGCAAAAAGTCTCTCCCTTATCAGTGTCTCCAGCGCCTCCCTCAGGTGCTTCTCATGCTGCTCCTGAGTCTTGGAGTAAACCAAGATGTCATTAATGAAGACTATTACAGACTCATCCAGCATCGGTCTGCACATGCGGTTCATGAGGTCTATGAATGTGGCTGGAGCATTGGTGAGACCAAACAGCATCACCACAAACTCATAATGACCATAGCGAGTCCTAAAAGTTGTGTTCTACACATCATTATCCCTGACTCATATCTGTTGATACCCTGATTGTAGATCAATATTGGAGAACCAAGATGTTCCCTGTAGCTGATCAAACAAATCATATATCCTTGGTAGTGAGTAATGGTTCTTCACCGTTACCTTGTTTAGCTCCCTATAGTCTATACACATGCGATGTGACCCGTCTTTCTTCTTCACAAACAGGATCAGGGCTGCCCATGGTGAACTGCTCGTCCTGATAAAACTCTTGACTAGCAGCTCTTACAGCTGCGTAGACAACTCCTGCATCTCGGGAGGATCCAATCGATATGGTGCCTTGGCTATCGGAGCTACACCAGGGACTAGGTCAATCTTGAACTCAACCTATCTCTCCGGAGGTACTCCAGGTAACTCCTACGAGAATAAGTTCGGGTACTCTCGCACTACCGGTACATCATCAACTGTCACCTTACCCTTATCTCAGGTATCCATGATATAGGCGACGTATCATGCGCAATCCTGCTAAGGGTGGCGCCTCGCCCTCGCTGCTAAACAGAACACTGGCCACATTATGGCCTCTCGCCCTGGATCACTAACCCTCCCCCACTCGGAGTGCAAACCCTCACTAGCTTTTTCTCACAATCAATCACTACCCCATTGGGGCTTAACCAATCCATGCCTATTATAACCTTATTCCCATGCAAGGGAATAGGAACAAGGTCTACTGAAAACTACTGATCGAATAACTGTAGAGTACATCCTTGGTGAACCCTAGCAACCCTGAAGGTCTTGTCATCTGTTATCTCTACATCAAGTGGGCAATCCAGCTCCCCTGGAGATCCTATAAATTGCTTATTGAGTGTGAGCGACACAAAAGATCAGGTGGCACCCAAATCAAATAGTACCAAAGCTGATATATCGGTCACTAAGAAAGATCTTATAACAAAACATATAAACATAAGTAGCAATCAATATCAAATAAGAGATAAGAGAAAGATATGTACCCGTCACCACGTCGGGGGCTGCTCGTGTCTCCTTTGTTGTCAATTGACAGGCCCTGCTCTTCACCATAGTTTTCTCACCCGGGCCCTGATGGCCGTCCGTAATCCTCAATGTAGCAGGGGCGGGCGCTGCCACCTGCCCTGTAGCTGCTAAGCTTGGGCACTGGGACCGCTTGTGTCGCCTCTGATTGCACTGAAAGAAAATCATATCTGGTACTATCGTGGTGGTGGTAGTAGCTGTACAATCCCGGATCATATGCCCAATTAGGCTGCACTTTAAGCAGCCTGAACTCCGAGCCTTGCACGTCCCCTCGTGAAACTTTCTGCATTTTCCACAACGGTTGCGGCTCTGCTGGCTCCTAGGTCTGTGGTCTGATACCTTGGGCTCCTTGCCCGAACTCCCAGACTGAACCACCTCGGGTTTCCTCTTCCTCTCCATCTCTAAATCCAACTCCCTCTCTCGATCCCTCGTAATCATGTCCTCCAACATCTTACAGCAGCATCGGCTTACAAACTGGCAGATATCACTCCACAACATCTCATGGTAGCGAGCCTTTTTCATCTCCTCGTCCGCCACATACAGCAGAACGAGAAGGGCCCTCTCCCTGAACATCACAGTGATCTCAGTCACCGTATCCGTCGTCTGCTGGAGATCCTGGAACTCTCTGGCCAACTGTTGCACCTCTATCATGGGTGCAAACTCGGCCCTGAACTTGGTTGAAAAGTCGCTCCAAGTCATCGCATCAAGAACTGCATCATCACCAATGGCATGTCCGATCTCTTCGCACCAAACGCATGCCCTGTCCTTTAGAAGATAGGACGCAAGTCTGATCTTGTCCTCCTCGGGACATCTGCTAGTGCGGAATGCGTTGGTGACATCTGGCAACCATCTAGTACTCGCGATGGGGTCCTAAGCCCCATGGTAGTCGGGAGCTCCACAAGCCTGAACTCCCTGAAAGTATGTGTGTGCGCCCCCATCATGGCCGCCACCTCAGTGCGGAAAGCACTCAACCTCTCATCCAAAAGCTCAAGAATGCCCTCCTTGATTGTGCCAAATATCACAGGAGTCTGATCTAGGATATTGTGTGTGATCTCATAGGAGATAAACTCCCTAGTCGTGTCGTCTAGCTACACGGCTCCTGAGCCTGAGCCTGATCCCTCACAACGCCTGAACTACCGGATGTTCGGTTGCGTAAAATCATCATTCTAAAAAAACACATCATAACAAACATCAGAATACTAATCAATTCTCAAGGGATCACATACACTATAAGTTCCTTGGATTCATCTCAACCTTCCTTGACTTGAGTATGGATCCTCTGCTTCCAGTAGTACGGACCCATACTACCTTCCACATTTATCCGTACTTTCCTCAAGAACTGCCTTGACTTCACCAAGTCCCTTCTACTGCTAATGCATCATGCACTACTCTCATCCTAGGCTTGCCCTAGGGTAATCACCATCCAACTCTTCGCCATCAGCTGCATAAGAAATCCCTACTATCTTCCCCTAACTAGCTCGCAAATACCATTACATATCACTAAGACTAGATAATTCTTTGAATGAGAGGTTCTACCCTACAATGGTTAGACTCAAACGTGAGCTGCGAAATAAGGCTAAACCTAACCTTCTGAAATTATTTAGTCCTCATAATATGTAACTTAACATATTCGTTTACTAGTTAGTAAAAGACAACTAGAACTCCTACAGGAACAAAGCAAGCAGCATTCGAGCATTGAATACACATAATCAAGCATATTCCAATCAAGCCATCATACTGACTACTCTGTACTAGCATGCGGTTCTCATATAGTTGATAGACATATAACATGCACATAAGGCATCCTTCCAAGATCCTTAGTCCTAATCTAGCATGTAGTTCTTGTAAAACTAATAAACATATAATAACATAAACTTGTATGGGTAATTTGGAAGTACTTACTTGAGCTCGGCTGATTGCATGCACCATACCTTTTTCTCTTTTTCAAAATCCATTTCTTCTAACTTTTTCTAAAATTCTTTTCTTTCCTCAAAAATCCTTTAATAAAAATGGATTTTCTTTTGAAAATTCTATACCAATTCCTTAGTTTGAGTTGAAACACACCCGAAAGTGTGCCCGAATCCCTCAAATCAAGGCTCTAATACCAACTTGAAACATCCCAAAAATATAGTCCAAATTTTTTGTTTAATATCATTAAAGAAAAACCCATAACTCATAAAACAACATAATAAAATCACATGTCGTGTATCTCAAACATCATATCAAAAATATTGTATCAAAATCATGTATCAAATATCAGAGTCTAAAATATCCCAGGCTGAATACTGTGGTTTGTGCCATGCAATCATCCCCGATCCCTTTCCCTTTACTAGCAGAAGTACCTGAAACCAAAACTGAAAACTGTAAGCACGAACTACCACATACCATACAATAACACATAATAGCACATACTAGGCCTTGCCCACTGCATCGGGCCCTGCCCGGCATCAGGCCCCACCCGGCATCGGACCGCAGTCCAGCATCGGGCCCCGCCCGGCATCGAATCGGAGTTCGGTATACATATGTCATAACTGTTGGATAAGGTGTCTAAGTCCATAACTATTTCTGGTATGTACTTGACCCGACCCGGCATGGTCCATTTGGGTTGCATGGCATCATGCAATTGGATAGACTAAATGAGAGAAATAACACTTGGAGATTATTAATATATTATAAGTTCTAATATATTAATAATATTATTTGATTAGTTTGATCAAGAATTAATTTAGAATTAATTATGTGATCAAAAGATAACTAATTAAATATATGGGTTGATTATGTAAATCATCCATATCTTGTATAATGGGCTAAAAGGCTCCATGGACTATCAAGTTGGGTTCCACCCATAGGATGCTCCATGGGAGTTACAAACCCATGGGTCATGGAAATGAAGAGTCATGACACATTAGGGTTTAACCCTAGATGTGTCAACACTATATAAGTAACATGTTCTCCACCTAAAATCGGCTACACTAAGAAACAAGAGGGCTTGGCCGATTTTGAGAAGTGTGTGTTCTCTCATAAGTTCTTCCAAGAGCATTTGGTGTTGTGTGAAGCATTTGAGGCATCACACTTGGGGTGCTAGGCTCACAAGGTTTCAAGGAACACAAACAACAACAAGGTAAGTTATTCTATCTATACTTTAAGTTAAAATTGTTCCCCATGTATGCTAGATAGGAATATAACCTTGGAATTCAACTTTGCATGATAATTAGACAAACATAGATCCAAGGTTATTAGGGTTTCATGTACACTTAGGAAGTGTTAGAATGCTCAAAACCCATCAGTGGTATCAGAGCCTAGGCTTGTTTGCTCTTATTTGTGCTTAAAAGTTGAAAAAAGAATCGGAAATCTTGCTGTCTGCGAATGGACTCGTCGAGTCTATAGGGGGGGACTCGTCGAGTTCATGAGTATCTTCAACCAACTCGGCGAGTGAGTTCATGCACTCGGCGAGTAGGGTCGACTGATTGCAGAATTTCGATTTAGTTACTGGAAATGAATTAAAAACATTACCCTAAACTGTTTTGGTAATTGAAAACTTGTTTTTGGTGGTGTAATGTCTTTGCTAATTCATTTACAACAACTAGTTA
The DNA here is from genome assembly GCF_052625555.1 of Lactuca saligna. Taxonomy (NCBI): domain Eukaryota; kingdom Viridiplantae; phylum Streptophyta; class Magnoliopsida; order Asterales; family Asteraceae; genus Lactuca; species Lactuca saligna. Next base: position 172,565,428 of record NC_136424.1, read on the forward strand.
TCAAAATTACAAAGTTTTAAATGTAATTTTTTATTGTGTTCATATTCATGTTCTTGTTCTTATGATGTTTTAGATGATCATAGGAATTATTTGTAACCTATGTGGTAGATTAATTCTTGATCATAATGTGTTTTAATGGAGTCCATAACCTATCCTTAAGTTATGGAAAACCAAGAGTCACACTTGAATTAAAACCATTAAAAACACAAGAGTTAGAAAAATGAAGAGTCTTCATTTTATTACTCTATTAAACTCATAAGTTACAAGAAATGAAAAGTTTTGAAAGTTACAAAACTTTCCCTCAAGTTTTGGAACAAGTAAAGTTAAGTTAAAACTTTAAGTTCCAACCCCTAGAATTTTAAAAGTTAAAATTCAACCCTTATACTTATATTATGATGATTTAATAATTATATATATGTATAAGAATAAAGTCGTCTTACCGCTAGTACGCCTCATTCACGAAGCCGGTCTATAAGGTGGGTATAAGGTTGTTGCCTATAAAATGGTGACTTAATGGGTGTTTACTCTCACCCACCGCTTGCTTGACTGGTGGAGGGTCGTTAGCCGAACGGGTAAGACAAGGACGTATAAATTCTCATTCAAAGTATGATGAATATAATAAAGTAACTAAATGTTTTATTAAATTCCCAATCTTAGTTACTTTAGGAAAATGTGAATAAGGTGCTAATCCATGAAATTACACTTTACACTTTGTCTAAGTCGTCGGTGGAGCGTGTGTGGTTAACCGGCACACTAACTTGGACTTAACAAGGTAGGTAAAGGGTGACTTAAGGTTTATTATAGTATCGGTGGAGCGTGTGTGGTTTACCGGCACATCGATTGAGTGATAAACTTTAAGGATACCAAGTGATTTACATGGTTACTTCACACCTCGTTTTGTGATCCTCGGTATCCCAGTCACAAAACTTGGAGGGCACTCTCGAGATTGAAACATGCCTTTGAAAAGTTCATTGGATCTCAAAGAATCTAGGAATTTCTAAAACCAATAAAAACTAAATATCTATTATTTCGGTTTTCGTGGTGGAAATTGGTGAATCGTCATTCACCTACCTTTCAAATATGGTATAGCTTAGATTACGGCATACCTCTTCTAAGTTATATTATATTGTGATTGGATCCTAGCCTTAATATTACATTTGGGTGTTTTATTAAGGACTCCCTTAAATCTATACTAAACTTGTTCTTCTCTTTCAGATGTCTTCAAATAATGCTTCTGGCTCGAATCCTAATGGCTCCTTTACTCTTATGAGTTTGTGTGGGAAAGTCACCTTTGATGGATCCAACTTCAATAAATGGATCAGAAACATCAGGATGATTACCCGCTACGAGGACAAAGAATATGTCCTTGACAAGGAGCTTAAGGAAATTGATGAGTCCACTGCAACTCCCCAGGAGATCGCTGACTTTCATACTCATGAAAGAGATGCAACCAAGGTGGCTTGCATCATGTTGGCCACAATGACAGCTGAACTCCAAAAGTCTTATGAGGATTTCTACCCTTATGAAATGCACCAAGATTTGATGGAAAGATACCATCAAAGTGCACGACAAGAGAGGTACGAAGTCATCTGCTCCATGATAACAACCATGATGAAGGACGGAGATTCCGTCACGAGCCACATGCAGAAAATGCAAAGGTATGTGGATCGTTTGCTGAAGCTTAATGTGAACTTCTCTGAGGAGCTTGCAATAGATATCATTTTGCACTCCTTACCATCGTGCTATGATCAATTCCGCATGACATATCACATGAACAAGGAAGAGGTAACCCTCAGCAAACTTCAGGGACTTCTCAAGACCGCAGAAACAGGTCTTAAGGGGAAGTCTGTAACATCCCGGAATCGCAAGAGTAGAGTTGAAGGGCTGAAAGTGCAAGTTTTAGAGGATGACTCGGCGAGTCCATGGCTGACTTGGCGAGTCAGGTCGCGCTCATGGTCGCGTGTCAAGTGGCCTACTCGGCGAGTCCCTGGGATGGACTCGGCGAGTAGGTGCTGTATGGAGAAAACCCTAACTTCCAGGGTTGAGCCCTATATAAAGAGCATTATACTCCTCCACATCCTCCCTTATTCCCCCCTTGAGTTCCAGAAACCCTAAATTCGTGGAGAGATCATTGTGGAGCAAATTAGAGCTTGGAGAGGTGTTGTTTGAAAAGATCTCGAAGGAGTAGTGGCTTGGATCAAAGGGCTTTGCTTGGATTCGAGTTTGACTGCTATTGAGGCATCTTTTGGAGGTAATATCTTCGTCCTTAGGCTGTGCATTCCTAGTTTCTTCATTTTGGGGTTTGTGGGGAGTATGTCTTGGAATGTTTTGGAGTTTGGAGGATAGATCTGAGGTTGCTACCTCAGATCTGGAATATTGAAGGCCTAGAGTGCATTAAAGTTCCTGTGTTTGAGTGCTTAGTGGAGCCACCATGTCCCAAACCTTGGTTTTAAGGTGAAAATGGCTTAAATCTCGTTAGATTCACGTAAAGTTTGCCACTTTACGTGATGGATGGATTGTAGGAGGTTGGATCTATGTTTTGGATTAATTGCATGGCCTGAGATGCTTCTGTATGGATTCAGAACGGTGGTACTCGACGAGTCACATGGGTGGACTCGACGAGTTGCTTGAAGATGGACTGGGACTCGACGAGTTGGAAGAACAACTCGGCGAGTAGGTTGAAAATGGCCTTGGACTCGACGAGTCCATTTGGACTCGGCGAGTCTTGTCGAGGAAGTCCCAATATTTCTGGTTGAGTCGATGAATCGGTGAGTCAAGTGATGACTCGGTGAGTTGGGTGCGAGTGGACTCAGAGTTGTTGGACTCGACGAGTCTTGGGGTGACTCGGCGAGTTGGGTCGCTAATTGAGGGAAGTTTTGAGCATGAGGACTCGGTGAGTCATCGGGATGACTCAGCGAGTAGGGTCAGTCAGGGGTTGACTTTGACTCGTCCAAGGTTGACCAGTTGTCTTCCAGGGGTATTTTGGTAATTAAGAGTATTTATTGAGTTGTATGTTTTGATGTTTAGTAGAGGAGTTCGTGCCAGAGTGCGGAGCAGCGGGATCTTATCTTTTCAGCCGGCAGTTTCGAGGTGAGTTATCCTCACTATATCAACAGGGTCTAAGGCACCAAGGCCGGCCCTTTATTGTATTGAGATTCGGTTATGGTTATTATGTTATTGTTTGATGTGTCTGCATCCTGGTAGCTAGGATGGTACATGCTAGGAGGCCTTGCTAAGGTCAGCTTTCCCGATATACAGAGTGATGCTATGCTAGTGACCGGTTAGGTCGGTAACCCGGTTAGGGTAATGATATGCTATGTGATCTGCTTGCTCGGTTTGTTGACTATGACTGTTATATGAATGTATGTTTTGTGCACATGGTTGTTTGGACTGGAGATGGGTTGAGGCGGGTCCTGCTTTGTGCTGTAGGCCAAGATACCCAGGGCGGACCGGTTGTTCTGAAGGCCCAGCGAGCGGTCCGGATAGACTGTAGGCCCCGCGAGGGCGGACCAGACGTGCCGAGGCTCGGAGAGTGGACCAGGCCGACTGAAGGCCCGATGCGGGCGGACCAGTCACACTGTAGACTCGGAGAGTGGACCAGGTGGGTTGAAGGCCCGATGCGGGCGGACCAATCCCACTGTAGACTCGAAGGACATGACTAGACCTGGAGGATGGATCCGTTGGACTGAAGGCCCGATATGGCGGACCAGTCACACGGTAGACCCGATATGCATGGCTGTTCTATGTTATGTTATGTTATGTATGTTTTATATGTTTTGGACCGGAAGGTCGTAGCCTGGAAGGGTGTATACGTGGTTGGTATTTTGGGGGTATCTCACTAAGCTTTCGGGCTTACAGTTGTGGTTTAATGTTTTTCAGGTTCTTCAGGAGACTGTGGCAAGGCGAAGGCGCGATCGTACCGCTCCTCATGATTTTGTAGCAATGTGATTCTAGGAATACTCAAATGACTTGTATTGAAAACCTTTTTGTAAACATTTTAATGAAAATCAGGTTGTTTTGAAAAATTTAAATTGGGTGTATTTTTCGGATGTTACAAGTTGGTATCAGAGCCTTGGTTTGAGTGAATTGGAGAAACACTTGTGTGACTCCAGTCTCAAATCGAGGAGAGTTTTCAAAAAGAGAATTTAAAATGGTTTTCAAAATAAGTAAAGGAGGACGCGGAGGTACGATCAGCCGGAGCCAGTAAGTAGCCCCAAAATACCATACATGACAATTGTTTTATTGAGCTTTAATAGAACAGCATGCTAGAGTTAGGCTAGGGATCTTCAGGATTTATTGATGAGTTGCCTGATTTATGATGCCTGCTAGCCTAGGGTTCCTTGTGAGAGATTTCTAGTGTTCCTCTAGTTGTGAGGATAGAGCGATGTTATATGTGTCGCTAGGGTGTTGTGGGAGTACTTCATACAAATATGGGTTGGTGTGGAAGGTAGTATGGGCCCGTACTACTGAAAGCACGGACTCATACGTGTATCAGGGAAACCATGACCTCTAGGGTTGGGATGAGAGTTGGTTCCCGGGTTAGTGGAATGTGTTTGAGATTTGGTGTTTTATTTTCAGAATGGAGATTTCAGGGCACGCTGGGAGTGGATCCGGGTCAGGATCAGGAGTCGGAGAGGGAGTTCCGGGTGGGTCTGTACAACCCGAGGTTGTCAGCCAGATGAGTACGCATGAGTTGGATGCGAGGATTCGTGAGATCTTGCATAATGAGGTTGCTGCATTGTTTCGGGCTGAGCTGCCAGAGTTTTTTGGGTCGATCAAGACCGCCATGGTGGAGTATTTTGATGAGCGCTATGCGGCTCTCACAGAGACGGCTGCCGCGGCGGCTACCGCAGCAGTAGCAGCGGCAGGGGGAGGAGCCAGTAGGGGTTTTCAGTATTGGGACTTCGATAATACGAAGCCTCCCACTTTTGATGGAGTTCAGGATCCGATCGTTGCTATGATATGGTTATCAGATGTGGAGGGATGTTTCTTCACGTGTTCATGCCCTGCTGATCAGAGGGTGAGGTGTGCTTTGAACCTGTTGAGGCTCGGAGCAAAGGATTGGTGGAGATTGACCACGGGGTCGTACTCGGATGCGCCGAGGGCTGCGATTTTATGGGATCGGTTCAGAGAGATGTTCAGCACTCGTTATGTTTCGCAGGTCGAGAGGGAGAGGTTGGCTCAGGAGTTCTTGGAGCTGAAACAGGATTCGGAATCGGTGACGGAAATCACTAGGATGTTTACTGAGACGGCGATGTTTTGCCCTGAGTTCACTTCGGAGCAGGCTCAGATGTCCCAATATCTGAGTATGCTAAGGAGAGACATCAGACAGTTTGTGTCTACGCAGAGGTGCGAGACTTTGCTAGAGTTGCAGGAGGCTGCCAGGCGGCGTGAGTTAGAGATTGAGTTACAAATGCGTGAGCTGAGGAAAGCTCCAGTTCAGTCGCAGCCGGCGACGAAACGGTCTAAGACCATTGATTCCAGGATGGGAGATCAGGGTGGCCACATCTGTGGAAAGTGTGGAAGGGGTCACGCTGGGGTTTGTCGGTCCAGTGGAGCATGCCGCAAGTGCGGAAAAGAAGGACACTATGCGAGGGATTGTCGGCAGTCAGTGCCAGTTCAGGATTTGAGGATATGCTATCATTGCCATCAGGTTGGACATTTGAAGGTCAACTGTCCACGGCTTGCTGCAGGACCGGTGCAGGCTCCAGCACCGGCTGCGTTGAGGATCACCGGTGGAGATCAGGGTGGAGCTGAGCCCCCAAGGGCTTAGGGTCGTGTTTTTCAGCTTGCTGCTGCGGGTATGTTTCTTTCTGATGTTTTGATTATTTATGATTGTTGTGGAGTATTGTTATCTGTTGGTTTCATTGAATTGCGTTTCGGGTTTTCGTTTGGTATCCGTTGTTCCTTGAGGGTTTGGCGAGTTGTGATCGAGATTTCGTTTTAGTATCTTTTGTTCCCTGAAGGATCGTTATGGTTATGGATTTGTACTTCGAGCTATCGATGATTATCTTTGTGAGGATTGGTGGCGGATGCGGCGTTGGTTTGAAGGCCAGTTAGATTCTGTAGTCTGAGGAATTGATAGTTGAAGATTGGGTTCCTTTCGAGCAGGTTGTGCAGCATGGGAACATGATTGTATGAAAGTTGTTGGTGCTGGTGAAAAACATTTTGAGTGCATGTGTTGATTCCTGCAAGGTTGCTTGGGGAGATCGGTGATGGAAACCAGTGACTAACTGTCAGTGTCTTAAGTGGGGGAGAATTGGAAATTCTCCGGATGATCGTTGGGCCTGAGAGGTTGTCTAGCTGCTTGGGGAATTCAGCGGTATTTCTATTAGTCGAGAGCAGGCTCGTATGAGGGAGTAGCAGGCGTGCGGGGCGGAATACAGACCTAGAGCAGTTGATTGAGGAAGGCATGGGAGCAGGCCGGGATCGAGCATGTATGATGGAGATAGAGTTCGGAACCCCTAGAGGGCTAGAACGGTATGCACGGGAGGATTTCCCGAAGGGATGGTTCGAAGTGATGAATGCTAGTTGAGCGGTCCGGATAGACTGTAAGCCGGTAGGCGTACCAGTCAGACCGAAGGCTCAGAGGACGGTCCATTCAGATTGGCTAAAGGTTCTGAGAGTGGTCCAGATTGGCTGAAGGCCTGGGGAGGCGGTCCAGTCATGCTGAAGACTCTGTGAGAATTGTGGATCGGTTCGAGGTTATGGGTCGCGTATGTTGCAGTGGGATTACATTGGGAGGTCTGGCCCCGGGTAGCAATCTTGAGTAATGAAGGTAGTGCATGGGCTTGAGAGTCCCTGTGATGAGAGTCAGAGTAGTGGTGATGCATGGATGTTGGGTACGCTTTAAAGAGGTAATGTAGCGTGGGATGAGCACCATGGTGCCTGTCATGGTGACTGGGCGGACGAGTGGTTTCCTTGATAAGGAAAGAGGGAGGAATGGAATTCCGAAAAGGGAGTGCGAATTCACGGAAGTGAAAGCGGCAGTGTAGAGTTATGATTGGAGTGGTCCGTCGATGGTCTTTGAGTAGTGTGTTGCGGCGGTGGAATAAAAGCTCATTCGACTTGATATGTTGCTCTGGGCGCGGAGGGAATACCGCGATGTAGAGCCAGGGAGAGGGATTCAGAAGGGATATAGAGAAAGAGTCTTGGACTCTCAGTGTGATTCTGATCAGGGTTTTGGCTACGTTTTAGCGGTTCGTCCTGGAAGGATGTTCGAGGATATCATCAGTGTATCAGTTTTTCCAAACCTGAGGGTGCTAGAGCTAGATCAGCATGTGTGTGTGATTGCGAGAGGAGAACTCGGGGGAGTTGCTCCGAAATGGAAGAATGGGTCTTTCGGTCGTCATGGGATGGATAGAGTGGAATGCGGAACGGGGATCCGATGGTTCGAGGCATTATAGCCATATGAGTCAAGTGAAGGATGAGAATTGGAGCAGTAAAGCATCATGGGTAATTCTCGGTTGTTAAGTGTGGTTATCAGAGGGTACAGCTGGTGCCCGATTTGAGTAGGTGATGGGGACACCGTATGGAAGGAGAAAGTGAGCTTCTAGTTCTATGGTTGTACCTTGAGGGACTTGGTTCGGTCAAGGTCAAGTGGTGCATCGTGGGAAGTAAATTGAAGATGAGATGCCGAAGGCTTCGAGGACGAAGCCTAATTTAAGTGGGGGAGAATTGTAACATCCCGGAATCGCAAGAGTAGAGTTAAAGGGCTGAAAGTGCAAGTTTTAGAGGATGACTCGGCGAGTCCATGGCTGACTCGGCGAGTCAGGTCGCGGTCATGGTCGCGTGTCAAGTGGCCTACTCGGCGAATCCCTGGGATGGACTCGGCGAGTAGGTGCTGTATGGAGAAAACCCTAACTTCCGGGGTTGAGCCCTATATAAAGAGCATTATACTCCTCCACAGCCTCCCTTATTCCCCCCTTGAGTTCCAGAAACCCTAAATTCGTGGAGAGATCATTGTGGAGCAAATTAGAGCTTGGAGAGGTGTTGTTTGAAGAGATCTCGAAGGAGTAGTGGCTTGGATCAAAGGGCTTTGCTTGGATTCGAGTTTGACTACTATTGAGGCATCTTTTGGAGGTAATATCTTCGTCCTTAGGCTGTGCATTCCTAGTTTCTTCATTTTGGGGTTTGTGGGGAGTATGTCTTGGAATGTTTTGGAGTTTGGAGGATAGATCTGAGGTTGCTACCTCAGATCTGGAATATTGAAGGCCTAGAGTGCATTAAAGTTCCTGTGTTTGAGTGCTTAGTGGAGCCACCATGTCCCAAACCTTGGTTTTAAGGTGAAAATGGCTTAAATCTCGTTAGATTCACGTAAAGTTTGCCACTTTACGTGATGGATGGATTGTAGGAGGTTGGATCTATGTTTTGGATTAATTGCATGGCCTGAGATGCTTCTGTATGGATTCAGAACGGTGGTACTCGACGAGTCACATGGGTGGACTCGACGAGTTGCTTGAAGATGGACTGGGACTCGACGAGTTGGAAGAACAACTCGGCGAGTAGGTTGAAGATGGCCTTGGACTCGACGAGTCCATTTGGACTCGGCGAGTCTTGTTGAGGAAGTCCCAATATTTCTGGTTGAGTCGATGAATCGGTGAGTCAAGTGATGACTCGGTGAGTTGGGTGCGAGTGGACTCAGAGTTGTTGGACTCGACGAGTCTTGGGGTGACTCGGCGAGTTGGGTCGCTAATTGAGGGAAGTTTTGAGCATGAGGACTCGGTGAGTCATCGGGATGACTCGGCGAGTAGGGTCAGTCAGGGGTTGACTTTGACTTGTCCAAGGTTGACCAGTTGTCTTCCAGGGGTATTTTGGTAATTAAGAGTATTTATTGAGTTGTATGTTTTGATGTTTAGTAGAGGAGTTCGTGCCAGAGTGCGGAGCAGCAGGATCTTATCTTTTCAGCCGGCAGTTTCGAGGTGAGTTATCCTCACTATATCAACAGGGTCTAAGGCACCAAGGCCGGCCCTTTATTGTATTGAGATTCGGTTATGGTTATTATGTTATTGTTTGATGTGTCTGCATCCTGGTAGCTAGGATGGTACATGCTAGGAGGCCTTGCTAAGGTCAGCTTTCCCGATATACAGAGTGATGCTATGCTAGTGACCGGTTAGGTCGGTAACCCGGTTAGGGTAATGATATGCTATGTGATCTGCTTGCTCGGTTTGTTGACTATGACTGTTATATGAATGTATGTTTTGTGCACATGGTTGTTTGGACTGGAGATGGGTTGAGTCGGGTCCTGCTTTGTGCTGTAGGCCAAGATACCCAGGGCGGACCGGTTGTTCCGAAGGCCCAGCGAGCGGTCCGGATAGACTGTAGGCCCCGCGAGGGCAGACCAGACGTGCCGAGGCTCGGAGAGTGGACCAGGCCGACTGAAGGCCCGATGCAGGCGGACCAGTCACACTGTAGACTCGGAGAGTGGACCAGGTGGGTTGAAGGCCCGATGCGGGCGGACCAATCCCACTGTAGACTCGAAGGACATGACTAGACCTGGAGGATGGATCCGTTGGACTGAAGGCCCGATACGGCGGACCAGTCACACGGTAGACCCGATATGCATGGTTGTTCTATGTTCTGTTATGTTATGTATGTTTTATATGTTTTGGACCGGAAGGTCGTAGCCTGGAAGGGCGTATACGTGGTTGGTATTTTGGGGGTATCTCACTAAGCTTTCGGGCTTACAGTTGTGGTTTAATGTTTTTCAGGTTCTTCAGGAGACTGTGGCAAGGCGAAGGCGCGATCGTACCGCTCCTCATGATTTTGTAGCAATGTGATTCTGGGAATACTCAAATGACTTGTATTGAAAACCTTTTTGTAAACATTTTAATGAAAATCAGGTTGTTTTGAAATTTTTAAATTGGGTGTATTTTTCGGATGTTACAAAGTCGGTTGCTATCACTCCTACTCCAGACTCAACTCCGGTCTTGGCAATCGGGCAAAGTCGAGGGAGGAAGAGAAAGAGATCTTCGAAGGGTACCAAGCCTCGGACCCTTGATGGCTCTTCTTCAAGTGGAACCAAGAAAGGTTTCATTACTCCTTCTTCTGACCCAAAAGAGGCTGAATGCTTCTATTGCCATGAAAAAGCTCATTTGAAGCGGAACTGCCCAAAGTACCAGCAGGATGTGAAGGATGGGAAAGTCAAACCCAACCATGCAGGTATTTACACTATCATTTCTAATATCTCACCGCATTCGAAATCTTGGGTCCTTGATACCGGTTGCGGTATTCATATTTGTTGTGACTTGCAGGGACTAGGAAGAAGTGAGAATGTGGAGCAAGGAAGAATAAACTTAATCATGGGAAATAGGAAAGTTACACCTGTCACCAAGATTGGAGTTTATACTTTATCGCTAAGTAGTGGGTTAAATTTAGATTTGAATAAATGTTGTTATTCGCCAGAAATGGCAAGAAATATTATTTCCTTTCATGCATTGTACAAACAAGGTTTCACCTTTTCGTTTGATAATGAAGTTGGTTCGATTAATGCTTTCTTTAATAATGTACTTTATTTTAAAGCATTACCTTGTGATAGTGTGTATGAAGCTGTATCTGTTGTAGATAACTTAGGAAATAATGTTTTGTGTATTGATTCTACTAATAATAATAACTTGGATAAAGCATCATTATGGCATTGTCGTCTTGGACATATAAGCAAGAAACGCATAGGCCAACTCCAAAAGGATGGAGTCTTGGAGTCGTTTGACCTAAAGTCAAATGATAGTTGCGAATCATGCTTACTTGGAAAAATGACAAAGTCACCCTTCACAGGCTCGTGTGAAAGGGGTGAAGGTTTGTTGGACCTTATACACTCGGATGTGTGTGGACCATTCAAACATGCCACAAGGGATGCTAATCGTTATTATTTGACTTTTACTGATGATTACAGTAGATATGGATATGTCTACTTAATCAAGCATAAGTCAGAGACTTTCGAGAAGTTAAGGAATTTAAACAGGAAGTCGAGAATCAATTGGGCAGGAACATTAAGATGCTTCGATCCGATCGGGGTGGTGAGTATCTTAGTTCAGAGTTCCTCGACTATCTAAGGGAATGTGGGATTGTCTCACAATTGACACCTCCCAGGACACCGCAGTTGAATGGTGTGGCTGAGAGGCGTAATCGAACCTTGTTGGACATGGTTCGTTCCATGATGAGTCGAGCTTCGCTACCAATCTCATTCTGGGGGTATGCCTTAGAGACTGCCGCCCATATCCTTAATCTAGTCCCTACAAAGAAAGTTGCCAAAACTCCTCACGAGATGTGGACTGGTAAAGTACCTAAACTAGACCACATCAAGATTTGGGGTTGCGAGGCTTTCGTGAGACGCGAGACTCATGATAAGCTCGAACCCCGAAGCGAGAGGTGTATTTTCATCGGCTACCCACAGCAATCCTTTGGTTACCTCTTCTACAGACCTAGTGACAATGTGGTCTTTGTAGCAAGAAGAGGAGTCTTTCGAGAAAGAGAGTTTATAAGCCAAGGAGACAGTGGGAGGCAAGTTGATCTTGAAGAAATTCAAGAGTCAAGTGGTGAAGGAACTTCAAACTCTAGCCCTCAACTTGAGGAGGAAACTCCTGTTGAGCCAATTGACGAATCTGTACCTCTGAGGCGTTCCACGAGAGTTAGGAGTGCACCTGAGCATTACTATGGATTCCATATTACTGTAGAAGGTGAGACACTTATTAGTGATGGGACACTAGTAAGTCAAGATGACCCTAACAGCTACGAGGAAGCCATGGCAGGCCCCGAGTCTGCTAAATGGAAAGAGGCTATGGATAGCGAGATACAATCCATGTATGACAATCAAGTTTGGAACTTGGTTGAGAATGTACCATGTCGAAAGACTGTAGGGTGCAAATGGGTCTTCAAGAAGAAGACCGACATGGATGGTAAAGTACACACTTATAAGGCTAGACTGGTTGCAAAGGGCTTCTCTCAAATTCCTGGAGTGGACTATGATGAGACCTTTTCTCCGGTAGCCAAGATTAAGTCTATTCGGGTTCTGTTAGCCATAGCCGCATTTCATGACTATGAAATTTGGCAAATGGATGTCAAAACCGCTTTCCTTAATGGAAAGTTGGCTGAAGATGTTTACATGAGTCAGCCAGAGGGTTTTGTCAGTAACGAGTACCCTAATAGAGTGTGTAAGCTTGAGAAATCCATTTATGGATTAAAGCAAGCACCTCGCAGATGGAATCTTTGCTTTGATGAAAAGGTCAAGGAATTTGGCTTTTCTAGGAGTGAAGATGAATCTTGTGTATATGTCAAGGCTAGTGGGAGTATAGTTAGCTTTTTGGTATTGTATGTGGATGACATACTACTCATAGGAAACGACATTCCAACCCTGCAGGAAGTAAAGTCCTGGCTTGGAAAGTGTTTCGCTATGAAGGACCTTGGTGAAGCTGCCTATATCTTGGGGATAAGGATCTTGAGAGATCGGAGTAAAAGACTAATTGGACTTAGTCAAAGTACCTACTTGGAGAAGATTCTGAAGAGATTCAGAATGCAAGACTCCAAGAAAGGAGAGTTACCCATCCAGAGTAACGCCAAACTGAGTAAGACACAAAGCCCTAGCACTGAGGCTGAGATAGCAGAAATGAGTCGAATACCTTATGCTTCGGCTGTAGGTTCGATCATGTATGCTATGACGTGTACTCGACCTGATGTAGCTTTTGCCCTGAGCATGGTTAGCAGGTTTCAGGGGAACCCTGGCAAGGCACACTGGACTGCGGTAAAGAATATTCTCAAGTACCTACGAAGGACTAAGGACTGGGTCCTTACCCTCGGTGGGAGTGATGACTTGAGAGTTGTAGGGTATAGTGATGCTAGCTTCCAGACTGATAGGGATAACTTCCGCTCTCAGTCGGGCTGGGTCTTTACCCTAAATGGAGGAGCAATTTCTTGGAAGAGTTCCAAGCAAGAGACAGTGGCAGATTCTACTTGTGAATCAGAGTATATTGCAGCTAGCGAGGCGGCAAAGGAGGCGTTATGGCTGAGGAACTTCATTGGAGACCTTGGAGTTGTACCAGCTATTAAAGAGCCAATGGAAATTTTCTGTGATAGTGAAAGTGCTGTTGCCTTAGCCAAGGAACCAAGGGATCACGGGAGATCCAGACACATCGACAGAAAATACCATTTCATCAGACATCGGATCGAAGAAGGACTCCTCGTGGCAAAGAGGGTATCATCAGATGAGAATCCGGCAGATCCCCTCACGAAGGGACTGACTCGGGTTAAGCATCTCCAGCATGCTCGGAGCATAGGGCTGAAGGATGATATTAGATTTAGTAGTTAGATAACCTCGAAATTTGTAAAGTGTAATTGACATTTGATGATGAATAAAAGTGTTTTATTTATGAGTAAAGTGTTGCTATCTCTTGTCGATCGTTTACTATATTTCTTTTGCATGTTTTGACTTCCAGAATAATTTTGTTTGGTATAACATATTATTCAAACCTCCACAGTCGGTCATATGTCGGAAGTAGGTATGAATCAAGACTGTCATGTTTGGTTGTAGAGGTCTTGGACAAGGCTACAACAATCATGAGTGCTCATAAGTTCTGAGCATTGGACTCAACCCATGCTCACTGGAATCACTTCATGGAATTCTATCTCGAGTGATCGTGAGACGGTAATATCATATAAGTCTTTAAACCTAGAGATATGATTTGTTACTTACAAGTTGGTTATGCATTGATTGTACGAAAAATGCATTGGTAACTCGATGTTATAAATTGCGCTCTTGTGTGTAATTCAATGAGTAGTAGAACAAACATATGAGTCGAAGTTTATCTGTTCCTTCTTGGATTAGAAGCTGATATCTGAGCCCCTCGATGATTTTGTTTTGACCTATGTACCGGGCCCGGTCAGAACTAAAATTGATGTGTTCAATGAAGTTCTTTGTCAAACAAATCGGAAATCGGGAAACAAATTGTTGGACAATAAGTAAGACATTGTTCCATGTATTTGTCCGACTGATATCTAGAACAGAGGATTATATGATCACTTATCTTAAATGGCGTACCATCATCTTCTCAGTTTCGAGAAACCTTGTAAAGAGCTACGATTGCCGATCGGTTCCTGAAGTCATACTTGCAGTAACAGTTATTAGACTTATCCAAGTGGGAGACTGTTGGATAAGGTGTCTAAGTCCATAACTATTTCTGGTATGTACTTGACCCGACCCGGCATGGTCCATTTGGGTTGCATGGCATCATGCAATTGGATAGACTAAATGAGAGAAATAACACTTGGAGATTATTAATATATTATAAGTTCTAATATATTAATAATATTATTTGATTAGTTTGATCAAGAATTAATTTAGAATTAATTATGTGATCAAAAGATAACTAATTAAATATATGGGTTGATTATGTAAATCATCCATATCTTGTATAGTGGGCTAAAAGGCTCCATGGACTATCAAGTTGGGTTCCACCCATAGGATGCTCCATGGGAGTTACAAACCCATGGGTCATGGAAATGAAGAGTCATGACACATTAGGGTTTAACCCTAGATGTGTCAACACTATATAAGTAACATGTTCTCCACCTAAAATCGGCTACACTAAGAAACAAGAGGGCTTGGCCGATTTTGAGAAGTGTGTGTTCTCTCATAAGTTCTTCCAAGAGCATTTGGTGTTGTGTGAAGCATTTGAGGCATCACACTTGGGGTGCTAGGCTCACAAGGTTTCAAGGAACACAAACAACAACAAGGTAAGTTATTCTATCTATACTTTAAGTTAAAATTGTTCCCCATGTATGCTAGATAGGAATATAACCTTGGAATTCAACTTTGCATGATAATTAGACAAACATAGATCCAAGGTTATTAGGGTTGCATGTACACTTAGGAAGTGTTAGAATGCTCAAAACCCATCAATAACAATAGCACATAACACAATAATATATAACATATAACATGTAAAGCTTCCTCGGGCTTGCCCCGACATCGGACCGAAGTTCAGAACACATAACAAATAACGTTTAAGCTAAATCATCATCGGGCTTGCCCCGACATCGGATCGAAGTCCGGAACATACAAACAAGTACATGCAAGAATCACAAAGACATCAAGCATACAACATTCCTCGGGCTTGCCCTGACATCAGAATGGGGTCCGAAACATATAAACTACATTGGGATATCCTCGGCATCGGACTTAAGTCCAGCATACACTAACAATATATGAACGGGCCGACATTGGTACCTTCGACCCGTTCCTACTGGAGGAAAACTCACCTCTCAATATGGATGTTGATCTCATGTGTGAGGAATCTCTGTTGGCTGCTCCCACGACTCCCTGGCTAACTCTATATAATAATACTTAGTCAGAAAACTAAAAATCTATCTAAAGGTAAAATGATCATTTTACCCTTGGTCAAAGTCAATGCTCTGGTCAAAATCAACATTTTGGGTTGACCAACTCAACGAGTTCTATTACTCAGAAATCCTTGAATCGCGACTCAACTCGTCGAGCCCTATCGAGCTGCTCATAGTCACGACATGGCGAATCAACTCGTTAAGTCCCTCTACTGACTCGTCGAGTTCTACCATAAACTGGAACGGGACAACACGACCCAACTCGTCGAGTTCCTTCATGGACTCGACAAGTACTTCTGTCTGAATTTGCCATCTTAATAGATTAAGCCCTTATTTTCTAGATTCCAGGTCCATAGTTCGTCTGTTCACTGAAATGATCTTTCTAAAGGTAAATTTTCCAACTTTACTTATTGATAGCTCGTCTTGAAGGGTTTAGACAAAACCCTAATTCCTTTAGGACATAGATCTTGTCCAAAAAGCCTTAGCATCTCAAACCAAAACATGCAAACCTAGATCTAGGGCCTTGGTACCAGTTGACCACGAAAAGTCTCAAGCTTGCTTCCATGCATGGCCTTTTAAGCTCAAAAAGCCATTATAACGTACTTAGCACTTTCATGGGGACTCTAAAGGCACATAGTTTGCACCTGTATGTCCTCATAGCCCCTCTAGACACAAGATCTAGAAGAATACCCAACAGGATCGATCCTTTCCCAAAAACTATCAATCTTGGACTAAAAACCCACATGAAATGGAAATGAATAGATCTAAGAAAAGAATGATCAAGTTTGAGGCTTTATTACCAGAAA
Organism: Lactuca saligna; assembly: GCF_052625555.1. Classification (NCBI taxonomy): domain Eukaryota; kingdom Viridiplantae; phylum Streptophyta; class Magnoliopsida; order Asterales; family Asteraceae; genus Lactuca; species Lactuca saligna. The sequence continues at coordinate 172,581,564 of NC_136424.1, forward strand.
TTGCACTTAAAGGGATGAAGCTTCTGGATCTACTCCTTCTCTCTTGAGTCCTCTACCTTCCTCTTCTTTCACAAGCTTCAAAAGACACAAAGAACACTCAAAATGGCTCTCACGCTCAAAGAACACTCTAGGGTTTCATGAATGAGGGTTTGGGCAAGGAGGCAACAAATGGGGCCAAGGAGTGGGGATTAAGTTGCTTAAATAGGGTGCAAAACCTCGAATTTAGGGTTTCACCCCGGCCGAGCTACTCGTCGAGTCGATAACTTAAACCCCACGGATAGTTTGCTCTTTACTCAACGAGTTAGGGCCACCAACTCGTCAAGTCTTTCTCTCAAAATAAATAATTAAATTAAATTAAATGCGTACCAGAGAATCAGGCATTACACAAAAAAAAGGCCAAGAACTTTCGAGTCGAATGTAGGTTTTGGCCTCGACCTCAATGATAACTCCGATGGCACCAAGGGGAGGGTCCACTAAAAGTCCAACTTCGTCGACCACCAGGAAGGGACAAAAGGAAACGAGCAACGTCTTCATCTAGAAAAACGAGTACCGAAGAAGTACTTTTGTAAAAAATAAACAAAACTCTACTTTTCTAAAAAAATATATAAAAGAAAATGGAGGAAGCTGGTTGCCAAAAAATAGCACTTACCGATCTTCAACTAATAAACATAAAGCCTTAACCAGATATCAACCCGGAAAATATAGCAACATTTTTAAAAATTCAAAGACAAGTCCGTGAAAAATATGGCAATTATGTTCAAAGGTTTTTAATATTTATGTTTTCTTTTTTATGTTTTTTTAGTGATCTACGTTTAAATTTATATGTTTTTATGTTTTTTTAGTAATTTAAGTTTTAAATTTTTATGTTTTTATGTTTTTATGTTTTTTTAGTAACTTATGTTTTAAATTTTTTATGTTTGTATGTTTTTTTTAGTAATTTAGGTTTTAAATTTCTACGTTTTATTAAGTAATTTAATAGGTTTTTAAGTAATGTAAATATTTATTTATGTTTAATACTTATGTTTTTAATTTAGTCAAATTTAAATAAATAAATAAATAAATAATATGGAGTTGTAACAATTGCAATGACTAGTAGTGTGGTAGTAAACATATAGCGGAGATGATGTGGCATAGATGTAGCAACTCTTTTTGAATGGATATGTAGTGATTATATCCCTTAGACCATAAGGTATGTTCGTGAAACATCTTTCACTTTTTGAATGTCACATCAGTTTTTCTGATTCTCCTTTCCTTCATCAAAAAGTATGAAATGGTCATCTTTTATTTTTATTTAATTTTTAAACAAAATAATTGTTTTTAATATTTATAATTCAAAAAATAAATATGATTTTTTTAAAATGATTAATAAACCCAAAAATTAATTAATGGCATTTTGCATGGAGTAGGATTGTCTGACATTTGGGATGGATCGATGGCGAAAATGTTTCGACTTGGGGTGCTTGAACTCGAAACTTTTTTTTTCCTTCTATCGGATGTCGGGGTTGAATTGTTGGGATTCAATTTTTAAGAAAATAAAAAATTTTGATAGAATAATTTGTGAATTTGAAGGTGAAAGTAGTAAGGTATTTATAGATGTGTAAAATGGTAAAAAAAAAAAAACATGTCTATATATATATATATATATATATATATATATATATATATATATATATATATATATATATATATATATATATATATATATAGAGAGAGAGAGAGAGAGAGAGAGAGAAATTTAGATTCATATATATCTCTTAATTATTGTATGAATGTATGACTAATCTTAGACCAATCATTTAATAAGTGTAATTTTGGAATCGTAAATTAATTATTATCCCAAAATTAACAAACCAATAATTAATAATCAATTAAATAAATAACCAAAAATAAAACCTATAATTATGGTTCTATAACACAACTTACGTCACTCCATTCATAACAACCCAAGATCATCATCACCATCCTTCACCACAACTGTACCCCACTACCATAAGCCACCACAACAGACGGGAGTGACCTCAAATTGTCTTGCATCGGACTGTCGGAGGCCTAACAAGAAGTCGTCGTAAAAATGATGGGAATTTGATGTGGGAGTAAGACATGGGCTCCTAGACAGAATATGATGGGGCAATTGTTTGATTCGATGATTTTTCTGTTCTTAAATCCACCCCTTAGCCATATCCGATTGATTGGATTAACAGTATATTCCTCTTGCTTTTTCCTTATAAATCAATTAATCAAAGATTCAAAATTGTTAATTTTCCTCTTATTGACTTTGTATCAACCTGTATTCATTTCTTATTTTCTCTTTTTACCTTTAGTCTTGTAGTCTTTGTTTGTATGATTTTTATGATTCAATACACAATATCTGATTAGTTGTCTTTTGATTTAGTAGTTTAACGTTAATCTATATTTTAATTTCTAATAGATACAAGTATGTGTTTTTCGTATTCACAACTCACAAGTCTTTGTTTTTGGAAGGATGTGAAGCTTAAGCATAAGTGCATACATAAAACAGATGAAACTAATAGCTACTTTAGATAAGATATTAGAGTAGTGATGTTCTTTGTTATTCCTCTCATATATAATTAGTTAAAATGTAATACTCAAAACCTTATGTTTTGTGAAAGAAAGAAAAATATTTATTTTAACTAAAAATAAATAATATGAAAAAATGTATCAACGTGCTATATTTTGAAACACTCTGAAGAGGTATATTTGTTAAGAATGTAGCTTAACCAGCTTATAGTTTCCTAAATTCTTGAAGAATTTAACATGATTATTGAATAATGGACTATGGAAGATATTAATTCTTCAAGAATAAACAATAGCATATAAAGATTCATGAATGGTACAAAAAACTAAAATCGATTCTTGAAGAATGAAAAACAAAAGATTATTGTAAAGAACGTATATTTGAAAATGAATCTTGAACACAAAATTAAAACCTATTCTAGAATAATGGAATGTGAAAGAATGTGATACAGATGATCAATAAAAAATGTTAATTTGTATTTAAAATTTTTGAATTAATCTTTTTTCATTAACTTTTAATTTGAATACTTCGACTTTGCATTTTCATAAACAATGAAATCTCCTGCTTAATTTCGTGGTTTGTGAGTACTATACAAAATATATTTAGAAGAATATTTAAAATCAAGAATGAAATTATGGGAATCTTTAAAAATGAAATAATGAAATATGTTTCAATAAATCACACGATTCTTAAAGAATGAAACATATTTCATGAATTGCGAGAATTATATAAAAACATATTGCAAATTACGTAAATTGAAATTGATATTGAATTCTATGAAAATCTCACATTCCATAGATATTGTTAATCATTCTTACGATTTTGCCATTACATTTTATTAATCGTAATTATGTAATATATGCTAATCTATGTTAGTTAACATGCACATCTTTTCATACTTTTAATCTAGTGGTCAGAATTTGATCATACATTCACACAATATTTATGATTCACAATTGATCTTAAATATTCTTCTAAATATATTTTGTATACACAATTGAAGAATTAAAGCATTCTTGAAGAATACAATGTCTAAAAATTATTATGATAGGTTTTGTGTGTCTTTAATCAATGGAACCTTTTAGTCTTTTGAATTTATGGTCTGAACAAAAAATATGGTTTATGGAAGTTATGGTCGAAAAAAATTATGGTTTTTGGCTATTAGTCTAACAATTTTTTCAACTGTTAATGCATTAAGTAATGATGTTATAACTATGTGTATTTTTTTTTTTTTTTGTGAAATTGTCGATTCTTAAGGAATATGAGTAGGTAATAACTTAAATTAATGGTGCAAAGGATGTAACATTTACATGAACAATGTCTAATATTACTGTAATAATATGTTACGTTTATATGTATAATCTCTAAGAATATTTTGTAGTAGTATGGTTTTAAGTAATAAATCTTATTTCATTCAAACTGAAGTCATATTAATATGTATGTTTATTCTAAATGCATTTTCTATTCAAACTGAAGCAACCTACAAAACAACTACTTTTATTCTACAAGAATTTTCTGTTCTTGACAAAACAACTAAACTCAAAGGGATGAACATCTACAACTCTGTTAAAAAATTTAGCATTCTTTAAGAATATATGTGCCTCATCACAAACCATAAAAAACCAATTCAAATATATGTGATGTAAAACTTATAAAAGAGAAAATAAGCAAAAAAAAGCATACATTTGTTCCAAACATCACTCGAACAAATCCCTCGTATATATACCGGTGTTTATTTTATTATCGATGATAAACATTCTCACAGCAAAAGTGATATAGGTGTGTATGATATATTAGACAAACTACGCAAAAGCTGATTAAGAAAGGATACATGGCGAAATTAAAGATGTTGATCGGAGCCCTAATTAAACGATCGAGCTTTTGAAACGTCTGATAGAGTTGCTTCCATATATATTACTTTTTTAATTTAGGTATGTAGTTAAGATAAAAGGAAAATGTCGATCATAGCCTTATGTAGATCAATGGTTAGAATTTAGTCATACAATCACACAATAGTTAGGGTTCATATATGAACCTAACTCTCTCTCTCTCCGTCTCTCTCTCTCTATCTCTCTCTCTCTCTCTCTCTCTCTCTCTCTATATATATATATATATATATATATATATATATATATATATATATATATATATATATATATATATATATATATATATATATATATATAGTTAATTTTGAGATATATATTGTTAATTTTGAGAGTCGATATTAAAATGACAAATTGTTTATTGTTAATTTTGCTCTTTTTTTTTTTGCTAATCATACTTTATGTATTCCGGTTAATATCATAAAATAATGAATTTAATAAAAAAAAAAAAGACTTAATATGTAAATTATATGAAGTCATGTAGACATGTTTGTTTTCGACAGACACATTATTTTTAAGGGTCTCCATATATGTTGATTAGTTTGTTGTTGTGTAACATGATATTAACAAATAAAAAAATAAAAAGAAAGAAAAGAAAGATAAGCAAGATAAGCAAGTGCTTTTGAATCTCTATTTTTATTATTAGCTATATATACTAGTACTAGTTTATAACTCGTGGGAATCACGGTTATAAAATTATTTAAATTTTTATAGTAAAAACTTAAAATTATTAATCAATTATTTTAAATAAATTATTAATTAAGAGATGTTTTTATTAGTTATATGAAATTATAATCGTTGATTCAAATAAATATGTAAAATTAATTTTTAATATATATTAGACAATTTTTTATTTGTGAAATAATGAAAACAATAATATAAAATTTAAATTTAAAATAGAGAATAAATACATTGACAAATAGCATCATATTAATGATGATTGACTAATAAATTTAAAATAAAGAACTAATATATTGACAAGTGATAACACATTAATTAAGAGGTCTAATATGATGACACATGGTAAAAGAACTACTTTTTTATTTGTATAGAGATTTGTATCTCAAATTCCATCGGTTATGTAATAGTTTTGAAGTTATAGATTTTATATTGTTCATCCTTAATATTATAATTTTGAATTTTTTTGGTTACATATTTGGACATTTAAACATTGTGTTATTTGCATTATTGATGATTTTGTGGTTAAATATCATTGAATTTATACCATTATGCTAAAACAAATATTTTTAGTTAAATCGTCCACAATTGACATTTATTGTATTTAATATTTTAACTCAATAAATTTATCAAATAATTATTTCCCAATGAATAGTAGTTTCCAACACATGATAAAATGGTTGCCAGACTGTTTATGCAGCAGACAAAGTAAATAGCAAATTTGATTTATTAGATATTACATGCAAACCTTACTTATCAAAATCGACACATTTTTAAATAAAATTACACTTAGAAGTAAACCAACTACCATTTGTGATTTCTCTTCTTTTCAATTCTGTGTAATATGCATTAAATGGTGTTCTTCATTATGACCCATGAAGGCCTCCATAAATGGACATGGGTCGACTACACCAACTAAGTAGTTGGTTTAGAGGGGAAAAAAAGGACAAAACATAAAAAGTCATATCAATTTTTGGGCGGGGAGTGTGTCTTTAAAATATAAATTTCTTAATCTCTATACCAAGAAGGTTGTTTGATAGAGGATGAGGTTCAGTGTGTTTGAACTGACTGGGTTAGAGGTTTGGAAAAAATCAGAAGCAAAAGTGGATATTAAACATGTTGATTAAGTACCGAGTCCGAAAACGATGAGCCTCAACCGGTTTTATTGTCGGACCATATCAGATCAGGAGAAAAAGGTTGGACTCGCCAACTCGGTCAGAAATTAGAACCGAGTTAGAACCCTTAGCACAAATCAAACATGTTGACGGGAAATTTCAGACTGGCTTTGGACCTGGTCAGAACCTTCATCAAACAGCCTCTAAGTTTGTGATGTTTTTTTTTCTTTGGAAAAAAAAAAAGACAAATCTAGAAAAAAATATAAAGTATCATATAAGTTTAAGACAAAAACTAAAAGTTATTTTTAAAATAGTTATTGATTTTGCAGTCCAGTCTACAAAATACCATTTTTACAAAATAATGGAGTTTGAAAATTCTAAGTCTAATACCAAACTTCGATTTTGATTCAAACTTCATATTCTATAAATAATGATTCTAACTTTATTTTGTAAAAGTTTTTACACTTTCTCAATAAGCATTTTGTAGTGTGGCAAATTGCCATTTTCTAGACTGAGAAATGGCCTCATTTCTTAGTGTGTAAATATATGCATTTTCACATTGGCTATATTTCAGTATAGAAATTGGTCAATTCGTAGTACCCACTGCGAAATGGACATATAATGACCTCTTTTTGCAGTACGTCAATGGGAAGTGTTCATATCCCACGGTCCACACCGAAGAATAATCTCTTTTTACAAAGTCTTATTTACTCATACTAGTCGTTACTTTATGTTTTTTAGATTTATCGTGTTTGAGTTGTTAGCAAACTAAAAAAAAAATATAACTTACGGAAACCTCGTAATGTGTGGGTTGTTTAAGTGGAGATTTGGAAATGTGGGTTAGTTTTCAATTTCGGAATATGAAGCAAAAAAATTACTATAACCTTGATAACAACTCAAGTGGAAGTGTATCAAAGACTAATCTTTTAAGTGAGTTGTTGTCAACGAGTTTTCAGACCTAGAAAAGGTTGCGGTGTTAAATAAGGCTAGCCATGATAATGCCTCAATGAATACCTCAAATCTCTCTTTTGTATATTTTTTGGTTGCATAGCGAAACCTGTCTTGTATATTTTCCAATCCAAGAGCTAGTTAAAGATCTTCTTTGCTTTTGAATGCTTTTTTTATCCTTTGTGTTTTTCTTTGAATATGTGATGGAGTAGGTGCATAAACCGAATTTGGACATTGCAGTACATAAGACATACTCTGGAATGGTGTATTATTGATGTGATGGCAAATGTATTCATCATCGACCAAGTTTTATTGGAATTATTATTTCAATGTCAAATAACCATAAACAAAAAACAGTTAGTATCATTAAAAAGGGGAGATACCACTCGGTAATCAGTATCCTCGCATGTGCCAACATTATCATCATCGTGGTACATAATTTTTTGACAAACATAAACAATACCCACCAACAACTGAATTATTCATGTAGGGTACTGATGATACTTCGAAATAAGAGGCTTCAATGAATCGGCTAAATCGCACCATTTCGCGCAGCTAGTGCTAGTCTAGGCTAGGGCACGCATGGGCTTGGCTCATTCCTTTGATCCACTAAAGTCTTTGAAGGCTTACCAAGGGAATAGGTTTATAAACCCACAAAAGTTTCTTCCCCCACCAATGTGGGATACAAAGGAAATTGCCAACTTGCAATTCCTTTATATATAAAGTTCCAACATATCATAAACTATATGTAAAACATATTGCAAATCAAGATGTTGGAAAGATAAATTTATATTATGGTTATCTTCCAAACTCGTCGTTAATTTCATCTAATTTAAAAACTCAAAAAAGTTTATATTTGTGGACATAATCTACACCATAATTCTTGATTACTTGCTTAACATGTTGAGTTTGACCGTTTATGTATTCTACAACCTTTCGATACAAATAACAATGAAAAACTTGTTTCAGAATGAACTTATTTTTGAGAAAGAAAAAACAAATCACAAATTTTACATATTAACTAAAAGAATTTATACAAATTTTCAAAAATGTATTTGATTTTCACTATACGAATGTCATATTTCGCAGTACATATGTCAAAATCAAGATTGTCGTACTCTATTTTTGCAAGCTTTCATAAATTTTGCAAGTTACTCATAGAAAATCAAGAATTTCTATGGATTTTCATTATTTTCACATGTATATCCTACGCAGTCAGTAAAGTTTGAATGTATGTCCTAAGAAATCAGTAAAATTTTTATGAAATGTGCTTTTTTGTCTTAAATTATAGGCAATTTCGCAAGACTAGCTATAAAATTTGTGGTTATTTGTGGACAACTCATCGTTTTTTTAAGACATTTTTTTAATAAAATTTTCATTTACTCTTTTTTTTTCTCCTAGTTGAGTCCTTTGGTGGTAAAATAGATAAAAATAAGTAATGATGTTTATTGTATACAAAAATATGTTTCTAACCCGAATCAAATAAAACTTCTGGATAAAACTAAATAAATTTTTACCTTAATAAACATATCTACAATTTTACATTGTATAGAAAATCCAATATTTTGCAACTATCGAATAAACAATCCAAGGCTTATAAATAATCAAAAATGCAATTTACAAAACTGAAATCAAATGGTGGACTTGGTGTGAGTAGCCTTGAGTCGATGAACCTTGCTTTAGTAGCAAATGGTGGTGGAGATCAAAGATGGGATGCAATTCTTTTTGGTGCTTGTGTACCAAGTCTATATACACAATATAAGGTTAATTGATGGCAAGGCTATGTCCAAAAAAACCAATAAAAAGTGTTTGCCTTGATATTTCTCAAGTTGAGTCGGAGTTTGGTGGAAAGGCATTAAGTTAACCACGCTTTTTAATAGGGTGATTGGTGACACACTTTTGGAAGGATGTGTGGTGTGGTGACCTTTCTTTCACAGAGCTATTCCCTAACTTATATGCTATTGAGACCTACAAAGACTGTTTAATAAAAGATATGGGAAGTGATTCGTACACAACAGTTTTTTGCCGTACACAACAATTTATGCATTATAGAGTTGTAAAATACAACACTTTAAAGCACAAATTGTTGTGTATGGAAAAAAAGTGTTGTGTACGAATCAGTTCCCAAAAGATATAGTTAGTTTTGGGGTTGATTTAGATAAATCTTACTGTTGAAAAGAGGTCAATAAGTGATACTAATTTTCAGTTTGACCAATATGTTGAATGATTTTTAATTTACAAATAACCTTGACAAGTGGATTTAGAGTGTGGATGGGAATGGCGAGATCTCAGTGAATTTCTTAAGGCGGCTTCTAAATAATTTCAATTCATATGGCATGACCTTGTTCCAATCGAGTAGACGAATTCCTTTGAAGATTAACTGCTTTATTTGGAGAATGATCAAAAACATAATTTTGTTATTTCCGAATCTGACAAGGTGTGGTATCCCTGTTAGCTTCCAATCCTTGTCATCTTTGTTGTGTCACTGATGAAGAGATTGATCATGTTTTCTTCACTTGTGCTTACGTTTCTAGTATATGGAATTTGGTTGTTGGAGTGGTCGAAGGTTTTATAGGGGCAACCTTCTTCGTGCCTTGATCGGGTTAAAAAGAAAAAAAATCAACACGAATAAACCAAAAAAAAAAAAAAAAAATGTAAAATAAGATTTCAGCAATATTCAATCAATATTTTAGGGAAAAAAAAATCAACAAGAATAAACCAAAAAACGAAAAAAAAAATGTAAAATAAGATTTTAGCAATATACAATCAATATTTTAGAAGAAAGAAAAAAGAAGAAAAAGAGGTAAGAAGAGGTAAAACAAGTGTTGCGCTAAGAAGAACACGCACAAATGTTTTTTAATTTGAAAACTTCTGAAAAATAAACAGCTGCGAGATGAAAAGTATTGCACGTGTGCTGCCCCGCACAGCAATATGAGGTATGAAGAGGTTTTTTCCAGAAAACAAAAATCACCTTAGATGTATAGGAAGGACAAGCTTGCTGTGATGTTAATTATGGATGACATTAGCATCATCACGTTTAATTGGTTGATGACAAGATCTAAATTCAAAGCAATATATTGGCTTATGTTGTTAGGCTCCCGTGTCCTGCTTTCTTTGTACTTAATTGCTTGGGGGTGATTGGGATTTTGGTGGGGTAATCTCAGTGGTGCTTAATGCTTTTCTCATCTTCTCTTTGGTGTTTCGTTGGACAATTCTACCCCTGTAATCTCTAGTGTTTGATGTTTGGCTTTTCTTGATCGTGGTTCCCTTGGTTTTTTCTCCTTCACCTTGCTAGTTGATGCAGCTGTTGTCTTCCTTTTGATTTGGCTTCTTCTTGGTGTTTTGTCGTTTTTGCCCCTGGTGTTTTTTTTTTTTTTTTTCGAGGTTGTCTGTTTGTTTAGTTTTTTGGTAGAGTTGTTTTTATTAGTTCTTTGTACTTCTTGTTGCTTTGTCTGTTTTTTTGTCCAGTCTCCACCTGGATCACTAATCTCGTTTTTGCCCCTGGTGTGCTTTTTTTTTTATTCTCACAACACTTTGCAATTGAAGAATATAATAAATTTATTAGTTAAATTGAAACTACTTAGAGAAGTTCACATCACCAAAGCAGGAGTTATCTTTTTCTTCCATGGGTTTTCTAATTACCTCAAATCAAATCTACCATATAATAAACTCTAGTAAAAACATAGAAACAAGATCAAATCAACTCCTTATATCATCATCATCATCATCATCACTAGAGAGGTGGCAATTGCCAAAGAAGCATTTTCACAAAACTTAAGATACCCCAAAAAGAACCAAAGACATGCAAGCATCATAAAAAAAAACATTTTAATTTCACAAAAACATTATTTAAGCACATGACACAAGAAGCATTTTCTTCCATTATGTTTAACTAAACAGAACAAAAACGATCCCTACTACTCATAAACCCAACTAATAGAGAACAATCCAACTTCAAAACCAGAACACTGAAACAATGGCAGATCACTTCATTTAGACACTGCTGTACGAGAACCTGTAGTCAATAAGTGGTTTTAATATTCTAATATCCAAAAAATTAAACTATCTTATTATTTATTTATGATTTATTCTTTACCTTTTCGCTTAGTTCGTCCACCTGGCGGATTCGGATTGGCTACAGGAAAACCATCTTCATTTCCACACCCTGGAAGTCCATTCAGCAACGAATTTTGGTTCCCCAAACATTGCAAATTCTCAAACTCACACCCATTAACACCTGGATCATGTATTGAAGCATCTTCTGCACTTTTTCCATCAGGATGAAGGCAATAAACCTGATCCCCACATTGCATATTACAAGGATTCATCACATACCCACCACCCAAATTAACACTCCCCACATTATTCCCAATCGGATTCTGTTTCTGATAAGGAAAAGACCCGATTTCACCTTCAATTCTCCCTCTAATATCCACAAGCAAACACTTCAATCTTGCCACCTCACCTTCCAACCCTGCTTGACTCTGAATCCTCTTCATTAACTGTTGATTCAAAGCTCTTAATCTAACCACTTCATCTTCCAAAGAAGCAGCACGTGCTTTCTTTTTTTCCCGATATTTTCTTACAGCTTCACGGTTTCCTATAGGTCGTTTTTTACCTTTCTTTTCTGCTGACTCAGCAGTGTCGTCTGTTGGGGTTTTGTCATCATCTCCACTAATGGCGGGAACGATTTTGGTGTGGACATGGTAGCAGGTGTGGGTGTGGGAGGAATCAGGGCCTGGTGGGTTGCATGTGTGGGTGTGGGTGCATGCATGTGTGTCCTTGAAAATGTCATCAAAGAAACTGTCCATTGAATCATTGCTGGGAATGTCACCGATGTTTGGAGGTGGAAACATTTCTTGGGTTGAGAAATCGAGTTCTCCGTCCTCCATTGTTGAAATTGGTGATTAGGTTTGTAACTTGGATGAATGTTTTAACCCATTTGTCTCGATGAACTTTAGTTCTTCTTGTGTTGGAATTGAAACCCTATGAGTTCAAGAAAGATGAATCAACATGTTAGATGTTTGAGATGATTCGTGTAAAACAAATTAAGTGAAAATCTCGAAAAGGTCGGAATGCGATCAATCAAAAAGTTGAAGACTTTAAACGGATTGTCAGATTAAAAGAGGTGGAGGGAAACCCTAAAAGGCTAAAACCATGGATAATTGCAAAACCGATAACAGAGATAGTAGCTCTAGAGTGAAGAATAAGAAAGGCAAAAATTCGCAAAAACAAAGTATGTAAAAGGTCTTGAGCCACGCAATTGTAATGCGTTTCTCAATAATCGAGCTTTGGTCGAATAAAAAAAGTTGAGGGATTAATTAAATGATTTACCTGTAAACAACCCTACAATCCGGAGAATTGCTCGACTGACCTGTAAAATCAGAAAAGAAAGATAATAAGTTTCGAGGAAAAAGAAGAACGCTAAAAATCCACAAACATTGATTAAAGAACTTGATTAACACCAGTGCTGTGCGATTTCCACGAATCGAAGAGAAATTGATTAAAAGTCTAAAGAATTTAAACAGAAATTCGTAAATTGAAAGAGCAAAATTACCTGGAAGAAACCCTAGAATTATCAGAATCGCTCAACCGAGTTGTAAGACCTGAAACCAGAGATGGTAAGTGTGCAGGAGGAAGAAACCCTAGAAAAGGGATTGATAATTTGATATCAATGGCGAGATGAAAATGATCGAAGAAGGACCATTCGTTTAAGGAATCTGCAGAAGTACAAAGAACGGGGGAGACTTTTTTTTAATAATTGTACGATCAAAAATGTCGATTTAGCGAATTTTAACGAAGGTAAAGGAAAGGGAACGAAAAGAAATTGATGCCGTCTTCAGGGTTATTTTGTTTATCTTCATCTTTATCTTTTCTTCTATTTTAATAAAAAGAATAATTTTAATCGTCTTTTCACATGTATTTTTCTATTAAGTTTTCTGATTAATGTATATTTTATTCTACTTTTGTCATGTATTATTCTATTAAGATTCTTCATTAATGCATGTCATGTATTATTCTATTAAGATTCTTCATTAATACATGTCATTTATCAACCTATTAATTTTTAATTTTAAAATTTAAATTTTTCACTCTAATTACATTAATTTAATTACATTAGAATAAAAATTAAATTAAAATTAATACAAATTATAAAGTGATATAATTTTACATATTTATTTAAATTAATGATTATAATTTTATATAATTAAAAAAATATCTCTTACTCAATAATTTATTTGAAATAATTGATTGATAATTTTAAGTTCTCACTATAATAGTTTAATTAATTTTATAATCGTGGTTCCTACGGGTTATAAACTAGTTTTTTAATAAAAAAGTGGTTTTATCTTGTAATCTAAGAAAATCTTTAAAAAAATCTCCATATTTTAAGAATTTTTTTAATAAAATCCTTAAAAAAAAAAAAAAAAAAAAAGTTCCACTATTTACCTTTTTTTAATAGAAAACTCTAAAAAAAATGTTTATTTTTTTATTTTAGTTCTTTTTGACCTATTCAGATCATAAGACCAAATAATTAATTTTTTTCAAAATAATGGGATGTAAAGATTTCGTCAAAATTATATATATATATATATATATACATATATATATATATATATATATATATATATATATAAAATGTATAAACATATTTTTTATGTATTTATATCTATTTTTTCGTATTTATGTATTTCTTTTTAAGTTTTTAAATGTATATGTTTACATATTTTTATGTATTTTAAATGTATAAACGTATTTATATGTATTTTTAAATATTTTACATATTTTTATGTATTTTTATGTGTTATTTTTTGATGTATTATATATTTATTGTTGGATTAAGTCTCTAAGCGCATAACTATATTTGATATGTACTTGATCCGATAGTAGTATGGTCCTTTTGGGTTGCCTTAACAAAAACAACTTGATTGGATGAATAATGGAGAAAGAGGATAAATGTGATTTATTAATATATTATGAAAATAATATATTAAAAGAGAAATCGTATTATTTAATTAATATTGGTCAAGAATTAATTTAGAATTAATTTTGTTGTCAAAAGATGTTAATTAAATTAAGAGGACTGTGTAACGCCCGTAGATCCGGGCGAGTCAATTTAGAGACGATAGGCGTCAAAAATGGATTTTTGATGAAAGATTATTTATAATGAGTAATCTTAACTAAGTTATAGTATATGTTACAAGGTTTCCGTGCATATAAAGAACGCCGAAATCCGAGTTATAACGAAGAAGTTATGACCTGTCGAAGTTTCGCGGCAGAACCGGGAAGACGTTGAATGACGTAAAAAGTGAATTTACGTTAGAGTGATATTTAGCCTTAGAAATCTAAACGAAAGTTGTAGAGTTCGTTAAACCATGAGTGTGCATAAAAAGAACGTCCAAATCTGACTTCGTATGAGGAAGTTATGATTTTTCTAAGTTTCGACTTAGCAGTATGCAGCCCGAATACTCGATTCGAGATCGAGCGGTTTTTAGCCGAAACAATCTAAATGAGAATCGAAGATCTCATTAATTGTAGTAAAACGATAAAAAGATAGGCGAAAACGGACATCAGATGAAGAAGTTATGATTTTATAACGGAATTTTCTTGTCCCGGCCTACTAAAAATAAATAATAAAAATAAAGTCAAAGTTAACCGACGGAGTCTAAACGAAAGTGGTAGAGTGTAGTCTCACCTACGCGGGGATATAATGAACGTCGAAAACGGAGTTTGTATGAGGAAGATATGAATTTTTGAATTTTATTAAATATTTTCGATGTTTAATTTAAATATAAATTCGATATTATCCAGAAGGGGGGGGGGGGGGGGGGGGGGGGAGTCAGGGTTCTTATCCCCATTACGCCCAGCGTAATTCGTGTTTCAGCCCCCTATAAAAGGGTGTCGAGGGCAACCGACTTCTTTGCTCATTTCTTCCCGTTTTCTCGCGTTTTTGCATCGTTTTTTGTGCAAGAATTATCCCGAAGCCCCGATATCATTCCCGAGCCCCGAAGCAAGTCTCGAGGCCCCGAAGATCCCGAGAAGTGCGATTTCCGAGCCGAAGCTTTGCGCGCGAGGAGCCCGGTTTTTGTGAAGATCTTCCAGATCTACCGAAGAATACTACTTCTACAAGTCGTAGTGTTGTCCGATCATCTTCTAATCAAGTGAGTGTGTGGTTACTTTCTTCTAACGCATAATTATGAAGTATTTTATACGAAATACGTGTTATGTGTATAATTTTGTTGTTATGTGTGTGAATGTATATTCACTTTCTTCTATCTCATAGATCTGATTTATTCTCTATGAAATACGTGTTATGTGGGTGTGCCTCATCTGTTATGTGGAATAGGTATTGAATGAGAATGCTATATAGGTTTTAAACTATGTATAAAAATATATAATTTTATCTACTAATATGTTGGGTGGAACATGGGTAGATAATTGATGTGTGATAAACAGATGAGAGGCCCCGATGTTGTTGTTGTTGATCTAGTTATTCATCGGAGTGTGGATTAGACCACGAGGTTAGTTTTAGATCCGGGAGTATGGATCAGGTAAAGAGATAAAACTTGTTATTAGTCCGGAAGTATGGATTAAGACTAAGTTAATTGTCCCTAGTCTGGGAGTATGGATTGGGCACAGTTATTGATCCGGGAGTATGGATCAGATCAGGATTAGGGTATAGTTAATTGTCCTTATTCTGGGAGTATGGATTGGGTACAATTATTGATCTGGGAGTATGGATCAGCTCAGGAGGTTAGTTTTAGATCCGTGAGTACGGATCAGGTAGTTTTAGATCCGTAAGTATGGATCAGGTGAAAAAGGTTAGTTTTAGATCCGTGAGTATGGATCGGTGAAGAGGATAGTTTTAGATCCGTGAGTAGGGATCAGGTAAAGAGGAAAATTTTAGATACGAGAGTTTAGATCGTGTCGTTGTGAGGATCGATGGGGTGGGATAAGAGTTGCCTTTATATGGTGAAATTGTACAAGTTTGAATGTTCTATATTTATAAATATATGATATAACATTGTGGGATGAAAACCCTATATGCTCACCAGGCTCCCAAGCCTGATCCACTCAGTTTTCTTTGTATCACAGGTATCGATACGAAGACACATTTCACAGAGAGATTTAAAGGAGATATAAGTCATTAGTGTAATTGAATGTAAGTTCTGTTTATGCTTATATGTCTGTATCGAAACATGACATCCCGAGGTTTTATTATTAAATGAAAATACATTCTCTTTGAGAAATGTTTTGATAAGTTATTATCATATCTTGTTTTGGGAACAAATTCCGCAACCGTTTTCTTTAAAAGATTACTCTGATTTTATAAAACAAAGCATAAACAAATCGGTCTTTTCTAGCCGTGAAAATGGGGATGTCATAGACTGATATTGTAATTATAAGATAACTGAAATATGGGTTGAAGAACCCTTAAGAAAGGGGTGAACAAAATCTTATGGAAGCCCATAAGGATTTCGTCCAAGACTAGGTGTTCTAGAAGATTCCTATGGGTTGCTTAAGGCTTAAGCAGTCGGATTAGGTATTTGACTGAAACCCTAATTCTTTACATATATAAAGACCCCCTTGGCATCTGCTTTTCGGCTACACTGAACCCTAAGGATCCCTACAGCTGAAATTAGCCTTCTCCCCCCCCCCCCCCCCCTCTCTCTCTCTCTAATATTCTCCAATTGCTTTTGGTGTTTGTGGTCTATTAGAGACATCACATTTGAGGTGTTAAGTTCTCAAAGGTTCAAGGTTATCAAGCTACAATTGAAAGGTATGTTTCTAACTTGTTTTAGTCATAGTTTTTGATTTCTATATGATAGATTTAGGATATACAAGCTTTGGATGATTGTTGTATGTACACCTAGAAAAACCTAGATCCAAAGCTTTAGGGTTTGCATATGCACCATAGGATTGATGTTTTGCTCAAAACCTATCAGTAGTATCAGAGCCTATGTCATTTTTCTATTATATTTGATGCATAGTTAAATTGTTCAAAGTTGAAAAAGTCGAAAAATCTGCTTATGCCTGATGAACTCGTCGAGTCCCCTGATGAACTCGACGAGTCGGCTCGTCTGTTAGCAGATTGTTCGGGATTTTGACTTGAATTGGTTTGGGATAATTACCATAAACGTTTTTAACTGATAAAATTCGATTTTTTCAATATAGTATTGGTTATCCTCATACAATTAGAAGATACTTTTTAAATAATAAGATAATTACTTGTTTATATGATAAAATAAATTATTTGTATTATTTAATATGAATTATCTTTCCATAAATTGAATTAGGTCAAATTTAGATAATCACAAGTTATTTGATTAATTAAATTATTTGAAATTTGATCTAGAAGGTTTTGAAAAGTTTAAAAACTTGTCATCAAGTTTTGGAATTTAAATTTTTTATTAATAGTTTTAATTTTGAAATATTTAAATTCTAAACCCTAGAATTTTACAAGTTTAAAATTCAACCCTTATACTATTATAATATTATAAGATTAATATATATATATATATATATATATATATATATATATATATATATATATATGTATGTATGTATGTATGTATGTATGTATGTATGTATGTATGTATGTATGTATAAGATGAGCTGGTCTTACCGTTAGTAGGCCTCATTCACAAAGCTGGTCTATAAGGGTGTTTGAAGAAGCGGCCTATAAAATGACAGCCATTGGGTATCCACTCTTACCCACCGCACTCTTGACTAGTGGAGGGTCGTTAGCCGAACGGGTATGATAGGGCAACTAATTCCTCATTAATAAGTATAATGATCTATAAAGTAACTAAATATTTTTATAATTTTTCAATCTTAGTTACTTTAGGAAAAATGTGAAAAATGTTCCAACCCAACATACAATCATGATCCTAGTCTTGGGGCCCATCCTTGGGGTGTATTTCAACCCAGACATGCAATAATGGGCCCAACCCTGGGGTATATCTCAACCCAAACATAAAGTAATGGGGCCAACCCTGGGGTGTATTTCAACCCAATCATACATGCAAGAGTCACAAAGACAACTAACATTCTACATAACACAATCCAGTGCGTTGGTGCCTTCTACCCACAAGTACAGTGAGAAGACTCACCTCAATTTGAAGTCAGGTAATGAATCACTCACACCTAAGCCGCCTAAACTGGAACTCCCCACCTTATACAACACATCATAAAACCCTAATTAGAGTTAGGTAACAGCCCTAAACAAAAGTCTTGGTTTTTGATTGACCTACTTGGATAAAAGACCATTTTACCCTTCTATGGCTAGGACCCACCCCTCTTGACCTAACATACACCTTGACCAAAAGTTGGTCTTTTGGAGCTACGCCATGCGTACTCTTGCTCTGCACATCGTGTAGAGCCTTTCGATGGAAAAAATAGGGCAAAGCTATGCTGCAGGATTACGCCCTCATAATCACGTTGTTTGCCAACTTTCATATTGAGACCTTAATACCTTAAGACCAAACGTCCAACTCTCATATTTAAACCTAAAGGACGTCTTAAATGATAAAGTCAAAAACTTTTATGCCTTTGCACGACTTCAAAGGGAACAAAGCCAAACCCTGGGTCCAAAACCCCACTCAAGAGCTCAGGAGTTCATGCATGGATGGATGGGAGTGACAAACCTCCCATTTTTTATGAATTCTCAAACTCAAAACTAGCAGAACATGGTTCTCATAGGGCCTGGAGTAGTTCATACTCCATAAAGCCAAGGTCTTGGGACCAAAAGTATAACAAATCACGAGCTAACTTAAGATCTATCAAAAAGCAACCTAAAGGTTCAAGCTTTATACCTTTTGGGGCTGAATAATACAAGGTAGACTCTGGATCTACAAGATTGAGCTTTACCAAGTTTTAAAGACGGACTCCTCCTTCTTCAAAATAAACCACAAACACACAAGAGGCTCAAATCTTAGTTAAAGGAAATTAGGGTTTCGAGATGGATGGTTGGGAAAGTGGAGGTTGATGATAAGAAGGACCTCAAGGGGTTAGAGTCCTTAAATAGGGCTCAAAACCCTGAAATTAGGGTTTCCTCATTACGTGTCTATGTAGGGCGTACCTTGCCTTACGCCCCACTTAGGGCACTAAACTCCCACTTTGACTTTGTTGACCTATGCCATGCTAGGTGATTATCTACACCCTGTGTAGGACCTATTTTCCAAAAATAAAATGAAATTAAAGTTTTAGGAGATGTACCTGTAGAACGGGTGTTACACCAAACTTTTATATGGTTCTTTGAGAGTGATGGGACCACCAACATTAAGCAGCTTGTTCGGCTACTAGAGCCACCACAAGTGAGCCACCGCCCTCCCTCTTATTCTTGGCCACCAAACCCTTCAAAAGTGTATACAGTTAAGTTTGTTTTATTAGTATATGGATATCAGAGAGAGAGAGAGAGAGAGAGAGAGAGAGAGAGAGAGAGAGAGAGATTTAAAGGTTCGATTTTGGGGAAATGAAAATTGGTGGCGGTGATTGAGGTGCGGTTTCCAAAGACGAAATCATAAAAGACGCTATAGCAGGATGGGTTTTTTAAAATGATCTTCAATAGTGTATAAAACAACAAAAAAGAAACAAGAAAAGTAAATTGGTCTTTTTACATGTATTTAATGGTCTTGTTAACGATATTAGTCGTAAGACCAACTACGCAAGAAATTGAAAATAGAAGGACTATCCGTGTTAGAAAGTTCCAATTTAAAACTTGTGATGGTATACTATGCCAACTACATGGACCATTTGTGTAATTTTGTCTTATCTTTATGATTGGATCCTTTTAGCTCTTGTGTTTTACATTAAAAATGATCACCTTTGTCTTCCTCAATGCTAATATCTTATGTATCATCTATAAGACATGTAATTTAATATTTTTTATAGTTTAAGGAAAATCAGGTAAGATCATGTAATTTACTATTTATTACTAATTTAAGGAAAATCAGGTAAGTAACAATTTTTCATATGTCAGTATTTAAATTCCAAATTAGACAATAGGTACTAACCGAAGAAAAACAAAATATACGAAGAACATTAAATTGAAAATCATTCGTTCTGTGATCATATGATAAAATTAATAAAATTGAATTTATTAAGATTTCAACATCCCTTTAAATTATGTGGTATAATAAAATTATTTAAGAAATAACATAGTTGATAAGATCATGAAACTAGTCGGCTCCCATGGCCATAAAAGTTCACTCACAAGTGATTTCAGGATTAGGCGGTGTGCTCGAAAACATTTGTTAGAAAAGTTAACTTTCAAGAAAAAAAAAATCAACCATTTATCACTTCTTATGCAACAAAATTCCTTTTTATTCGTTAATTCACAATATAATTGTTTTACCTTTTAATATTAACTTAATAATAATATATTTCTGTTATTACAATATTACTTCAAAATATCAGCACAAAAATATATACAAATTAATACACTTATGATCAAATTCGTTTACATATAAATAGGATAAAAAATAAGGCTGACAATTCTCGATACGATCCGCGATACGACCCACGACACGACACGAAATAAATGGGTTTGAGTTGAGTTTTTCAACCCGCCAACCTGTCAATCCGTTTATTAAACGGGTCATATATGAGTTTCTCAAAAAATAAACGGGTTGACCCGTCAACCCGTTTATATTTTTAATTAAAAAGATATATATTTTTTATTTTTAAGTGTATCAAGTATTAATATTTAATAAATATTATCTATGTTTATATTAACTTTTATTTGAATATGTTTCTACAAATGCTTTTGATTTTCATTTGGATCTTTAAGACTTAAGTAGTTAACTGTCTAAAATTTGAATATATTTGCATCAACCATCAAAATTTTATTTATGTTTAATTGTCAATTTTATTTATGAAATCTGATCCACGAATCCAAATCTGACCCACGAACCCGCTAATCTGTGATCCCGTATAAATAAACGGGTTGGTGGGTTATATATGAGTTTATGTTTCAAACCCGTCAACGTGTGACCTGTCAACCCGTAACCTGTATATTTTTATATATATATATATATATATATATATATATATATATATATATATATATATATATATATATTAAGGGAGAGCACTTCTTAGGAATAGTGCCTACCCAAGTTACTAACTAGACTACTGTTCATCAGGTTCGCTCCTCCTTGACCATGGTAAGGAATATCGGTTTCAGTTTCTTTGTTCTTATCCAACCTTTTCTTCTCCCATCAAAATCGTCTAGAAGCCCTAAAACTACCCCCACCCCACCGATCGATTTTGTTCCTTCTACTACGCCTTCAATGGCTGCCATGGATTTGGTGGCACAGGTGTGTTTTCCTGCTTCCATTCTGACCTCCACCGCCTCCTCTCACTTCAGTTGTGGTGCTTTGCAGTTTCGGTGGGTGATTAAGTATACGCTTCTCGCTTCTTCTTCTAGCTACCACTCCCCAATTGTAACGACCCGTTCCCGGTATGTTGATTTATTGGTAATTATAGTGAGTTTTCCTAGAGGGACTCGGCGAGTTCTAGCCTGACTCGCCGAGTCGGGTCGCGTCTGAGGGCACGCGTGAGCCGGCGACTCGACGAGTCCATAATATGGACTCGGCGAGTTCATCCGTCTGGGTGAAACCCTAAATCCCCGGGTTGCCCACTATTTATACCACCTTATAGCCCCCATTCTCGCCTCCCTCACCCTGAGAACACAGTGTTAGAGCCCCAAACCTCCATTGAAGAGCTTATTTGTGTTTGGTGCCCTCTTTGTGAAGGTGTGAAGAAGGAGAAGAAGGAAGAAGCAAGGAGAAGGGTTGGAGTGCAAAGATCCAAGGCCAAATCAAAGTTTATTGAGGTATTTTCGGAGTTCCATCTTATTTTATGCTTTAAACTTCCATTAGGGCTCTCCTAAGAGCTAGTTGGTGCTTGTTTCAAGCCTTACACTTGCATGAATGTCTTATTAAGTCGATATATCTATGGATCTGAATGTTGGGGTGTTGTAGAGCTCAGATCTACTGTCTTTTTGGGGTTATATTGCATGTTAGCCATAGATCTACCCATTTTATGCATCTTTTAGCCTTGTTTCCCTTATTCATGAGGTTGTGCACGTAAAGTTGGAAACTTTACGTGGTAAAACAGCTTATTGGACTCAGATCTATCAATTGTATGCATTGGATTCAAACAAAATCAAGTAAAAATTTGTTGCATGGCGGCGACTCGCCGAGTCGGAAGAACGACTCGACGAGTTGGGTCGCGAGTCCCGAGTTCTTCAGTTTTATCAGTGTCGAGTGGACGAGGTGAGTTAGGGAGTGGACTCAGCGAGTTGAGAGTAGACTCAGTGATGGAGGGACTCGGCGAGTTGTTCATACAACTCGGCGAGTCCAAGGCAATCTTCTTGGGGATCAAGAACAACTCGTCGAGTCTGTTCATACGACTCGGCGAGTCGGATGAAGATTGTCTGAGTTCTTGGATCCAGAGGGTACTCGTCGAGTCGATGCCCCACTCGACGAGTAGCAGCGTGAAGAGCTGAGAGATGAGACTAGGACTCGGTGAGTTGGGTAGCCCGACTCGGCGAGTCAGCCCAGAGTGAGTTGACTTTGACCAAGGGTAAAAGAGTCATTTTACCCCAAGTGCAGTGTTTAGTATTTGATTGAGTGTTTTTATGGACTTGTAGCCGAGGAGATTCAGGAGCAGCCGCCGTTAGCTTTCCGAGCCACACACTCAGCAGCCAGCTTACGAGGTGAGTTTCCTTCCAGTAGGAACGGGTCTAAGGCCACAATGCCGGCCCGTTCAGTTAGCAGTAGTTTCCGGATTTAGGTCCGATGCAGTAGTTAGTATGTTCGGTGCCTTCGTGGTTCGAACAGGATTTGTGTGCTATGTTTTATGTGTTAAGTATTATGTGTTCCGGGCCACGGCCCGATGTAGCATGTCGTATATGTGTTATGCTAGTTGATGTGTTATGCCATGCCATGTTCAGTCAGACAGTTCCGGACTTCGGTCCGATGCAGTTAGTTCCGGACTTCGGTCCGATGCAGGGGACAAGGTCCCAGTCAGCTCCGAACTTCGGTCCGATGCAGTTAGTTCCGGACTTCGGTCCGATGCAGGGGACAAGGTCCCAGTCAGTTCCGGACTTCGGTCCGATGCAGTAGTTCCAGACTTCGGTCCGATGCAGGGGACAAGGTCCCAGTCAGTTCCGGACTTCGGTCCGATGCAGTCAGTTCCGGACTTCGGTCCGATGCAGTAGTTCCGGACTTCGGTCCGATGCAGGGGACAAGGTCCCAGTCAGTTCCGGACTTCGGTCCGATGCAGTCAGCTCCGGACTTCGGTCCGATGCAGTAGTTCCGGACTTCGGTCCGATGCAGGGGACAAGGTCCCAGTCAGTTCCGTACTTCGGTCTGATGCAGTTTCCGGGCTTCGGCCCGATGCAGTGGGCAAGGCCCAATATGTGTTTATATGTTATTCTATGGTATGTGGTAGTTTGGGGGAGCTCACTAAGCTTCGTGCTTACAGTTTCAGTTTTGGTTTCAGGTACTTCCGCAAGCAAAGGGAAGAGCTCGGGGTGACAACATCGCACACACCGCAGCATGACTTTTTATCCTGGGATGTCTCTTGACATTTTGAGTTGATGTAGTATGATACAGTTTTCCGCACAATATTTTATTATGCTTTGGGAATACATCGCATGTGTTTATGTTATGATACTTATATTATGGCTTTGATTATATGGAAAAACGAAAATTTTTGGGTCGTGTTTTTGGGTCGTTTCAAGTTGGTATCAGAGCCCTGGTTTGAGGGATTCGGATACACTTTCGGGTGTATCTGAACTCAAACTAAGGGAAATAAAAGATTTTAATAAAATAAAAATGTTTTACAAACAGAATTTTGAAAACACTTAGAAAGAAAGAATTGTTTTAACAAGATAGAGGTGTGTGCATGCGGTCAGCCGAGCTCAAGTAAGTACTCCCAAATTACCCATACAAATTATTTGTTCAGTTTCAGTTTTAGTAGAACAGCATGCTAGTATAGGGCTAAGGATCTAGGAGAATGCCTTATGTGCCTGTTTATGTGTTACAGCTTTATGAGTATTGCATGCTAGAATTGAGTAGACAGCAGTAGGATAGCCTGGTTAGGTTATGCCTGATAGTACGAGCTTAGCATTCTATGCTAGTGCAGTTTCTTGTTATAAGAATAGTTTTGCCTGAGTCTGTTTCCCATGTCCAAATGTTGCTTGCTTCGTGCTTAGTGGGATTCTGAGTAGTGGGAGTTAGCCATTAGGTGAACACGTCACACCACATGTGATCAGGTTTGAATAATCCCAGAGTGTTGGAACTGGCTCTACTGCGCAGCTCTCGTTTGAGTCCAACCGTTGTAGGGACGGATCCTTTACTTGAAGGATTATCTGACCCTCATCACATGTGATGGTGTTTAGGTGGTGGCTAACTGGCATTATGAGGAGACCTACAGCAGCTGAGGACCAGTCGCGTTGAGCTTGAAGTTTCCCTAGGGCAAGCCTAGGATGAGAGTAGCAGAGAATAGCAGCGGTAGAAGTGACTTGGTGGAGTCAAGGCAGTTCCTGAGGAAAGTACGGATAGATGTGGAAGGTAGTAGGGGCCCATACTACTGAAAGCAGAGGATCCATACTCGAATTAAGGAAGGCCAAGACGAGACCAGGAAGCTAGTAGTAGTATCATGATCCCTTGAGATATTGCAGTGTTCTGATGTTGTTATGATATGTTTCAGAATGGTAGTTTTGCGTCCGAGGCCAGCAGCCGGCAGTTCAGATGCCGGAGGGGGATCAGGATCGGGATCAGGCCCGGAGGCCGGGCAGATGGATGAGCAGACTAGGGAGTTCCTTTCTTCTGAGGTTACCCACATCATACTAGAGCAGACTCCTGTGATCTTCGGTTCGATCAAGGAGGGTATTTTAGAGCTGATGGATGAGAGATTGAGTACTTTCCGTGCTGAGATGGCGGCCGTGATAGGGTCGCGCACACTTACGTTCAGGGAGTTCAGGGCATGCGGGGCTCCTGACTATCATGGGGCACGGGACCCCATAGCGAGTACCAGGTGGTTGGCGGATGTGGCCAACGCATTCCGCACTAGCAGATGTCCCGAGGGGGACAAGGTCAGATTGGCATCCTGTCTTCTGAAGGACAGGGCACGAGACTGGTGGGAGGAGGTCGGACATGCCATCGGGGATGATGCGGCATTGGATGCCATGACCTGGGCTGATTTCTCTACCAGGTTCAGAGCGGAGTTTGCACCGGTCATCGAGGTGCAACAGTTAGCTAGGGAGTTCCAGGATCTTACCCAGACTACAGAGACAGTGGCGGAGATCACCGCCAAGTTCAGGGAGAGGGCCCTTCTTGTTCCTCAGTATGCATCCGATGAGGAGATGAAGAAGGCCCGTTATCACGAGATGTTGCGGAGTGACATTCGTATGTTTGTGAGCCGGTCCAGTTGCAAAACACTGGACGACATGATTGCTAGAGCCAGAGAGAGGGAGATTGATCTCGAGATGGAGAAGAAGAGGAAACCGGAGGCGGTTTCGGGTTTAGGCAGTGTGGGCAAAAAGCCCAAGGTGTCAGATCACAGGTCCAGGGGTCAGCAGAGCCTCGGTTGGTGTGGCAAGTGTGGGAGATTGCACGAGGGGGCGTGCAAGGCAGGGAGTTCCGGCTGCTACAAGTGCGGTCTGACTGGGCATATGAGTAGGGATTGTACGGCCCCTGCTACTATGGTTACAGCATCAGATCTGATTTTCTTTCAGTGCAATCAGAGGGGACACAAAAGGTCCCAGTGTCCCAGTTTAGCTGTAGCAGGGAAGGTGGTTGCACCTGTCCCTGCCACCCTGAGGATTACGGATGGCCGGCAGGGCCGAGCTGATGCGCCGGTGGCGAAGAGCAGGGCATTTCAAATGACAGCAGAGGAGGCGCGAGCGACTCCTGATGTGGTGACGGGTATGAATCTTTCCTTCATCTTTTGTTATTATATTGCTTGAATATTACTTGATGATATGTTTTATTTAGGGTCGTTCTCGGTGAACGGCATCCCTGCTTTGGTATTGTTCGATTCGGGGGCTACCCGATCATTTGTATCGCTTGCGCTTAGCAAGAGATTTAGCAGAACTCCAGGGGAGCTGGATTGTCCACTAGAGGTTGAGATAGCAGATGATAGGACCGTGAGGGTCGGCAGAGTACATAGAGGGTGTTCCCTTCAGATATTTGATGAGCAGTTTTCAGTGGACCTGGTTCCTATTCCCCTGCGTGGGAATAAAGTTATTGTGGGCATGGATTGGCTGAGCCCCAATGGGGCGGTGATTGATTGTGAGCTACAGCTAGTGAGGGTTCACACTCCCAGTAGGGGAGAGATAGTGATTCAGGGCGAGAGGCCCCAGCGAGGACCGATCTTTTGTTCCGCCGCGAGGGCGAGGCGCTATGTTCAGCAGGGTTGCGCCAGTTTTGTAGCCTACGTCTTGGATGCCCGGGAGAAGGGCAAGACGGCGATTGATGATGTTCCTGTTGTTCGTGACTACCCGGATGTGTTTCCCGAGGATTTGCTGGGGATACCTCCAGAGAGGCAGGTTGAGTTCAGGATCGACCTAGTTCCTGGTGCGGCTCCGATAGCCAAAGCACCGTATCGACTTGCTCCCCCTGAGATGCAGGAGTTGTCTACACAGCTTCAGGAGCTGTTAGACAAGGGTTTCATTCGGCCGAGCAGTTCGCCTTGGGGAGCGCCAATCTTATTTGTGAGGAAGAAGGACGGGTCGCATCGTATGTGCATTGATTATCGGGAGTTGAACAAAGTAACGGTGAAGAACCGTTACCCACTTCCGAGGATAGATGACTTGTTTGATCAGCTTCAGGGAGCGTCTTGGTTCTCCAAGATCGACCTACGCTCCGGTTACCACCAGATGAGGGTCAGGGACGAGGATGTACAGAAGACTGCTTTCAGGACCCGGTATGGTCATTATGAGTTCGTGGTGATGCCATTTGGGCTCACTAATGCCCCAGCCGCGTTCATGGATCTCATGAACCGCGTGTGCAGACCGATGCTGGATCGGTCGGTGATCGTGTTCATAGATGACATCTTAGTATATTCCAAGACTCAGGGGCAGCACGAGGAGCACCTACGGGAGGTGTTGGAGACTTTGAGGAGGGAGAGACTTTTCGCTAAGTTCTCCAAGTGCGAGTTCTGGTTGCGCGAGGTGCAGTTTCTTGGGCATCTCGTTAACCAGAAGGGTATTTTGGTTGATCCGGCCAAGATTGAGGCCGTGATGCAGTGGGAGGTCCCGAGGTCTCCATCTGAGATTCGGAGCTTCCTAGGATTGGCAGGGTATTATCAGAGATTTATCCAGGACTTCTCCAAGATAGCGGTGCCGCTCACCCGACTAACCAAGAAGTCGGTGGTTTTTCGTTGGGGGCCTGAGCAGCAGGCGGCGTTCGAGACTCCCAGGCAGAGATTGTGTGAGGCTCCGATCCTTACCTTGCCAGAGGGTGTAGAGGATTTCGTAGTCTATTGTGATGCTTCGATCACAGGTATGGGAGCAGTATTGATGCAGCGAGGCCATGTGGTAGCTTATGCCTCGAGACAGTTGAAGCCTCACGAGGCTAATTATCCTACCCACGATTTGGAACTGGGGGCAGTTGTGTTCGCCCTCAAGATTTGGAGACATTACCTTTATGGGGTCCGCTATACTATTTACACGGATCACAAGAGTTTGCGATATCTTATGGATCAGCCGAGTTTGAACATGAGACAGAGGAGATGGTTAGACGTGCTGAAGGACTATGACTGTGAGATCCTTTATCATCCAGGGAAGGCCAATGTGGTGGCCGACGCCCTGAGCCGCAAGGTGTCGACGGCCCCCTATCAGAGATCTGTGTATGAGGATGACAGTGATCACTCCCTTGTTGGAGCGGATCAAGGAGGCTCAGATGGAGGGTCTTAAGGAGGAGAGGCAGAAGTGTGAGAGGATAGTGGGCCGAGTAGCTTCATTTGATTACGACAGTCGTGGTTTGTTGACACTTCATGGTAGGATATGGGTACCGTACTGGGGTGGGGTACGGCAAGTATTGATGGACGAGGCTCATAAGTCTCGGTTTTCTATCCACCCAGGGGCGACGAAGATGTATCGAGATCTTCGATCGGATTATTGGTGGCCCTGCATGAAGCGAGATGTCGCCTGGTATGTGGAGAGATGTTTGACCTGTCGGAAGGTCAAGGCGGAGCACCAGAGACCTCACGGCAAGATGCAGCCATTAGACATTCCCGTGTGGAAATGGGAGGATATCACCATGGATTTTGTCACCAAACTCCCTAGGACCGCACGTGGGGTGGACTCGATATGGGTAGTAGTGGATCGGTTGACGAAGAGTGCCCATTTTATTCCGATTCAGGAGAGTATATCGGCGGAAAAGTTAGCCGATATCTATGTGCGAGAGATTGTGGCACGTCATGGAGTGCCGGTATCGGTGGTGTCGGACCGAGATGTTCGTTTCACGTCCAGATTCTGGAAGCGATTCCACGACGAGATGGGTACTCGTCTCCATTTCAGCACCGCTTTCCATCCTCAGACTGACGGGCAGAGCGAGAGGACGATTCAGACTCTCGAGGACATGCTTAGGGCATGTGTTCTAGACTTTGGGGGCAGTTGGGATACGTATCTCCCGTTAGCGGAATTCTCGTATAACAACAGTTATCATGCGAGCATTGATCGACCTCCTTTTGAGATGTTATATGGCAGGAAGTGCAGGACCCCGATTTGTTGGGGAGAGGTCGGTCAGCGAGTCATAGGGAGCACCGAAGTGGTGCTCAAGACGACGGAGTTGATCCAGCAGGTCCGTAGTAGGCTGCAGACTGCGCAGAGTCGGCAGAAGAGCTATGCCGACAGGAGGCGTTCAGACTTGGAGTTCCAGGTGGGAGATATGGTTCTTCTGAAAGTCTCACCTTGGAAAGGTGTCATCAGGTTTCGGAAGAGGGGCAAATTGGGCCCCAGATTTATTGGTCCTTTCAGGGTTTTGGCCCGGGTGGGTCGGGTTGCTTACCGGTTAGATCTTCCTGAGGAGCTTAGTTTGATACACAACACCTTCCACGTGTCGCAGTTGAGGAAGTGTTTGGTGGATGAGACGGCAGTCGTTCCCTTAGAGGACATTCAGGTTGATAGCGGCCTAAATTATATCGAGAAGCCGGTCGCGATTCTGGAACGGAAGACCAAGACCTTGAGGAACAAGGTAATTCAGCTAGTAAAGGTGCAGTGGCAGCACCGGAAGGGGTCTGAATGGACGTGGGAGGCTGAGGAGGAGATGAGAGCGCACTACCCGGAGTTATTTGCAGATGCAGTCGTAGCAGACTTCGAGGACGAAGTCTGAGACAAGTGGGGGAGAATTGTAACGACCCATTCCCGGTGTGTTGATTTATTGGTAATTATAGTGAGTTTTCCTAGAGGGACTCGGCGAGTTCTAGCCTGACTCGCCGAGTCGGGTCGCGTCTGAGGGAACGCGTGAGCCGGCGACTCGACGAGTCCATAATATGGACTCGGCGAGTCCATCCGTCTGGGTGAAACCCTAAATCCCCGGGTTGCCCACTATTTATACCACCTTATAGCCCCCATTCTCGCCTCCCTCACCCTGAGAACACAGTGTTAGAGCCCCAAACCTCCATTGAAGAGCTTATTTGTGTTTGGTGCCCTCTTTGTGAAGGTGTGAAGAAGGAGAAGAAGGAAGAAGCAAGGAGAAGGGTTGGAGTGCAAAGATCCAAGGCCAAATCAGAGTTTATTGAGGTATTTTCGGAGTTCCATCTTATTTTATGCTTTAAACTTCCATTAGGGCTCTCCTAAGAGCTAGTTGGTGCTTGTTTCAAGCCTTACACTTGCATGAATGTCTTATTAAGTCGATATATCTATGGATCTGAATGTTGGGGTGTTGTAGAGCTCAGATCTACTGTCTTTTTGGGGTTATATTGCATGTTAGCCATAGATCTACCCATTTTATGCATCTTTTAGCCTTGTTTCCCTTATTCATGAGGTTGTGCACGTAAAGTTGGAAACTTTACGTGGTAAAACAGCTTATTGGACTCAGATCTATCAATTGTATGCATTGGATTCAAACAAAATCAAGTAAAAATCTGTTGCATGGCGGCGACTCGCCGAGTCGGAAGAACGACTCGACGAGTTGGGTCGCGAGTCCCGAGTTCTTCAGTTTTATCAGTGTCGAGTGGACGAGGTGAGTTAGGGAGTGGACTCAGCGAGTTGAGAGTAGACTCAGTGATGGAGGGACTCGGCGAGTTGTTCATACAACTCGGCGAGTCCAAGGCAATCTTCTTGGGGATCAAGAACAACTCGTCGAGTCTGTTCATACGACTCGGCGAGTCGGATGAAGATTGTCTGAGTTCTTGGATCCAGAGGGTACTCGTCGAGTCGATGCCCCACTCGATGAGTAGCAGCGTGAAGAGCTGAGAGATGAGACTAGGACTCGGCGAGTTGGGTAGCCCGACTCGGCGAGTCAGCCCAGAGTGAGTTGACTTTGACCAAGGGTAAAAGAGTCATTTTACCCCAAGTGCAGTGTTTAGTATTTGATTGAGTGTTTTTATGGACTTGGCCGAGGAGATTCAGGAGCAGCCGCCGTTAGCTTTCCGAGCCACACACTCAGCAGCCAACTTACGAGGTGAGTTTCCTTCCAGTAGGAACGGGTCTAAGGCCACAATGCCGGCCCGTTCAGTTAGCAGTAGTTTCCGGATTTAGGTCCGATGCAGTAGTTAGTATGTTCGATGCCTTCGTGGTTCGAACAGGATTTGTGTGCTATGTTTTATGTGTTAAGTATTATGTGTTCCGGGCCACGACCCGATGTAGCATGTCGTATATGTGTTATGCTAGTTGATGTGTTATGCCATGCCATGTTCAGTTAGACAGTTCCGGACTTCGGTCCGATGCAGTTAGTTTCGGACTTCGGTCCGATGCAGGGGACAAGGTCCCAGTCAGTTCCGGACTTCGGTCCGATGCAGTTAGTTCCGGACTTCGGTCCGATGCAGGGGACAAGGTCCCAGTCAGTTCCGGACTTCGGTCCGATGCAGTAGTTCCGGACTTCGGTCCGATGCAGGGGACAAGGTCCCAGTCAGTTCCGGACTTCGGTCCGATGCAGTCAGTTCCGGACTTCGGTCCGATGCAGTAGTTCCGGACTTCGGTCCGATGCAGGGGACAAGGTCCCAGTCAGTTCCGGACTTCGGTCCGATGCAGTCAGTTCCGGACTTCGGTCCGATGCAGGGGACAAGGTCCCAGTCAGTTCCGTACTTCGGTCCGATGCAGTTTCCGGGCTTCGGCCCGATGTAGTGGGCAAGGCCCAATATGTGTTTATATGTTATTCTATGGTATGTGGTAGTTTGGGGGAGCTCACTAAGCTTCGTGTTTATAGTTTCAGTTTTGGTTTCAGGTACTTCCGCAAGCAAAGGGAAGAGCTCGGGGTGACAGCATCGCACACACCGCAGCATGACTTTTATCCCGGGAAGTCTCTTGACATTTTGAGTTGATGTAGTATGATACAGTTTTCCGCACAATATTTTATTATGTTTTGGGAATACATCGCATGTGTTTATGTTATGATACTTATATTATGGCTTTGATTATATGGAAAAACGAAAATTTTTGGGTCGTGTTTTTGGGTCGTTTCACCAATGGCTCCGGAGACGACACACCCTTTCTCCATCAGGTAAGTTTTAGTTTTTGCCATGGATTTGGTGGCACATGTGTGTTTTCCTGCTTCCATTCTGACCTCCACCGCCTCCTCTCACTTCAGTTGTGGTGCTTTGCAGTTCCGGTGGCTGATTAACTATACGCTTCTCGCTTCTTCTTCTAGCTACCACTCCCCAATGGCTCCGGCGACGACACACCCTTTCTCCATCAGGTAAGTTTTAGTTTTTGCTATGAATTTGCACACAAAATTCTCTTTTCTGGCCTATGTCGATCATGGAAAAAACACACACACACAGTGGAACCACCGAACCAACAAAAAAAGTATCACCAAACCATTTAATTGCTCTTAATTTTAGGGCTTCTGCTTCTTCATCCATGGATTTTTGGTTCTCTAACTTGATTAGGCTTACTGCAGTCGTTGATGATGCCAAAGGTAATTAATCAATTTTTTTGTACTTTTTTATTCAAGTCTTTTACAAATCTTGTATCTTTTTATAGTTGCTCTATATATTCAATTCAGGGTCTTTATTTTTGTATTCGATTTCGTTACCAGCTAGAAAATCCAACAAGATTTCGAGATAATAAAGAGATGTTTACTGTTATGGATGAAGTTTTGGTTGCTGCCCACCAGGTATTCGATGAAATTCCTAGGTCTCTTTTTCTATGTTGTTATCATCGCTTTACCTGTATTTTATATTATTTTACTGGATAGATTAATTAGTGTTCTAAATATTTTTTTCTCAACAATTTTTTTCCTTCAGTTATAGTTAATGTCGTTTTGGTTATGTTAGTAGTGATTGAAATCATGATAGCTTATGGAAAATGTTTGCAGTTGAAGTCACGAAATTTAGAAGCTCTGTATGAACCTTCTTCAAAAGGTATTAATTTTTGTAACAATACATTTTATATGATTTTGGGGTTTTACCGTATCATTTTATCAATTCATTTATTATTTGTCTATTTTTGTGCAAATTCAAGAAAATGCCAGGCTTACACCTACTTCCACTCTATTACTTGGTTATGAGTTCTAAGAGTTCAGTAATTAATTCATGTTTTGTTAAATAAGTACTTTGAAACAGACATTTCTACCCCTCTTTAAGATTTCCTTTTACTTATGATATTATGTTTATAATGTGCTCAGATTTATTTTCATTGTGTAGGTTGCAATGTGGAACCGGGCCGTATCGTTTCAGTTATTGGTTCCTTACAATATGAGAATTCGGACCATGTTCTATCACCTACTTGGTCTGCAAGAGTCTTTTCACCTTCTGGTGTTCCTGACATTCAGTGGAGACCTGGAAGTTCCTTCCAAACTCAGCATGAATACACTTGTACATTGTACTGTATCTACATTAACTAAAATACTATTAATGTATTTAATTTTTTTTAAATTTTAATTTTAACAAGGACGACTCCGTTGTAGAACTGACAGATCAAAGGGAGAAACTTTTGCAGAAATTCCAATAAGTACAACAACAACGAAGCGGCACCCTTCTTGGAATGCCGCCTATTTCTTGAGGAACTTATAAGCAATTTTCAACACAGCAAAACTCTCTTCTACAACAGGTTTCTCCTTCATATTTCATATTTTGTAATTCTTCAAATTATTTTTATTTTAAATAAATGATGTTATTGTTATGTTAATATGTTCACAGTTTAATTCCCAAAGCTCAAGTGGATGGGGTGGGGCACCGCCAGCAAGTCCTAACACTGCCACGTCAGCACAACAACAAAATCTAATCCATTTACAGTCAAGTCAACAAATGTTAACTGGTTCTAAAGATAGCGGTAAACTCTTTGACTTTTTTTTAACATTATTGTCAAAGATAAATGAAATTTAAAAACAAATTACAATTTGAAGCAGCAAATAACAATTCAAAAGTTGATGACATTGAACAACAGCAACAACAAATACACCAACAAAGTGTTACATCTGATGACTCAATACCTGATCCTGCACAATCTCCTGTCCTTAACAAGAACACTTCCAATGAAGAAGATTCAATCGTCTCATATGCATTAGACATGCAGCAGGTATAATTTATTTTCAATTCATTTTTCTTCTAGGGTTTATATTTTAGAATATAATTTTTTTAAGGATCTGGGACTATGACAGAAGCAGCACAAAGCACACGCGATGTTGACCTGTCACCTGGTCAGCCATTACAATCAAACCAGTCGGTTAGCCTGGGTGTGATTGGTAGAAGAATCCTAACTTGGGTGCAATTGGAGACAACGTTAGTGGGTTAGCCGTGTCCCTAGGTGGGACCCACGACCAACAATACAACCTCCAAATGCTTGAGTCCGCCTTCTACAAACTCCCCCAACCCTGAGACTCAGAACGTCCCAAAAGCTACATTGCAGTAAATATTATTACATCATACTTTCATTTTTTATTTTTTATTTAACTCTTTTACAGAGGCACCCTGCGGTGACCCCGTAAAGCTATCCGCAAGTGCAAGCTCCAATTGTGAACAACTCGGCCTTTTCGGAACGTATTGGATCCGACAACATTGGGACCGATACTTTATTTTTTTTCACTTATTATCAATAGGTATTTTTATTTTTATATCATTTGTAATTTTTATTTTAAATTTTTTGAAATTTGTGTGATTTCATGCACAATGCTTATCAACACTATCTGGCTGCAAAAGAATTAAAGAAACAATCATGGAGGTACCATAAACAATACAACACGTGGTTTCAAAGATATGAAGAGCCAAAATTTGCTAAACCGGAACCGGGTCAGAACTGTCAGAGATAAAAATCCATGCAAATCTTTTTCGAAAACATTCTTTGTGGAATTTATACCGTGTACAGGTGACTGATTATGCTATGCTAAATTAAGTATTTTCTGTTCTTACTTGTAATAAATAATATTCTATGAGGCTTTTTTTTCATGTGTGCTTCTTTTAAGGATAAGTGAAGAATTACATGCATGTTCTTCAAAACTGCATTGCTTTTTAATTTTGGTGTTCATGCTCTCAACTGGGTAATGATTATTAGATAATAAATAGTTTTTGATTATTTTTACACGGAACATCAATGGCTTCCTCCATGCTTTCACATTCCCTGTTCCCGTTCGTGCACAAGTTTATTTATTTATTTGTTTTTGGCAGATGATCTGCTGATGGGGAGATCCTCGGTTGATTCAACAAGTGGTTTTAAGGATGATCCACAAGAAAGGTGGCATATTGAGTTCCAACCATGGCCCTCATAAGCCCCTATTGAGTTCCAACCATGTAACTTGGGCAGTTAACTAAAAAAAATAGATTTCAAAATAATCACAATTTAAGGGATATTTTAGGGATATTTTAGGCAATTTTTTCATAATAATAGGCTCCTATGGTCAGATAGAAAGTTGCGGCTTAAATTGTGATTATTTTGAAATGTATTTTTTTTAGTATTTTGGTTAGAAAAATTGATTTATGTGTTCTTCATTACAGGGTATTTAGGAATTCTGTGTTTATCAATACTTGATCAAATGACATTTACAAAGAACAAACAACAAAAAAACAGTCGCATCCGATCCCCGCAACGCAGGGGTCCCCACCTAGTTTAAATGAGTCGTGTTTGGGTTGACACTACTAGAAAAAAGGCCTTTTACAACGCTCATTGCGCGTTGTAAAACGCTCAGATGACGCGCAAATGCGCGTCAAGGAAGGCCCTATCATAACGAGAGACGACGCGCATTTACGACGCGCATTTATGACACGCAATGCGTATCATTAAAGCCACTGTCAAGAAAGGCCATGTCATAAATGAAGATGACACACATTTTTGCGTATCGTAATTTTTATTTTTATTTTAAAAAAAAATTATTTATAGGTTTACTAATTTTCAAATTGCATTTCATGTCTCATAATAGAAAATAAAATACTATATACAAAAAATACAATCCATTGCATAAAAGTTAATGTCATACAAAATAAATAATAAAATACAATAAATAAGAAAGATAATTCATTGCACTAAAATGCAAATACAAATAATCATGGCTAACTACATAACCTAATACTACGTTGTTATTAAGGGACATCATCATAACTCACTGAAGGTCTTGGAAAAATGTTCGCATCATCAACTCTTACACCAAGCTTGCTTTAGTAGATGACTTTCACACAATCAATATTGAAATAGATGCTGCTCGGGCCACCATAGATGTTGCTCGAACTTACCGAGCTCAAACTTGCTAACGAAAACCCAAAACCAAACAAACACTATATCAGACACAATATTTAAATCAAAAATAAAAATGTAACGAACAGAACCTTGAAAAGCATAAAACAAAACTTAAAATTTACATGAATTAAGCTTCCTATATAAGTGCTCCAACCTTGTGTGGGCCCAATTCCTTGAGAATGAGGAAGAAAAATTTGTAAATAAGTTAGCAATAAATAAATTTTTGGAATTGGAAATTAAATTGTTTGGATAATATCATGAAAATAAATGAAGGATTTCATAAACCAACCTGTTCTCTTGCCAAATTTACCCATCCACCATAAACATAACCAAGGGCAATTCCTGTAGGTATGCACATGTAAAATATTCCCAACCAAGTTGTTCTCTATAAGAAGAAAAAAAAGATAAATATGTTATATTTATATAGGAGTATTATCATCATATGTAGAAATATTGGGTGATTTGTAGAAAAAGATGGAACCTGAGATAATTTCTTGAAAGATTCATTCATTTATCTCCTTCGATAACTCTATATATGTCTTGAAACAATGGAATGAAATCAAATGTTTCTGAGTGAGTCGGATTAAAATTTTAAAGATTATTAAACATAACCAGTTGCTAGGAATAACCAACCAACAGAAGAATTTAAAATAGACAAATAATAAGCAAGAGTACTTTAATTAAATAAAGTACATTATTACCAGCTAGCAATTTTGCTTTCACAAACTGCAAAAAGAAAAAACAAACTTAAATTTATAGCTCTTGAAATTACTATAATAAACTAATTTATGATTTGTTATTACCTGGCGGAATAACACCCATGCATAACAGGTGTGGTGAATAGTCTCTGTTATTCCCAAGATACGCCACGTTGACTTTAGAAGTTCAAGTATTTCTTCCACTTCCTGCATACATTCATAAAATATAGCTGTTTGTTATGCATCATCATCATATATGCTACTTCCATTTCTTTCTTAAGGCTTGTTAAAGCTACCCAATGGTGTTGCCACTTCTTGCATTTAACTCCACTAGTAAATACAACATTAGAAGTTTAATGTTAATCATTCTACCATGGTTTGTAAGGGTACAGGTGGAGGGAGGGAATTTAATCAATTTATAACAAAATCATGCTTAACATTGGATATAAAATTTACATACCTCAGTTAGTTTCCCCTCATCTAGAACATCAAAAATGCTGGAAAGAAGTTTCTCATATAATCTGACATTCAAATGATACCCATCTGCCCAATGACATACTTCACCAGTTAAATCACCACGAGCTGGCCTCTCTGCAAGTGCAATGGCAATCTCCCTCAAAGATCTCAAACATTCTATGCGTTGAAGTTCACCTACAGAAGGTGCAAATGACTGAAATAAGACAAATTTAAAAAATGATAAAGTAAGAGCAATAGAGCATAACATATGTAAAAACTAAAAAGATCTCATTTTAACCTCAGATTCTTCAATTCTTGCCAACAGAATCCTCATTCCACTTGCTTTGCGACCAGATTCTCCAAATCCCACAATTGGGTGATTCACAAGTCCTTCCTCCAACATATTCAACTGAACTAACACAACATTGGATCAAACATCTTACATCAATATTAGTTAAAGTTGGAAATTTACTTACACATGCCCATGAATAATATGATAAGGCTACGAAACAAAACGGAGAGAGAAGGTACTAACTTGTCTCTTTTGCCATCTTATGTAAGCTTTTTTTTTCAGAAAATTCGGTTCGAGAAACAGAGGATAATAACTCGAGAGGAATCAAAAGAGCATCCATTCTTTTCCCCACTTTTCCAGCCATTGCATTGAGTAGCCCTTGTCTTGTTCTAATGTCCATCGCCTCAGAAATCTGAGTTTACAACAATCATTATTATTATCAAGCACAACTTTGTGGGGTCCAGAGTCTACTAGTTAATAACATGACATAAGGAAGTAGCATATACTTTATATAACTAATAGTAATATTTGTAATAGAACTCCTATCTGGTAAGAGCAAACCTAAACTCAGTATGGTTTCTAACAGTCCCCATCAATCATGTCCAACATGCAAACAAACCATATATCATACAAGCAAAATAGACTACTATATAAAACAATGTATATATAAAACAGAAATATAGTTTGTACCTCCATCTGGACACACATTGTCTCCAGTAGGCTAGTCAAACCAGTCGATTGTTGGGATTGATTTGTAACTTGTTCACTCTTACTCCTTCCAAGCTTCTTCAACAATTTGGATTTCTTTTCTTTTTTCTTCTCCTTTGATGGCACTATAAGTCCCCTACTTAAACAATCATTACATAATAGTCAAAAGGTAGTTTGGCAGATTTGTAGTCCAGACAGAATCAATCACAGCAAAATAGGAATTCAAAAGAAATGCTAAAACTATGTGTGTGTACAAAATAAAGTTCATGCACAGAGCCAAAGATAGAAAAGAAAGAAAAGATACCCCGAAGCTCCTGCAGCAGCCAGAAGGATTTCATAGGCAGATTCACGAAGATCGTCATCAGTTATACCTGAGAAATGACCAAACACATAACTTAACACACCAATTTCAGAAGATGATAAAATATTTTCATAAAACTTTCCATCATTTGTGTTTACCTGTTGCAAATGAAGGCAAACCCACAACAAGATCAACAGTATCATTCATTGTTCTCCTTGAATACCTACGACTATTCAGTTCCTCCAAATCATCATTATCCTCAAAATCATCAATGTCATCAACAGTTAAATTCTGAGCTGGACCCGAGTTAAAAGATTTTGAGTTGGATATAACTGGTTCATCCTCTTCTGTTGCCTCAAAGGGGAGTGATGTTATGTCTGACATAATGGGTGATGGGGCCACAAAAGGAACAGCTGGTGGAGCCCTCCTTGGAGGTGAACCTGATAATTCAGGATTGGTAGCCAAAAAAAAAACTCACCTTCAGACCCTGCATTCTTTATTACACAGAAAAAAAAACAAATAAATGAATAATAACCAAAAAAGGAAGGTGATGCAATGTTCAATGATTCCTAGTAATAAGTGCCCAATGATATATCTACTTCCATCCCCTCAAATCTGCAGCAACTACCAGTATGGGATGTCCTTTATTGATAACAATCTTTGTTCTTCAGAAGTTCTATCAGCTAAATGAAGTGGCACTTGTTTTTTTTTTCTTGTGAACAAACAGCTTGCGCTCAACTTTATGTGTGAGGTTGAAGGCTGAGGTTGTGGCATGTGGCGTTGTATATGCTGCTGCCCGAAGAGTACATGTTCCCCTACCCGAAAATCCTCCATGGTAGGAAGCATTTGAGGTTGAGAAAAGTGGTATAGATGAAGTGTGTAGAGTTCTAGCCCACTTGTATAGTCTACCCAAGGCAGAATATTTACATGTATGCAAAGAAGATGGGTCCTTTACTACAATGTCTCTTGTAACAATTGTCACTCATGAGTCAAAAGCCACAGAAATTGGTAAGATGAAAAAAGAACGTCTATCTAAGGAAAGGGAAAAGATAAAGGAGAAGGAAAAAGGAAAGGGAAAGGGAAAGACATAGGTTAGTTTGTTTCAAGTTGTAAATATGAAGCGATTCTTAGTCTCATTGGGTTACCTTTAACAAGTAACTCCCACAAGTTATTCTTGTTCTCATTAGGTTATGCCTCAACATTTAACTCTAATACATCACTTAGTCTAGAGATTACTCCTATGTAGATAACACCTTAACATGATATCACTGTTTTCATTTATACTTTTAAGTACCAAAATAATTATTACATATTTAATAATTGAATATTAATATATTGGTGATAAACTGAAAACAAAAAAGAAGAATGTGATCTAATTAATATCCGATTTTTAATATAAAAAAATCCATATGATAACAAATTATAGTACTGTATAATTATTTAATTAAATGTAATATTAAAATAGAGATTGTAATTACATAGAAAAAAAAATGAGCTTGCAAGTCTTTCACATATTGAAAGAACTGATCTAGCTGGCTTTCAAATGTGGATGAGGTGGCATTGCAATTTGGATTGAAAACTCTGGTTTTGGAAGCTCTATGACCATTAATATCAATGCATTACCACTCTTCTTTCAATTATGTCACATAATTACATCTCAGATCCTTACAGTCACAATATTCTTTTAAAAGTGGTCCCACACTAACAACTCGAAATACAGATTAAAAACCAAAAGTAATAACAATTGATAAAATAAATCGATGGATTAGTGCAATATTTAATATATTACATTAATATTATAATCATAAATTGGGCCACAAAACAATTTGCAAGTCTTTGGACCTGTGAAATACATTGGGTAACATGACATGATTTTAAGCATATGTGTCTTTCAAAAGTCAAGTAGTGATGCAAATGCTCTAATACTTATTACGGATT
This sequence comes from Lactuca saligna, assembly GCF_052625555.1. Taxonomy (NCBI): domain Eukaryota; kingdom Viridiplantae; phylum Streptophyta; class Magnoliopsida; order Asterales; family Asteraceae; genus Lactuca; species Lactuca saligna. The sequence continues at coordinate 172,621,969 of NC_136424.1, forward strand.
TGAATAAGTGATAAAACCCAACCCATTGCTGAAATTCCTAAACAAAACAAAACATTATACAAAACAAAACGTTATACATATATATTTACTAATTAGTTATGATATGGGATATGTACTGTAATTTTTGTGTAATTGTAATCGGTCCCTTTTGGTAGGATCTTAGGATCCCAATTACATCTCACGATCACTATATTGTAAATCTAAATATGATTATACGTTGGATCCCAATCTTTTAACAACTTTGAGTTGAACGTCCAAGATTTGGTAGAATTTTAAGCACGTTGATGATAAAGATGGCAAATAATAGGCCCAATGTGGTAGATGTTTGAGGTAGTTTACAGTATGCTTTCACGACATTGAGTTGTAAGTATTTCAATACTTTGTTTTGGTTGATTTTAATGCTATATAAATATGTTCTAATGTTTTATATTGTAATTAGATGACATGTAAAAAATGTTGGACAATTTATTGGGACATGCCAAAATGCATGGAAATTTGAACCTTTTCATTTCGATAATGACATAACACGGAAATTGTTCATAAATTTGATGCTTAAGAAAGTGCTATTGTTTGATTTCTTTAATGGGTCAAACGTGGTAAAATTTATTCAAGGAAAACAACATTACTTGCATTTTTATATAGATATAGACAGTGTTGCAAAACTCGGCCTACTCGGCCGAGTACTCGGTCGATTACTCGGAATTGACCCTTTACCGAGGCGAGTAATGTCAACTCGGCCAAAAAATTCGGATTTAGTCAAAATCGGCCAAAAATTGCTCAAACTTGGTCAAAAATCGGACAAACTCGGTCAAACTCGGGCCTACTCGGTCAAACTTGGTCAAAGGGTCAAAATTGTCATAAAAAGAGAAAAGAATCAAGAATTTCAAGATTAATATGTATAATGCACTTAATGATTTATTATTTAACACAAACATGTGATTATTACTACATATATATCTTAAATTTTCAGTAATTATCCACGTAGTAAGACAATTATTTATATTTTAGTTTTTATGTATTCACATGTATCTAATTATGGTTATATATTTCAATCAAATTATGATTTTGACATATATAATTTTCCAAAAAATATTTCTACATGAATTACCGAATTCGAGTACTCTCCGAGTACTCGCTACTCCTCATTCGGCCGAGCAGGTACCGAGTAGTGAGTTCTACAACATAAGATATAGATAAATAAAAACTTTATAGACTGCCTTCTGATTTGGTTCATTCCGATTTACTTAAGATATAGATAAATAAAAACTTTATAGACTACCTTATATATACATTAATTTTGCACGCATGATAGAAATACAATTTGTTAATTACATAAAATTATTTCATGCCTACCATGGACTACAATGAATGTTATTTCCTTGAATTCCTCAGCCTACAAGGTGCCATATCGAATACTGTTGTCCACACACTTCCCAAAAACATGGTGGAGTTGAGCGAAAACATTGTTATATTCTAGACACTGTTTTTACGTTACTCATCTCCGTTCAATGCCCATAATATTTTTCGGGTGGGGCTGCTCTTTTAGTAGTCATCCTTCTGCATAATCAATATTCACATAAAGCTCCATATGGAAAACCCCTAATTACAATATTCTTAAAGTTTGGGGTTGTGCTTGCTTTGTCATAGGAAGACACAAAAGTTCAAATTATTTATAGCCTTTGTTGTTTTATGGGATAGGGTATTAAATACAAAGGATATCTGAGGTAGGATCCTATCTCTAAACGAATTCGTATATCCAATCATCTAGAAAAACATAATGTTCTCCTCCAACATATCAATTCTAATGTGATTTTTTGCATTCAGTCTTTACCAATCTATTCAGCTATTTCCAGACCAACCTTTGTTTATGTGCTATCTTTTGAGATTATTGCCCTTCCTTCGTCTCCATCTATGGATTTGTCTTCTAAAACATCATCTATTGTCCATCCTAAGTCTCCATCATACATTGCCATCTTTCACCATTTTCTACCCATGAATCTACTCCTAACTCTTCCTCTATGGACTCTTGCGAAATTTCTACAATGCATGAGGATTCTACGACCAACAACCGTTGATCCAACCAAGTAAAAAATATACCTTTTTATATTCATGATTACAAGTATTACTCTACTCTATTTTTTCGCATACCCCATCTTCATACGAAGAAGAACTTACCAACCCATTTTTGTAGAAAGCTATATCTAAAGGATTGTGAGCTCTTAATAAGGATTAAACATGTGGCGTTGTCCCTTTACCTTCAGGAAAGATGATCATTGGCTCTAAACAGGTTTTCAAAGGTAATATAACTCTGATGGCTCTATTAATCGATATAAAGCTATGTTAGTTGCAAAAGGTTAAATCAGGAGTATGAAATTTACTATAAGGAGACTTTTTTACCGTATAGAAGTTAAATGCTTTTTCTCCGTAATGGTCTCGGTAAGGAAGTTTATATGAAACCCCCTCTAGTTGTTTCTAAGAAATGGGATCATATTTTTCGTGTAAAAAATGTTTGTTATGATAACAAATAGTGATCGAGAGTTTGATTTGAGAAATTCACCACCATCATTTAGTCTTCGGGTTTTAGTGTTTTACCGCTATCAACTATGACATCAGACATCTCGTTAAAATTGTTGCATCAAGTACTATTCTTAGTGTTATCTATGTGAATGACATAATTATTTTAGGTGGCAATGTTCATGATCTAAAAAAGTTGGTTAATTTTCATTTTGAGCCGAAGTATCCGGGTTTACTTTTTTTGGTATGATAGAAGAATATATTAAAAAAATAACTCTTGCAAGAAGCTAGAGAAAAACCATTGCAAACCGGTGCAAGCTAAAACTGGGTTATGAAGCTAATCAACCTAGTTAATTTTAGCCTTTCTACTTCTATTACAAATCTAGAAATATGCCCCATCAACAACATTATCAAACAAATCATATTTTCAAGGAGTAGAAGATCTAAAAAGCAGAAAATTTCGATAATTGCACACAAACTCCATAAAGAAGTTATCACCACCGCATCAAAAGCCTTTCAATGACCTCCTAGCAATCAAGTCAAATTTACCCAAAAGAAATGGGAGTGAATAGAAAGACATTTAGGAACCCCAGACGCCACCAAATACCAATTCCCACCTACAAATCAATCGAGAGGGAGCGACCTAAGAAAAATGGCCAATCGTCTCAACAAAATAAGAACATAACGAACACAAAATTGAGTACATTGTAATGCCCTAGACGAAAGCCACTCCCTCTTCGAGATGTTATCCAATTTGATGGGCCATAAGAGAATGTTCAACTTGATAGGAACCAATTATGCCACCGAGTCTCTATCCCCTTGTCCTTAGCATAACCTTGTCCAAGATGACACGAGCATACGAAACTGAAAAAGAATCATTAACATCCAACAACCACCTGACTTATCATTTCAATTAAGAAGTGAAACGGTTTGCATTAGAGAACCAAAGTCTGACTAGTGCTCCTGCCCTACTCCGCCCTTAGGAGGTCGCTTCAGGGGATGAAACTCCCAACCAATGTTCACCCGGTCTTTAACCAAGACATCCTTATGCAAGTCCACCGAAACCCTGTGGAAGATTGAGGAAAGGGATTGACGTTGGCATCACGCCAAAAAAAAAATCCGTGAACACCTCATTACCAACTCGAATGGGAAAAGGCCTATAAATTTGTTGAAAAGTATAGAAACAATTTTTTTCCCAACATCAAAGATTCTTATATCATTTAAGGACAGAGAACCAGAAGGTTTCCATGTACATACAAAGGAAACCTCACTACAATCACCTATTCTACTCTCTAAACAAATCACTCAACCTAATCTAAACAGATTATCAAGAATACATCATAATATCAATGAACCCTAATTTTTGAGAGATGAAAAAAACGAGAGAGAAAGTTACAGAGGAACGTGTATGTGTAAAAGAAAAAATGAATCTAATTCCCCAAAAACGCAACTGCCCTTCCTTTATATCATTGCGTCAGGATTGTGGTTTAGATCCCAAAATCCACGCGTCTGATTCTACATAAGTTTGATAAAACGAGTCGCAGTTGTAACAGCCAAAGTTTGGAAAGTCAAGAAAAGAAAGAAAAACCCAATTTTAAGGGGAGACTCGGCGAGTCCAAGGAGGGACTCGGCGAGTCCGAGCGGGATCCGGGTCGAGGTGTAAGCGACCGACTCGGCGAGTCGGCCAAGGTGACTCGGCGAGTCTGGTCTAAGTAAAGAAAACCCTAAATCCTCGGGTTTGCTCACTATTTAAGCAATGATATGTGCCCTAACTCGCCTCCTTCACCCTCAGAGAGATTGTGAGAAACCCTAAACCATTCCTTGTATGATTAAAGTGTTTTGGTGTGGATTGGTAAAGGATTGAAGAAGAAGAAGAAGAAAGGACCTAAAAGAGGAAGTGTAGAGCAAAGATCCAAGGCCAAAGTCAGAGTTCATTGAGGTATGTCCCAGAATTATCCTGTTTTGTGCTTAAAACCTCCATTAGAACACCTCTAAGGCTAGTTTAATGTATTTTCCAAGCTTTATAGTTGTATGGATGCCTTATTGGGTCGAGATATCCCTAGATCTATTCATTTAAGAGTTGTAGAGCCCTGATCTATCTCCTTTTCGAAGTTGCCTTGCATGAGAACCTTAGATCTAGCCTTTATTATGTCTTTTGAGCCTTTTAATCCCCATGGATGTGTATGGACACGTAAAGATAGAATCTTTACGTGTTAATCGAGCATAAGAAGCCCATATCTACAAGTTATATGCACTGGATTCAAGCATAATCGAGTTTTTAGTAACTGCATGAATGCGACTCGGCGAGTCGTTCTTCGGACTCGGCGAGTCGAGCCGCGAGTCCCCGATTTTTCCTCTTTGAGTGATTCTGAGTGGGGACTAGTGAGCAGTAGAATGGACTCAGTGAGCCGGAGGTTAGACTCAGTAATGGAGGGACTCGACGAGTTGTTCATACAACTCGGCGAGTCTAAGGCAATCTTCATAGATTCAAGAACAACTCGTCGAGTTGTTCATACAACTCGGCGAGTCGGATGCAGATAACCTAAGTTTTAGAATCGAAAGGGAACTCATCGAGTTGATGCCATACTCGACGAGTAACAACGAGCAGGGTTGAGAAGTGAGAGTAGGGACTCGGCGAGTCAGGTCAACTGTAAGTTGACTTTGACCGGGAGAGTTGACTTTAGCCGGGGGTAAAAGAGTCATTTTACGCCAATGCAGTTATTAGTATTTGATTGAGTGTATTTGTGGAATTGTAGCCGGGGAGATACTGGAGCAGCAGAAGATAGCTTCCAGAGCCATACACTCAGCAGCCAGTTCACGAGGTGAGTTTCCTTCTAGTAGGAACGGGTCTAAGGCCACAATGCCGGCCCGTTCAGTTAGCAGTAGTTTTCGGGCTTCGGCCCGATGCAGTAGTTAGTATGTTTGATGCCTTCGTGGCTCAGACAGAATTTATGCGCTATGTGTTATGTGTTATGTGTTCCGGGCTACGGCCCGATACAGTATGCAGTATATGTGTTTATGCTAGTTGATATGTTATGCTATGCTATGTTCAGTCAGTTTCCGGACTTCGGTCCAATGCAGGGGGAAAGGCACCAGTTAGTCTGGACTTCGTTCCGATGCAGGGGACAAGGTCCCAGTCAGTTTCCGGACTGCGGTCCGATGCAGGGGGCAAGGCCCCAGTTAGTCCGGACTTCGTTCCGATGCAGGGGACAAGGTCCCAGTTAGTTTCCGGACTTCGGTCCGATGCAGGGGACAAGGTCCCAATTAGTGTCCGGACTTCGGTCCGATGCAGGGGGCAAGACCCCAGTTAGTCCGGACCTCGGTCCAATGCAGTGGGTAAGACCCAGTATGTGCTTTATATGTTATTGTATGGTATGTGGTAGTTTGGGGGAGCTCACTAAGCTTCGTGCTTACAGTTTCAGTTTTTGGTTTCAGGTACTCAGTTTTCAAAGGAGGAGCTCGGGAAGATTGCAATGCACACACCATAGTCAGCTAGCCTGGGATGTTTTACTCTGATAATAAGTTTGTATTTCGAAATAATGCTACGAAATTATGTTATGATTTATGATACGGTTTTTTTTTATGAATATGGTTTTAGTAATGTCTTAAGCGAAAATTTTACTCGTGATTTTTGGGATGTTACAAGTTGGTATCAGAGCCTTGGTTTGAGGGATTCAGATACACTTCGAATGTGTCTGAACTCAAACTAAGGAAATGGTAAAAGGATTTCAAAATAAAGACATTTCGAAAGAAATTTTTAGGAAAGAAAGAGTTTTTGAAAAATAAAAAAATCAAAAAGAAATTTTAGAAAGAAAATAACTTTAAAGAGAGAAATTGGTGTGGTGCATGCAATCAGCCGAGCTCAAGTAAGTACTCCCAAATTACCCATGCAAGTTTATGTGATGACTATCAGTTTCAGTTTCAGTTCCAGTTTTAGTTTCAGTTTCAGTAGAACAACATGCTAGTATAGGACTAAGGATCTAGGAGGATGCCTTATGTGCCTGCTTTATGTGTTTCAGCTTTACAAGATTTGCATGCTAGTATTGAGTAGACAGTAGTAGGATAGCCTGTTTAGGTTATGCCTGATAGTATGAGCTTAGCATTGTATGCTAGTACATTATCTCGTTATGAGAATAGATTTGCTTGAGTAGTTTCCTGTATCCGAATTCTGCTTGCTTTGTGCTTTGTGGGACTCTGAGTGATGGGAGTTAGCCATTAGGTGAATACGTCACATCACATGTGATCAGGGTTGAATAATCTTAGAGTGTTGGATTTGGCCCTATCGCGCAGCTCTTGTTTGAGTCTAACCGTTGTAGGGACGAGTCTTTTACTCGAAGGATTATCTGAGCCTCATTACATGTGATGGTATTCAACTGATGACTAATTAGTATTACAAGGAGGCCTTCAGCAGCTGAGGACTGGTTTGAATAAAGTCAGAGGTTTCCCTAGGGCAAGCCTAGGATGAGAGTGGCAGAGATCAGTAGTAGTAGAGTGACTCGGTGGAGTTGAGGTAACTCTTGAGGAAAGTACGGATAGATGTGGAAGGTAGTATGGGCCCGTACTACTAAAAGCAGAGGATCCGTACTCGATTTAAGAGGGGCCGAGACAAAACCAGGGAACTAGTAGAGTGTGTGAGAGATCCCTCAGCAGCGGTGTGTATATTGATCAGCAGCGTGTTATATTTTTCAGCATGGTGACTTTGCGCGAGATACCAGTTAGCAGTTCAGGTACCAGGGAGGGATCTGGCTCGGGCTCTGGAGCCGGGCAGCTTGACGATCAGATGAAGGAGTTCAATTCCGCAGAGATTATGCGCGTCATTATCGATCAGACTCCAGTTATTTTCGGTTCAGTTAAAGAGGCCTTTATGGAACTTATGGACAGTCATCTTGAGGCCTTTAGGGCCGAGGTGGTTTCAGGGCAGATCGGGGCTCGTCTAGAGCCCGATTCTTATGAGGTTCAGGGAGATCCCATTTCCAGCTTTCGCCATCAAGGGACAAGAGTGAGTCAGGCACCCTGTCTTCAAGAGAGACCTCTGCATGATTGGATAGTTGAGAAGGTTTCGCAAGCCATTCGCGAGGGGTTGCCCGGCTGGTCGCGAGGATTATTGATAGGTTGACTACGAAGATCCATGATCAGACAACAGTTGTTCAGATGATGGATGGGGTTGATAGGGTAGCTCAGGAGCGAGAGCCGGGCGGGGAGTCGGAAAGGAAGAGGAAAACAGATGGGTCACAGGTAGCCACAGGTTCGGGCAAGAGGCCCAAAGGGGCGGATTGGAGATCGAGGTATTATCAGAGCCACAGTCGATGTGAGAAGTGTGGTAGGTCACACTTGGGTGCGTGCAGGAGTGGTAGTGGTGGTGATTTGGGCTGCTTCAAATGCGGCCGCATGGGTCATTTCAACAGGGATTGTACTACTACCATCGCCCAGGGGCTTGACCCGATGTGTTTCCATTGCGGTCAGAGAGGTCACAAGAAGGCCCACTGTCCAGGTGTGGATGCAGCAGAGTAGGTGATAGCTCCTGCGTCTATGACTTCGAGTACCACCAGCGGGTGTCGGGGCCAGGCTAGGGAGCCTACGGCTCGAAGCAGATTGTACCGGTTGATTGCAGCTAGGGTCCGGGCAGCACCGGGTGTTGGAGGTATGTATCTTTTGCCTTCTTGTCAATTATTATTCATGATATTATTGTTATGTTGCTGCAACGATATTTATAAGCGTATGTTTTGGGGTATCATATTACCTGTTTGTGATCGAGTTTTATGCCATCTGCATACCTTGGGTTTTTGGTTAGTAGTCAGGGGATGGGTTTGATCGAAAAAGGTTACTTAGGGTGCAATAAGTGTAACATGCCTTGGAGGGACTCGGTATGTCTCGCTAGTTCGGAGCTGTATAAGTTTTAGAAATGGAGTGGTTAGATCCCTAGCTTTGATAAGCGTGGGATTCCTCAGCAGATTAATTATGGAATGGTAGCAAGGATTTGGATTTCTATTCATTGAGTAGCGAGGTGTGGGCAGGATCGAAGTGGGGGAGAACCCTCCGAGTATGCGAGGGCAAGAGCACGCTGACCGGAATGAGTGCGCAATCTTTGAAAAGAGAGGATAGTAGCATAGCAATGGGTGGATCAAGGAGTTCAGAAGTGGGAGTTTGGGGAACTTCCCAGCAGTTAGTTCATGTAATTGATATGGTTAGTAGCTGATTGGGAATCCAGGTTGGAGGACCACCGATAGGACTTTATTGAGGTGGAAGGAGGATCTTGAGATCGGTTAGCAAGAGATGTTTCCGTGTTAGTAGTCAGTAGTAGAGACAACATGTAGGGTTGTGTGGATTCAGGAGTTGGAAGTTTGGAAACTTCCCAATGTTAGTTTCATGTTTCTGGATTAGTGGACGGTTGGTGCGGGAACCAAGTCGAAGAATTCCTCGACGGAACGCTAATTCATCAAGGATATAAGATGTCAAGGTTGATGCAGCATCCAATGATTAAGGAATGATTTTGAGAAGTCAGGATGAGGAATTGCTAGCAGAACTAGGGATAGTCAGGAAGTCCTCAGAATAGTGATCGGTAAGCAGTAAGATAGTAGTAGTAGTGTTGTAAGTCTGTGGGGGTAGCCGTGTAGCCGTAGCATTTGCCGGGTTAGTAGACAACATGAACACGTTTGGACGCAGGGGAGAAGCAGTAGTATCCACCAGTTCGTGTGCAACAGCAAGCATACGGAAATCCACGTGTTGGATTTCGAATTTTTCCAGAGTCTAGTCATGGTTGAGCCAGTAATGCGATAGATAGATCGTCATCACAGTCATGAGATCAGTGAAGCAGCGAACCATTGGGGCTCATGTATGCTAAGGGCTACCATTAGCCTGGGAGCCATCATTATAGTCTTGGATTTGTTGATGTTTGGATTCGACGTTTGGACCCGGTCGGTTGGATCGGGAGGTCGTTAGGACCACAGTAATAGGATGACCAGTGGAAACTAGTTCCAAAGTAAGGTTTCGTTCAGGCAGTTCAGTGTTGCAGGCAGTCCAGTGTTTCAGGCAGTCTAGTGTTTCAGGCAGTTCAGTGTTGCAGGCAGTCTAGTGTTTCAGGCAGTTCAGTGTTGCAGGTAGTTCAGTGTTGCAGGCAGTCCAGTGTTTTAGGCAGTTCAGTGTTTCAGGCAGTTCAGTGTTCCAGGCGGTTCAGTGTTTCAGATGTTTGCAGTATTTTTGGGCAGTATTAATTTTGTGTCAGACTGCAAGTTCAGTCTTATTAGTTGGACCTGGGTGGTCTCAGTTCATCCGGAAGCCAAATTTGAAATAGCAGAATTTTCAGTCAGTAGTAGTGCGAGTATGCAACGTATGGTAGGATTCAGTCAATTGTTCGTAGGGTGCGCGACACCAAATGGTAGTAGAAAGAATGCCCAGTGGATACTGGAGACGATGACCTGTACTGGGAGTAGCGGGAGTAATAGACTTGGTGGAGACAGGATCTTCACAGTGACGGAAGAGGTAGGTAGTTATGGAGCATCGCCTTGGGAAGGTAAGGAAATCATGCAAGGAAAGAAGGGGTGAACCCCTACGGGGTCAGTGCAGTATTTGGAGATTATCAGAAGGATTTTCGGTTGAGTGAGTTGCACTTCCAGAATGTTCAGGGTCAGGATGGACCCGAGATTATTATCTGTAAGGATTGGCACTGGTCTGAATGACTGAGCAGGTGGCCAGCGAAGGTAGGCAGCTGGTGTTAGAATGAACGGTGGGGTATCGGAGGCAGATCGCAGTCGGTGGATCGTAGCGAACTTCGAGGATGAAGTTTAGTTTAAGTGGGGGAGAGTTGTAACAGCCAAAGTTTGGAAAGTCAAGAAAAGAAAGAAAAACGCAATTTTAAGGGAAGACTCGGCGAGTCCGAGCGGGATCCGGGTCGAGGTGTAAGAGACCGACTCGGCGAGTCTGCCAAGGTGACTCGGCGAGTCTGGTTTGAGCAAAGAAAACCCTAAATCCCCGGGTTTGCTCACTATTTAAGCAATGATATGTGCCCCAACTCGCCTCATTCACCCTCAGAGAGCTTGTGAGAAACCCTAAACCATTCCTTGTATGACTAAAGTGTTTTGGTGTGGATTGTTGAAGGATTGAAGAAGAAGAAGAAGAAAGGACCTAAAAGAGGAAGTGTAGAGCAAAGATCCAAGGCCAAAGTCAGATTTCATTGAGGTATGTCCTGGAATTATCCTGTTTTGTGCTTAAAACCTCCATTAGAACACCTCTAAGGCTAGTTTAATGTATTTTCCAAGCTTTATAGTTGTATGGATGCCTTATTGGGTCGAGATATCCCTAGATCTGTTCATTTAAGAGTTGTAAAGCCCTGATCTATCTCCTTTTCGAAGTTTCCTTGCATGAGAACCTTAGATCTAGCCTTTATCATGTCTTTTGACCCTTTTAATCCCCATGGATGTGTATAGACACGTAAAGATAGAATCTTTACGTCTTAATTGAGCATAAGAAGCCCAGATCTACAAGTTATATGCACTGGATTCAAGCAGAATCGAGTTTTTAGTAACTGCATGAATGCGACTCGGCGAGTTGTTCTTCAGACTCGGTGAGTCGAGCCGCGAGTCCCCGATTTTTCCTCTTTGAGTGGTTCTGAGTGGGGACTCAGTGAGCCGGAGGTTAGACTCAGTAATGGAGGGACTCGACGAGTTGTTCATACAACTCGGCGAGTCTAAGGCAATCTTCATAGATTCAAGAACTACTCGTCGAGTTGTTCATACAACTCGGCGAGTCGGATGTAGATAACCTGAGTTTTAGAATCGAAAGGGAACTCGTCAAGTTGATGCCATACTCGACGAGTAGCAACGAGCAGGGTTGAGAAGTGAGAGTACGGACTCGGCGAGTTGGCGGCCCAACTCGGCGAGTCAGGTCAGCTGTAAGTTGACTTTGACTGGGAGAGTTGACTTTAGCCGGGGGTAAAAGAGTCATTTTACCCCAATGCAGTTATTAGTATTTGATTGAGTGTATTTGTGGAATTGTAGTCGGGGAGATACTGGAGCAGCAGTAGATAGCTTCCAGAGCCATACACTCAGCAGCTAGTTCACGAGGTGAGTTTCCTTCTAGTAGGAACGGGTCTAAGGCCACAATACCGGCCCGTTCAGTTAGTAGTAGTTTCCGGGCTTCGGCCCGATGCAGTAGTTAGTATGTTTGATGCCTTCGTGGCTCAGACAGGATTTATGCGCTATGTGTTATGTGTTATGTATTCCGGGCTACAGCCCGATACAGTATGCAGTATATGTGTTTACGCTAGTTGATATGTTATGCTATGCTATGTTCAGTCAGTATCCGGACTTCGGTCCGAGGGCAAGGCCCCAGTTAGTCTGGACTTCGGTCCGATGCAGGGGACAAGGTCCGAGTCAGTTTCCGGACTTCGGTCCGATGCAGGGGGCAAGGCCCCAGTTAGTCCGGATTTCGTTCCGATGCAGGGGACAAGGTCCCAGTTAGTTTCCGGACTTCGTTCCGATGTAGGGGACAAGGTCCCAGTTAGTTTCCGGACTTCGTTCCGATGCAGGGGGCAAGGCCCGAGTTAGTCCGGACCTCGGTCCGATGCAGTGGGCAAGACCCAGTATGTGCTTTATATGTTATTGTATGGTATGTGGTAGTTTGGGGGAGCTCACTAAGCTTCATGCTTACAGTTTCAGTTTTTGGTTTCAGGTACTCAGTTTTCAAAGGAAGAGCTCGGGAAGATTGTAGTGCACACACCATAGTCAGCTAGCCTGGGATGTTTTACTCTGATAATAAGTTTGTATTTCGAATTAATGCTACGAAATTATGTTATGATTTATGATACGTTTTTTTTTTATGAATATGGTTTTAGTAATGTCTTAAGAGAAATTTTAGTCGTGATTTTTAGGATGTTACAGCAGTCCAGAAGAACGCCATAATAACAAAAACAACCCCTTGAACCAGATTAATAACAATAAGTGCCACAACAAGGAATAACAATATGTACACAAACAACCGTCTAACAAAAAATAAATACAAAACTAATCAACAACTAATAAACAATGAGACTGAATGTTAAAAAGTAAAAACACTAAATATTTTCAACAAAATCAAAACCTCGACCTCATAAATGGGCTAAGGAACGAATAACACCATTCCAAGGATTTATGCAGGAAGGCAAAGGAACACGTGAACTATATCTCTTTTCTGATCCATACATAGCATTCAAATTCTAAGCTACAATGCATTCAAACTATGAAAAAAAAGTTAACCTCCACTTAAAAAGCATAACCCTATTAACGACAAAGAGGCCTGTAACACCCAGACCACCTTCACCTGACTCACCAATAGCTTATCCCACCAAACTTAATGCACCTTCCTATCTTGGATCCGATCTCTAGAAAAAGGGATCGAAAAGACTTTAAACTCCTTAGAATGGTAAATGGAATAAAAAATATGGACATGAAATAACTCCCTAGACAACCAAGAACTGACTTAAGAAAAGTCAACAAGCCCCCAATAGAAAGAGTCTTACCTTTCCACACTGAAAGATTGTTAATGAAACGATGAACCATAGGTCTCTAAGCCTCATCTCGACCTATCTTCTGCCCCATTGAGATTCCAAGATGCATGAAAGGTAACATGGATGTAACACCTTGTTCTGAAAATGTCTGTTTATGGATTTCAAAGGCCTAGGCTAGGGGCGTTTCGGTTTTTGTGGGTATTGAAGTTTTTATTCGAGAGGTTTGGGGCCGGTGTGTGCCGCTAGAAACATAGGGATTCTGGCCACTTTTTCAGGGATATAAAGTTCGTTGGAAACGGACCTCGGATAAGGAAGATATGACACTTGGAAGTTATTGGCATTAATGGTCCCTATTGGAAAAAGTTGGCAAAGAAGGACCATACATGCAAAGTGAAAGGCGCGTGGGTACGCCCATCGTATAAAGGAGGATGATCGTGGGTGCATTAGACGTATGCCCAATGTACAAGAGGTACACCCAACGTACGTCCATAGTCCAGAAACCCTAAAATTTTGGGCATGCCGCTATAAAAGGAATGATAAGCCTTAAGGGTTAGCCACGATTTGACCCTTGGACAGCCACCACGAAACCCTAATCCTCCCTTGAGTGTTCTTGAAGCTTTGGTGGCCATTAGTGAGCATTTTGGTGTTATAAAACCATTTTCCAAGCAAGGAAGGAGCAAAGCAAGGTGGTAGATCAAAGGAGAAGTTGTAGATCTGGGACTTTTGCCTCTTTCCAGACCCTTTCAAGGTATAAAGTTTTGAGCTTGATGATTGTTCTCTTAGATCTCTATTAGGAAGAGTTTATGGACTCTTTTACTCCAAAGAATGGATCTTTTGATGAAATCTAGTGTTTGAGCTTAAGGTTGCCACCCTTTGACCTAAAAGGGTCCCATAAGCAGTAAACTCTCCATCTTGAATGTCTTAATGGGTTCATGCATGAGATCTAGCCATTTCCATGGAAGTATGTGGTTACATTTCAAGTTTGGGCTCATTTGGTGGGTTTCAAGCCACCAAGTAGTCGACTTTATGGATTAAGACATTAATGAGGATCATGGATATGTGTTTGTAGCTTCTAGCCTGTAATATTAAGCACTTAATGGAAAAGTGGCTTAACAGGGTTGTATGTTGGGCATACAAGCAGGTACGCACGACGTACAAGCCATCAGCCAGTACGCTTAGCATACATAGATGTACGCCCCGCGTACGTATCAGATGTGGGATTTGCGTTTTTGGGCCTCACTTTGGGCTAATTTTTGGGTGTTTGGGCTTGATGGGTCATTAGAAGTCAGATAATATGGGCCAAGAAGATGTTTGGGCTAAGGGTAAGGCCTATTAGAGGGTTTGGGTCCAATTTAGCAAATTGGGCCATTAGTGGGCCACTAGTGGGCTTGGTAAGCCTACCTAGTGTTGGGCCTTTATATGTTATGGTTTGGGCCTTAGTTATGGACCAAGTTGGACTAGGGGGTAAAATGGTTATTTTACCTGTAAGGAGGATTATTGTTTTGGACTAAGTGATATTTTGGTATTGATAGCTCAGAGAGCCGAAGGAGTAGTAGTTCGGGGAATTGCCAAATAGCTGCCTGAGGAGTATTAGCGGGGTTTTAGCAGTGCGAGGTGGGTCTCCTCACTGTGTGCATGGGTCTATGGCCACAATGCCGACCCATTATGTTTATGTATAGTAGGAAGACTCGGGGGTTAACCATAGGCATTATTATGATATATGTTCCGGATTACGATCCGATGCCGGGCGAAGCTCGAGGAATGTTACTATGCTAGTTATACTTGTTTTCTGTGTGATACTTGTATGTGCCTGGTAGGGAGGTGAGTGTGGGCGAGGTTCCGTATCTCATCACTAGCCGAGTATGGATGGGGTCTCGTATCTCATTAGTAGCAGAGCAGGGGCGAGGCCCGAGTTAGGAGGGAGGTGAGTGTGGGTGGGGGCCCGTATCTCACTATTAACAGGAGCATGGACGGGGTTCCATGACTCATCGGTAGCAGGACAAGGGCGATGCCCAACTTATGCGAGGCCTTAGATCCGGAGTATAGTAGAGTATGTTTAGCTATTTGTTATGTGTTATGTTATATGTTTGTATGTGTTTAGTGGGCGAGGCCCAGAGACAGGCGAGGCCTATGAGAAACAGATCTGTATACCAAGCGAGGCCTGATGTCGTGCAAGGCCCGATGCCGGGCAAGTCCCGATGCAGCGGGCAGGGGCCTAGTATGTGGTTATATGTGTAGTATGGGGAACTCACTAAGGTTCGTGCTCACAGTTTTC
Organism: Lactuca saligna; assembly: GCF_052625555.1. NCBI lineage: Eukaryota > Viridiplantae > Streptophyta > Magnoliopsida > Asterales > Asteraceae > Lactuca > Lactuca saligna. The sequence goes on from NC_136424.1 coordinate 172,637,238, forward strand.
AGTTTGGTTTCAGGTACTTCCAGTAGCGGAGGGAAGAGCTCGGGATGACTGCATCACACCCACCATGATGTTTTAGCCTGGGATAATTTGCTCTGATATGATATGTTTAGACATGATACTCTAATTAAATATGTTTTGAATGAATGGTTTGATAACTATGGTTTTTATTATAGTTTTAAAATGATATTTTTTGGATATGATTTTTGGGACGTTACAATGGAAGCATCACACCTAATCAAATCGACGACCAGAACCCGATGAAACTGCACCCAACTCTTTCTTGGTCTTAAAGTGTTTCCTCATGGCACTCATATTGATTTCTCTCAAGCAAAATATGCATATGCTCTTCTTTCATGTACCGACATAATAGATTTTAAGGTTGCTAATACACCCTTAGATCTAAACTTTCATCTCACATGGTGTCTCTTGTCTCTTATCTTACCGTTTACCATCAACTCGTCGGTTCTATATACCTCACAATTACTCGTCATGATCCTGCCTTTGCTGTTTACATTGTTAGCTAGTTCTTGGCGTATCCTTAGATGAATCATTGTGTTGTAGTGTTGTGTATCCTATTATTCATTAAAGCTACATACTTCATGGTCACATCTTCTCATACTCCTCATCCTTTGAGCTTCATGCCTTCTCTTATGTGGATTAGGATAAGGATATCACATTGCTTTACCATGGGGTTTTGTTTCTTTCCTGATCATTTCAAGGTGATCTAAGGAAGTAGATCTAGCACCGAAGTTGAATATCGGGATGTTGCAGACACTACTCAAGAGCTTGTATAGTCGTGTTGGCTTCCATCATATATCCGTCTCTCTCCTACCGGTTGTCATCTGATGTTAATAAAAGTGTCACTAATATTCTCCGGAATGTCTTGTTTCATGAACACCCCAAACACAGATTTATTGTCATTTTGTTTGGTGACACGTGACTTGTACTCATATATCCTTAACGTTTCTCCCATCCCATCTCATTAGTGAGGGTGTTATCTCATTGGTGAGGGTGTTAATACATATAATTAATTGATGGATTTGATATATAATCTACTATAATAGATAAATGTTTTTTTTACCATATGTCCTCTTCTCCTTCATTTGGATACTTGGTATTTTCTAAAATTTTTAAATTTTCTATTTTTCACTTGTTATTTTATTGTATTTTTCATTTTATTAAATTAAAATTCCACATTTAATGTGTAATTTAATATATATGTAAAGTATTTATTAGAAAGAGTTTATATATGTAATGTATTTAATACATTAAAGTTTCAATAATTTTAATAATTCAATTTTTTTTTCATTTTTTTTTATAAATTTAAACTTTTCAAATTGTTAAAATTTCATATTTTTTAATATATGAGTGTCACACCTAGTTAGTAATATAGAATTTCTTACCTGGGAACGATATAATGTTTGATCCATGTTACAAATTTTATTAATTTCTTTTATCATTTAATGACAATTTGATAAAAATTGTTAAGAACCTAGACAACTATACATTTCAAATAAATATTTACCTAAATACCGTAGTTTTCAAATTATTTAAAAGATGTTTTAAAATAAAAAATGGACCCACTTTATTATAATAAAATAAAAAACTTAATAAATCCATATCTTCCCTAGTTCTTCATGAATCATAATTTGCTCGTCGGAGACCAAGGCCGTCATCATTTTGAAATCTTGTAGAAAAGATAAAAGCGACTAACAAGTAATATTCTCCGACATTATTCAACTGTTGGGCCAACTGAGGAAGAGGCAAGGGTTCGTAGGTGATGCGTATGGGCAAGGCGGAATTCACCGCCGATGAGCAGAAATGGGTTTCTCGATGGTACAGGAATGGTTCTTCAACAGGTAATACAAGGAGATCGTTCACCAACCGTTCATCACCTGCGCCTCCTGTGGGGGAAGGGTAGTTCAAAACTTGTTCAAAACTCGAGTAGTAAGTAGTGTGAGTTGTAATAATTAAAACATATAACTAGCTTGTTGCATAATGTTCATGTTCAAAAAATCAATTTGAGAGAAGAAATGATTGAGAGAGAACTTCTTTCTTATTACTCTTCTACAGCTACAGAACTATTACACATATATACATTAAATAACATGACTCATCAAGAGCGCCTAACTAACTTGTAATAACTGTCATTTTAGCTTAGCTAACACTTAACTAAATAAATAACAAGTATTATAAAACGACAACAATACATATGCATCTATTTGTAAAATAATGTATTAAATGATATCATTTCATCTGCTAGAATACGTGTCGGCTGTTAAAAAAATGTCTTTTTTTTTTTTCTTTCTGAAAAGATGATAACCTGCATCATTAATTCATTATAATGAATAAGTTGACGAATATAGGTTTAACACCAGATAATTATTTTTCAAAACTACATACACAATCATAGGTTTAACACCATTTTTAAAAACTACATACACAATCATAAAGAACACGTCGAATAGTTTTCACACTAAAAAGTCACAGACCGAATATAAAGGCCGAAGTTCGGCAAGAAAAAGTATCATGCGCAACGAAAGTTTCCACACTAAAAAGTCATAGACCGAAATTCCAGACTCCACTACATATACAACTCCATGATAGGAGCATACTCGTTGGAGTGTGGAATTCCAAATAAAAGGTCGAAGTTCAAATCTTGATATATCTACTATCTAGAATATTGTTAACATGACAAGTGACCTCCGAAGTGATATATAGGTCTAGGACAGGTTAAATCTTAAGCCTCTAAGATGATATAGTTTATTATTTTTCTACTATACTGATCTACACAACCACCGTGAGTGCCGGAAAAGCTTGACTCTCTTAAGAGCGGTGTATCTTTAGACGCACACAGCGTGGCACCATAACCATGAAGACTGCATGTAGTATGATTCTATGGTTCCACACTTGTGTGCGTCTAAAAAACATCCTCTTAAGCTTCTCTCGTTCTCGGTGCATGTACTTGGCAAAACTAACCTCGATATTCTACGAAACGACGCCAGATATAACTCTCTGGAAAAACTAAATATGTCTATAAGAGGAAACGAAGCCATATATATATAGCGCACGGATTTGTGACAAGCGTTTGTTCCTGAGGGTGAAGCACTCAAAATCGGTGTTTGCCACGTGACAGAATATTTGGAGCACACATATGTTGGCTACGTGGCATAAACATGTCACTTTGAACAAATGGATTCCACTTTTAATGTTTATCTTGTAATGACTCATTTCTAATTAGACATTATGAAGGACAAAGAGATTATGGAACAAATTTTCTTGTTAACATAAAATAAATAAATAAGTATAATAATTCTATTTCCTTTTTAAATATTCTAAAAAATGTATCATAAACTTATATATTATTCTTATTTTATAACATTTTTATAAATATATTATTATCTATCTTAACTTTATATTATTTCGATAAAAATATCTAAAAATATAATCAAAAATATAATTTTAATAAAAAAATAAAAATCTCGAAAATATAATTAAAAAATACAGAGGTTTTTCAAATGTTTTAGAAATATGGGTTTACATGTATGGGAACATGATATAAGGGGGGACTTACTTAAAAAATACCATCACATTTAGCTTTAAATTTTGCATCTCTTATCTTTTTGAAACGTGTAGGGTGTGTGGCCAGGAATACAATCCATTTTTTCTTTCCAAAGAAAAATTAGATTATTATTATTATTATTATTTTTTCTTATACATCTTCTTATATATTTTTTTTTAAATTATGATAAGTATAAATCTATTTAAATTTAATAAATTCACAAACTTAAACTTAAGTGTATAAGAAAATAATAAAAAGAAAAAATAAGAAATTATTTGATTTCTGATTTCCAAATATATATTCTCTTACATGATGAGAAGTAGGAGAACGGTTGACGGTTTTCTCTCGTTGTGACCTCATAGGCTCATCGGAATCATCATAGACTTACGAAGTTATCGTTCTCGCATCACACACACACATATATATATATATATATATATATATATATATATATATATATATATATATATATATATATATATATATATCAAGGTTGTAAAAAACTATCGACGTTAGTTAGTCGGTAGACTGTGGTTAAGGGATTAACTGGGTAGACGAAGATTAATCTAGGACCATTTGTAACGTCCCAAAAATAAGACCCGAAAATTTGATTTTTCAATTTTTAAAACAATATCCCAAAACAGCATCACAAATCCCAAGTGGAACAATTGTATAAAAAACAACATAAAATATCAAAGTTATCATGAAAAACGGAACAATATCGTATGCGCATTGCAATCACCCCGAACTCTTCCCTTTTGGACAAGAAGTACCTGAAACATAAACTAAAAACCATAAGCACAAAACTTAGCGAGTTTCCCCCAAATACCACGTACCACACATATCAAACATATAATGGGCCCCGACCTAACTCACATAATGGGCCCCGCCCACTGAGTATATAACGAGCCTCTCCCTAACTCATACAACGGGCCCCACCTACTTAGTATAACGGGCAACGCCTTAACTCTCACAACGGGCCGCGCCTAACATACAATGATACAAGTATAACAAGTAATGTCATACATATTACCCTTTGGGCCCCGCCTACTAAGCATACATACATATGCAAGAGTCATGCAGACATCTAACACACTAACATAATAAACCATGGGTTGGTATTGGTGCCTTTAACCCGCTAAACTACTGGCCCGCTAAAATCCCCACGCTATCAACAACATAATAACATCTAATTAATAATTGGATCCCGAGTCACACAAAGAGTCTAAACTAGGGTAAAAGACCTTTTTACCCTTTTCCTAACTTGGCCTACGGCCAAGGCCCAAACCAACTGTCCAAAAGACCCAAACGTCCAAAATTATCACCCAAGGCCCAAAACTGGCCCAATTTCCAACTAGGCCCAAATCCCTTTGTGGGCTTTTAACCAAATGAGTCCAAACTAGAAATCTGATGGCCCAACAAAACCCCAACACTCCTAAGGGCTACACTCTGCTCAAAATCGAGAAGCCCAAAATCGAAGCCCATCTGTTGAGTATGCTGGGCGTACTCAGCTCGTACGCTTACCGTACATGCTCTGCGCTAGTACGCACAATGTACCAACTCGTACACTCGGCGTACTCTCCAGTTGGCCATCCCAAGTCCAAAAAGCACTTAATCCATTCAGCCCCTACTCCATACTCTTAGATCTAGTCCTAAAAGATGCTTTATCATGTAAATTTGGTAAATTTACGTGCGTGAATGGCTTAATGGGTCTCTAGAGCTCAAAAGAGCTTAACCAAGGGTCTTAACACATGCATGAGTCCATGTACACCATAAAGTTTCCATTTTTATGCTTCAGGGACCCCTAAAATGTCCAGATCTAAAAGGTTAAGCTTCTGAAAAGGCCTTGGCTCACAATAACTAACCAAAAGGGACCAAAATAGCCATAAACAATGTGACAACCGTCAAATCCTGGTCAAGTCAAAGTCAATAAAAGTCAATGGGTTAGCCGATAAACTCATTTAGTGCTTGTGTGATATGGTATAATCTATGTTTTCCTGTGTACAACTTTCTATCATAATACAAAGTATCACTCAGAAGTGTCAAATGTTCAGAAATTCTAAAACCCTAACCAGAGTGAGTGATATAACGACTCTATAATGCATTGTTACATACCCTTTTGGGGTGTAAAACACTTATAATGAGGCATAATGAGGTTTTCAAACCTTTCATTACAAGGATAAACGCTAGAAAAGGCCAGAAACAAAGCCCCTCTAAATCTCTCTCGCTCTATCTATTTCTCTCTCTCTCTCTCTCTCTCTCTCTCTCTCTCTCTCTCCCCCTCTCCCTCCCTCCCCCCCAAATCTCTCTCAACTTCTTCATAAACATCCATGCCATTCTGACACTTCAAATAATTGAAAATCCCTCGAAACGGGAAGAAAATGCGAAAAATAGCACTTTGGGAGCGAAACCTCTCAGGAGGCGAAACCTCTCAAGAGGCAAACCCTATCAAGAGACGAACCCTCCTGAGGAAGCAAAACCTCCTGATGAATACCTTCATCGGGAGATTTTGCCCTAGCACTCGGAAGCGAAGCCCTTTCGTTTCGGTCGCGTTCACTCGGCAACAAAGGATTTTCGGCCGCGTCGACCAGGTTCACCTCCGGACACTCTCACCTCTGGTCGGCCAGGTTCGCTTCGCCTCAGCAACCTTTGCCTGCAAGCCCTACCGAACCGAACCTCCCTTCCTGCAGCGAACCTCCTCTCCCACAAACCTTCTCTAGTACCGAACCTCCCCTCCTGCAGCGAACCTCCTTGCCCATGAACCCTCCCTAGTACCAAACCCTCCCTTGGGTCGAACCCTACCTTAGAACCGAGACCACCCTCGGTCCGAGACCTACCTTCGGTTCAGCCACATTCGGTCCAAGCTACTATTCGGTCCTTAGCCTCGTGAACTGAGACCCTCGCATCCGAACCTCTCAGTCTCACAAGTTCGCTTCTTTTCCCGGTTTTCAACCGTTTTCACGTTTTAAGCCCGTTTTCGATGATTTTGAATGGGGATTTTCACCCAAATTCATATTTTGAAATATGAGACCGCATAAATTCATATCTTACCCATATTTTTGGGGAAATTCTTATTATAGAACATATTTTTGTACAAGATATTATCTAAGGGATGGTTGACTTTTCCAAGAAGTTATGACACCATACCCACTTTATGTCACTATTCACACCTTACCATGTCAAATCATTGTCCTTTTTATACATTTCGCAACACTCCATCAGATTTACTTACACAAAACCCACATAAAACTCTATATTCTCCTCTTCCCAATAGCTTCATTTACCACACTCTTCAATCAAATATTCTTTTTTTTCCTCTCTCTCTCTCTCTCTCTCTCTCTCTCTCTCCTTCTCTATTTATCTCTCTCTATTTTCTCAATTATTCTCTGGAAACAAGAACTCCAGGAGGTCACGCATTCTTCCCTTACTTTTGGTAAGTTCTTTACCATTACTCTTAATCATACTTCATTCTTTCACTTAAAACATGGGTTTCTTATACAAATATTGTCAAATTTGTTCTTAGGACCTTCAAATCCTTAAGCATTCTCCAAGTGTTCTTGGCTTGGAAACCTCCTTTTCTTTAACCAACCATCTCAAAGAATCACTCAAGGTGAGTTCATACCCCCTTCTTTTCACGTTTCATATAGTTTTTTAGGGGAGAATACAAGTTACAACATCAAAACATGCTTAATCTCAAATGACAACTTTCAATAGAATAGTTATGGCTCAATCATGAACTGTTTTGACCATCTTAAACTCATAACTTTCAAAACTGTTCAATATAAAAATAGTCCAGGTTTATACCTTTAAAATGACTACTCGCACATGTTCATACGATTTTTCTACAACTTATGGTGATTTTTATACTAGTTAGGAATCATTAAAAATGATAATAATTTTTTTTTGGGTATACTAGTCACATTTTATGAACTTACAGAGTTTATGGATTTAGATTTCGACTCACGATGATTTTTATGTGATTTTTACAAAAACAGTGACAGAAAAGTAAAACTAGATACACACGGTTTACAAGTTATTAACACTTTGTAATGTGTTGAGCAAAGTGTTTATCTATGATGACTACATATTTATTTGTGTTTTCTGTTAAGTTAAACTTAAATAACAGAAATACTCTTTCATTATAAGGATTCTTGGTCATTACAAACATACATGATGAACTATAATAAGTATAGTTTATGATTTGCTATATTACTATTCACTATGAAAATGTTCAATTCTCACTACAAACGGGTTTTTCATTACTATGTACATTCATGATAAGCTATAATAGGTATAGTTTATGTTACATCAACTCTACGAACTTACTAAGGAGGGTTATACTCCTACTACAAAAAGGTTTTTTGATTACACTACACGTAAACTTGTTAAATCCGTTTGTGAGGTACTACTTCATTGTACTCTTAGACTACTAGTTAAAATCCTGTAGTTATAACCAGAGTCTCTTGTAGGGAGAGCGTGATACTTGTATATAGATCTATATTGAGATTTACAACCGACACCTTAGTTGCATGCAATAGCTAGACTGATAGGTCTAGGGTGACAAATGTCATAACATTCCGATGCCTAAAGAACGTCATCACAAGTTACTATGTAAATCAGTATGGTTATAATAATTCACATAGGGAAATAACAACACCCATAGTTTACAGGGATCTCTACATTCAATATGGGTTTTATTTTTATAAAACCGTTTACACTATTATAAGTATGGTAAAGTACTTGTGCATTTTGGTCTTTGGGTCTTAAGACTGCAACTCATTTTATAAGGAAAATATTGGATTTTTATTGTGCAAACATTACATTTACAAAGAAAGGTTTTCAATTATATATACAAAAGCTTATGCACTCACCAACGTAATCGTTGACACTCTTTCAAAATTACTTGTATTCTCAGGTAATCAATAAAAACAGGTGACTACTAGCTTTTGAGGATGGAGCGCTTCGGCGTTAGTCAAAATTTTTTATCATTATATTGTAATCGATTTTGAAAAATATGCTCTTATAAAACCATGTAACTTTCTCGATTATATTTATGATGGTTGTATTTACTTTGAGCACTATTATACTCGTTGTTGTGATACTATACATGAAGTCCTCCACCCCCGGACGTTTCCGCCATCCTTGGTTTGGGGGTGTGACAAATAAGCCTAAAAGAAGATATATACAATGAGTTAACAAGTTATATGGACTTTATACCTCAAAAGTAATGAAATAGAGAAGCTAAATATGGATCTCTAAGTTCTTCTGCTAAAGATTAGTCTTCAATATTCTCATTCTACCTCTTCAAGATGCACAAAACACACCAAAGATCTTTACAAGAGCTCAAAAGCACCACACAAAGGCTAAGGGATGAAATTAGGGTTTTGAAGATATGGATGTTGGGTAAAGATGACCAAATGAGGCTATCATATGGTTTATATAGGGTGCAAGCCCTAAAATTAGGGTTTTATAATTGCTCACGTATGCCATTCGTATTCCACGTACGCCCAATGTATGTACGTGGATGAGCTCCGCGACCATGATAGGCTAGTACGCTTGTACGCTAAGTGTACCACTCGGTACGCCCTACATACTAGATTAAGTATCATTTTTGCAAACTTATTAAAATAGAATTTTGATATGAAAGTTACCAAATTCAAGTGCTATAATTCTCTCCCACTTGAATTAGGCTTCGTCCTCGAAGTCCGTTGCTCCAAATAACTCTAGATAGTGCTCCTTCATCTTGTCCTTCGGCTCCTACGTCCATTCAGAACCCTTGCGATGCCGCCACTGGACTTTCAGCAACTCAACAACTTTTTTCCATATGGTTTTCGTCTACTGATCAAGAATCCCTACCGGTCTCTCAATATAATTCAGACGGTCATCCACCTGAATATCCTCCAACGGTCCCACCGTAAAATCTTCCACTAAGCACTTTCGCAGCTGAGAGACATGGAACGTGCTGTGAATCTAACTGAGCTCATCTAGAAGATCCAAGCAATATGCAACCCGACCCAAAACCCTGAAAGGACCGATATACCTGAGGCCCAACTTACCCCTCTTCCTGATTCGGATGACACCTTTCCAAGGTGACACCTTCAGGAGAACCATATCCCCAACCTGGAACTATAAGTCTAATCGACGTTTGTCGGTATAACTCTTCTGCCAATTCTGAGCTGTCTGAAGCCTTCTCCAAACCTGTTGGATCAGTTTGGTAGTCTTGAGTACCACCTCGGTAATCCCAATAACCCGTTGACCGACCTCACCCTAAAAAATTAGGATCCTGCATTTTCTCTCGTGGAGCATGTCAAAAGGAGGTCGATCGATGTTGGTGTGATAGTTGTTGCTATACGAAAATTATGATAATGGAAGATACGTATCCCAAATCCCACTGAAGTCTAAAATACACGCCCAAAGCATAACCTCTAAGGTCTGAATAGTCCACTTGCTCTGACCATTGGTCTGCGGACGGAAAATTATGCTGAAATGGAGACCAGTACCCAACTCGTCATGGAACCTCTTCCAAAACCTGGAAGTAAAACTAACATCCCTATCTGAAACCATGGAAAATGGCACCCCGTACCGTGCCACAACCTCCCTAGTATACACCTCAACAAATATTTCCGCTGAAATACTCTCCTGGATAGGGATAAAATATGCGCTCTTGGTCAATTGATCCACGATGACCTAAATCGAATCCAACCATCACACAATCCGAGGTAACTTCATGATGCAATCCATGATAATATCCTTCTATTTTCATACGGTAATCTCTAACGGTTGCGTCTTGCCGTGAGGTTGTTGATGCTCATCCTTGACTTTCTTGCAATTCAAGCACCGCTCCACATACCAAGCCATATCTCGCTTCATACAGGGCCACCAATAATCAGGATAGATATCTCTATACATCTTTGTCGCCCTGACATGAATGGAGAACCTAGACTTTTGCGCCTTCTCCATCAGAACCTGACACACATCACCCCAATACGAAACCCAAACTCACTGATGGAGAGTCAACAACCCAACGACTATCATAATTGTAGGAAGCCACCTGACCCACCATACACTCACTCTTCTGATGCTCTTCCTTCATAGCCTCAACTTAAGCCTCATGATTCCACTCCAAAATTGGAATAATCACATTCATTCTCAAACATATATCCCTGATCGGAACCGTGACCACCTTGCGGCTGAGAGCATTGGCCACCAAGTTGGCCTTGCCTAGGTGATAAAGGATCTCACAATCATAATCCTTCACCACATCCAACCATCGGCACCGCCTTATATTCAGATTTGGATGATCCATCAGATACCTCAGGCTCTTGTGGTTCGTGTAAATAGTACAAATCCTCGCATAAAGGTAATGTCACCAAATGTTGAGGGCGAAAACCACGACCCCCAGCTCGATATTCGCCTCATGAGGCTTTAGCTGCCTCGAAGCATAGGCATTCATGCAACCCCTATGCATCAACATTACCCCCAAAAATGTGATCGATGCATCACAATAAACCACAAAATCCTCCACACCCTCTGGCATTGTCAAAATCGGTGCATCATACAACCGCTGTCTCAAGGTCTCAAAATCTGCCTGCTGTTCAGGCCCCCGGCGAAATGTAACCATCTTCTTTGGTAACCTAGTCAAAGGAACAACCATCTTGGAGAAATCCTGGATGAATCTCCGATAATAAACTGCTTGACCAAGGAATCTTCGAATCTCAAATGGAGACCTCAGAATCTCCTACCGCATCACAACCTCGACATTGGCCGGATCGACCAGAATACTATTCTAGTTGATAAGGTGTCCCTGAAACTGCACCTTGCACAAACAAAACTCACACTTAGAGTACTTTGTGAAAAGTCTCCAGCACCTCCCTTATATGCTCCTCGTGCTGCTCTTGGTTCTTAGAATAGACCAAAATATCATCAATGAATACAATCACAGACCGATCCAGCATCGACATGCACGCACGGTTCATGAGAACTATGAACGAGACTGGAGCATTGGTGAGCCCAAAAGGAATCTGTGACATCCCCATTTTCACGTCCAGAAAAGACCGATTTTGTTTATGCTTGTTTGAAAATCAGAGTAATATTTTTCATAAAAGTGTTGCAGAATTTGTTCCCAAAATAAAATATGAGAAAGATTTATCAGAGCATTTCTGTAGAAATGTAATTAAAAAGACTCAGGATGTCATGTTCGATACAGATTAAAAGAATAAACAGTAAAATATAAGCCTTACTACATTATTTCATATCTATAGGCCTATATCCGTAATCCCTCATCAAAAACATCACATCTATGCTCGAGCGCCACTACCTGTAATACATGAAACAGAGTGGGTCAGGCTTGGGTGCCTGCTGAGCACATAGAGTTTTTAACCCACAATAAATAAGTTTATTAATTTCATCAAACAACAATAACCCGATTACCCGTTTCCGTTATCCTCACATTACGTCCCTAAAACAACTATCATAAGGGACCAAGACTAAGGATTAACATCGGGATGGACACGAATGCTAAGGGGATTCCTCAGCAATAAATGTCTTTAAGGAAACCATGTGGGGGATGGAGTACACCAGTGAACACATCGTTCACAAACACCTACAGGTTACGAGCCTGCTAGCGTTCCACTGGACTGTTTAGAAGAGTCTGTGGTCGTCATTCATACTCCGCTAGATGACAGAATCAACAACAACAACATCGAGGCCTCTCATCATTTTATCACACATCGTCTAATACATCTACCCATGTTTTACCCCAACATTTTTGTAGATATAAAATAAATATACAGTTTAAATCATGTAAAACTTGTATAAAATCGTTCATCCAGCATAGATAGCAAGTATACAGATGATATGCACACATATCACGTAGTTTATATAAAATACTTCATATCTATTTGTAATACGAAAGGGACCATGCACTCACCTTTCAAGGTGGTGACTCCGAACTTAAACAACGCTTCGTTACTCTTGAAACAATTTCCTTCGTCAAAACAGTGGGTTTTAAAGAAAATCAGGCTTTGCTTGGAGCAACGTTTTGAAACCGAAAGACCCTTTTTCTCGGGACTCCGGGAGCCTCGGGGCTTTCTTTGGGTGCTAGGGGGTTTACCTAGGCTTAGGAGGGGTTTAGGACCCTTAGATAAAGAAAGAAACTAGAGAGAAGTGATTTTGGTGCAAGAAATTTGGCTGCCTTCGCAGGGTATTTATAGGCCCAGCTCCTCGGATTACACTGGGCGTACTAAGGGCTACGCTGGGCGTAGTCTTCGGATAAGAGCGACACCTCAGATCTAGCTGTCTCGCACACCGGATGGATAAGACTTGAAGGTACGCTGGGCGTATCGAATCTTGTATGCGGGGCGTAGGGCGAAGCGACGTGGCATTCATCGGATGTGAGGCTGGCCTTCATCGGACGACTCAGATCGAGCCACATCTACTCGCATCAGATTTCGTGATTTTCAACTCTAACTTCTAAAGATCATAAATTTTGCATACGAGCTCCGTTTTTGACGTTCTTTATATCCATGAGAAGGAGGGAACGTACTCTACAACATTCATTTTGACTCTGTCGACTAATTTTGACTATATTTTAAAAGTTATATTATTAACAGGCCGGGATAGGTTTGGTCCGTTAAAAATTCATAACTTCTTCGTCCGACGTCCGTTTTCTTCCATTTTTTATCGTTACACAACTCTTAATGAGATCTTTGATTCTCATTTAGGTTGTGTCGGCTAAAAACCGCTCGATCTAATAATCAAACTTCGGGCTGTACACCGCTAAGCCGAAACTTCGAAAAATCATAACTTCCTCATACGTAGTCAGATTTTGGCGTTCTTTTTATGGACGCTCTCGGTTTAAAATATTCTACAACTTTCGTTTAGATTACTAAGGCTAAAAAGTCTTCTATTGTATATTCACTTTTAACGCTTCCCGGTGTCGTGCCGGTTCCGTCGCGAAATTTCGACGGGTCATAACTTCTTCGTTATAACTTGGATTTTGGCGTTCTTTATATCCCCAAAATCCTTGTTTCGACCACTACAACTTTATGTAAAGATATCGGGCTTATCTGACACTTAAATTTTGATGCTTATTTTTATCCTTTATTTATTATGCCTTTATAATTAAGTAATAAGCACACAAATACACATAATTCACATAGAATGCAAATATTTCATCTTTATTACTTCAAAAAGAGTTACAATAGTTGACCTAGACTATTAAATTGTCTAAAATGCTTAGCCCCGAAACCCGGGCGTTACAGCATCGCCGTGAACTTGTAATGACCATAACGAGTTCAGAAAGCTGACTTCTGCACATCATCATTCCTGACCCTCATCTGATGATAACCCGAACGCATATAAGTCTTGGAAAACCAAGATGCACCCTGAAGTTGGTCAAAAAGGTCATTAATCCTCGGGAGTGGATAACGATTCTTCACCGTTACCTTATTCAGCTCCCGGTAGTCAATGCACATACGATGAGACCCATCGTTCTTCTTCACAAACAAGATCAATGCTCCCCATGGTTAACTACTCAGTCGAATGATTCCCTTGTCTAAAAGCTCCTTTAGCTGTGTAGACAACTCCTACATCTCTGGAGGAGCCAACTGATATGGTGTTGTGGCTATTGGAGCCGTACCTGGAACCAGGTCAATCCTAAACTCAACTTAACTCTTCGGAGGCATACGAGGTAAATCTTCTGGAAACACATCCAAATAATCACACATAATAGGCACATCATCCACAATCTCCCCACCCTTATCATGGATATCCATAACATAGGCGACCAATCCGTAACTACCCTGCTGAATATAGCGGCTAACCCTCACTACTGAACACAACATCGCCCCAATATGAGCTCTCTCCCTGAATCACTAACTCTCCCCCACTCGGGGGGAATCTGAACTAACTGTTGTTCACAATCGATCGCCGCCTCATTGGGGCTCAACAAATCCATACCCATAATAACCTTATTCCCACATAAAGGAATGGGAACCAAATCAACCCGATACTTCTCATTGAACAATTAAAGAACACAACCCCGATGAACCCTCGCTACCCAGACATATTGATCTTCTACAATCTCGACATATAAAGGAAAATCCAACTCACTTAGAGCTCCGATAAACCTATTGCTAAGCGCAAGCGACACAAAGGATCGGGTAGCCCGCGAATCAAATAATACCAATACAGAAATACCGTTCATAAGGAACGATCCTAAAATAAAACACATAAATATAAGTGGAAAATTCAATATAAATAAAGAGATAATGAGAAGATACATAACCGTCACCACGTCAGGAGCTGCACGAGCCTCCTCGCCTGTCAACTGGAAAGCCCTGCTCTTCACTACAGGTACATCTGCCTTGCCCATGTGACCATTAGTAATCCGCAGGGTTGCAGGACAGGTGTTGACGCTGGTCCTGCTACAGTCAAACTTGGACAATGGGCCTTCTTGTGTCCCCTCTGATTGCAATGAAAGAAAATCAAATCAGATACCGGGGTGGTGATGGTTGTAGCAGTACAATCTCCATTGATATGACCCATCCAGCCGCACTTGAAGCTGCTAGAACCACCCACCCTACACGCCCCCTCGTGCGTCCTATCACACTTGCCACTGCAGCCTCGACCTTGCTGGCCTCTCGATCTCGTATCAAAAACCTTGGGCATCTTACCCGAATTCTCTGCACTCAACACATAATATAGCTTCCTCTTATTCTCCATCTCTAAATCAATCTCCCCCTCTCCCTCTCTCTCTCTCTCTAGCTCTCGCTATCATATCCTCCAGTGTCCTGCAACTGGATCAACTCACAGACTGTTAGATATCAATCCTTATCATCTCATGGTACCTAGCCTTCTTCATCTCCTCACCACCACATACTGTGGAACTAACAATGCCTTCGCATGAAACATCACGGTGATCTCTGCCACCGTCTTAGTAGTCTGGCGGAGATCCTGGAACTCTCACACCAACTGTTGTACCTCGATCAGTGGTGCAAACTCAACCCTGAATATGGTCACAAAACCATCCCATTACATGGAGTAATTCGCATTGCCTCCTAAGGAATGACCCACCTCCTCCCACCACTCTCGTGCCCTGTCCTTCAAAAGACATGAAACAAGCTTGACTTTTCCCGCCGGGACAACTGCTAGTGCGGAAGGTGTTAGCAACATCCGTTAACCACCTCCTACTCACTATTGGGTTTTTCACCCCATGATAGGCTAGAGTTCCACATGCCCGTAACTCCTTGAAGGTTAATGAATGTGCCCCAATCAAGGCCACCATCTCCGAATGAAAGGAGCTCAAACACTTATCCAAAATCTCCAGAATGCCCTCATTAACCGTTCCAAAGATCATAGGAGCCCGCTCAATAATACTACATGTAATCTTAGATGATATGAACTCTCTCGTCTAATCATCTAACTGCTCGGATCCAGAACCTGAACCCGATCCCTTACCAGCACCACAACTGCCAACTGATCTGCCTCATAGAGTCACCATACTGAAAATAGTTTATATAAACCATCAGAATACGCATCAAAATATATCGATGGATCAAAAACTCTACAAGCTTCCTGGTTTCATCGCTACTCTCCTTGAATTGAGTACGGATCCTCTACTTCAAGTAGTATGGGCCTATACTACCTTCCACATCTATCCGTACTTTCCTCAAGGATTACCTTAAATCCACCAAGTCACTTTATATCCATACAATTAACCCTCATCAAGATAAATCTCCTGATAAGTCTATTTTATGAATGTACTAATTTGCCATAAATCTGTTGAATTGATGTGTAATTGCCCAAGAATGGCACTACTTTGATGAGTTGTTGAAATTTATATGTAGGTCATTATATACGACTAAAACGGGGTGGATACTGCAAGAAAAACGATCAAACTGAACTTAACAAGCATGGGAGACGAATTGCTCAAGGAATGAAGAAGAATGGTGTTGAGAAATTTGACCACTCTTCAATGTTTTGATCATATCTAAATATCTAGAGCTCCAATTGACATGAACAAAGAAGTTCTGGAAACTAGACAAAATTTACTATAACTTTCATGTTTTGCATTTTTACTGATTCTATGGTTTTCATCACCAAAAAGGAGCGACAATGATGAGGGACGTCCTAGAACGCGTCTAAGACGTCCCCTAGGACGCCTACCCATTTTAGGCCATTTTCAAGTGCAAATCAAGGACGGAAGAAGGCATGTAAAACGCCTAGAAGGATGCCTAAATGTCCTATATAACATCTAATACGCCTATTAGGACGCCAATGCGGAAAACAGCTCCAAAAATCAGTTTTTCAACACCTGTTTAAAGGAGATTTAACCCTAATCGACTTTGGACTCCTCCCCTGCGATTTTCACCAGTTTTGGAGGGTTCCAAGCACTTCCAAACATTCTCCAAATGCATTTTTGATCATCAATTTCCAAATCTGAGGCTACAAATTACCAAGTTCATCATCATTCAACAATTAAACTCGTTCAACCGGTGGATCTTCATCAAACTCCAGATTTGGTTACTACTTCTTCAAGGTTTCATCGTTCCATGATTGATTGATGATTAGACTTTATTATTTTTATGATTTCAAGTTTGTTTATGAATTTTAGAATGAATTCCATTGTTTTTATTCAATTTGAGTGCTTTTTGATTTGTTTGGAAAGTTAAACCATTAGGGTTACTTCCGGGGATGTTTAGGACTTATGGATAAACACACTTGATTATTACATGATTCTAGTTAATTTTAATTGTTTTTTTATGCTTCATGTGATGATCTTTGCTAATGATAATTGAAATTGGGTTGTATGAATTTGTTTGATGTCATAATTAAGATAGTTTATTGCCAATTCATCATTTGTTCCAAGTTCACTTAGTTTAGGAATAAAGACAAGTGATTGAATGAACATATATTATTCCAACTTATGATATTGAATGTTAATACGGTAATAGGTAGTTGTAAGACACTTTATTGCTAGTTCACTAATTGTTCCTAATCCATTTAGACATAGGGAGTAAGACAACTAGTTGAATGAACATATTGTGTGCCCAAAACTACGTGTTACAGGTTAATAAACCCCAACTGCATTTAAGTAATTGAACTAGGATTTTAGGGAAGAAAGTGTGTGAATCTGTCTGTCCAACAACTGAAGCGGGGGTACCTTAGTTTTCTCATTTATAGTTTCGTTTTAATTAATAAATTTCCAAGTCTTTTTGGTTAATCTTTGTTTAAACATTTTCGTGACAATTACAAGTAATATATTTTCCATTGACTATTTTGACACATAGTTTGACCATGAACTCCTCGTGGATTCGACCCTTACTTACCCTAGCTATCTAGTGGTTTTGAGGTTATTTTTGATTGAGACAACGACCTCGATCAAAATTTGGCGCCGTTTCCGGGGAGATTGTGCGCTTAACGATTGTGTTGAAGTTGTCTTTAAGTTTTATTTTATTTTATTTTATTTTTAGTTTAGAATCTTCACTATTTTACTGTTTTTGTGTAGGTACACCGGTGTCTGCAAACAAAGCACAACATATATATTCTTGGTGATATTCGATCGTGAATGGAGGAATATAATTACATCAATCAAGACATGTGGTGGGAGAATGAAAATCTAGGCCAATATCATTACTATAATTATGATCCATATGATGATGATTGTTGGTTGATTGGCGATTCATCTCAAAACCAACACTATGAATCACCTTGTTTCCCGGAAGATCAAGAATCAAATGAATATTCATTCAGAAAAAAGTTGGATCAAATGATAGAGATATTGAATGAAACCTTCAACAAAGAAGAAGACAACTCCAAATCAATTTCGGCGATTGAAGATCAACTAGAATGAATAACGAAGCAGTTAAAGCAACAACCATCGGGCAAACCTTCGGACACTACCCAAGTAAATGAGGTTAGTTTTCTATGCAATGATAACATTGTGCATAATCCTACACCACCCGAACTTGAGGTTGTGGTGGAGGATCATACACCTTTAATTGATAATGATACCCACAGGATGTTTGAAATCAAAGAAGTTGTAATTGAATTGGAAAAGTATAATAAAGTGTTTCATGAGTTAGAAGCGTCCAAAGTTGGGGAGGGGTTTGTGGAGGCTAATACCACCCCATACCCAACAACTTTTATAAAAACCGACCCACAACTTCTTCTGATGGATTCTAAAATATTGGCCAAATACAAACAACCAAGTATAATCATTGATCGTCCTTTTTTGAAAACTATATATGATCATATTAGTTGCCAGGAAGGTGCGATAAATGTGACCTTTGTAAGCCATAAATTGAGACTCCTATTATTTGGACCTACTAATGATCCTCCAATTAGTGGTGACCTGTTTGTAATCAATACTATTGATGATTATGTTTATGAGCATACCGCAAATGTGCTCTATGGCACCACCCACAATTTGGAGAAAATTTTATCATGTAACAGGTCAAAAGCATCAGATGATTGCATGAGTCAACACAAGAAAATAAGATTAGGCAATACGAAGCATGATTATACACACTCTCAAAAATCAAAAATGAAAGTGTTACATGATATCAAGCATCGATTAAAGAAGTTTACTAGATGGAAAGATGCATGGCTCTTCAAAACAAGGTTTAAGCATCATCGTGGAAGGATTAAACGCAAAATAGTTGATTTACATAAGGAAAAAAAGGCTTTCCAAATGATCCGGTTCCTCAAAGTAAGGTGAACGACCTCATGGTTGGATTTCAAAGAAGTCAACTAACATATGATCCTCCATAGACATTGGATGAGGTAACCTGTCCCGCTAATGAAGTTAAACTTAGCAATTTTGGAACTTTGTGGGTGTGTTCACTGCAAACCCTCACGAGACTTCACTCGTCCACTAGGGGTAACCTAAGGGTTTAAAAGGCTTGTTGCACGTGCCAAGTGCAATTGTGGACCCCGACGAAATTGAGGGCTAGTTAGTGTAATTTATTTTTATTTGATTTCATTGTGTGCTTGTAGTTCTTTTTTATTATTATTTTAGGAATTTGTCTTTGGATGCATCGAGGACGATGCAATACTTAAAGTTAGGGAGGGGTGTACATAAAAAGAAAACTGAAGATTGAAGAAAAAGTGACAATTTTTTTTTAAAAAAAATCATAATTTTTTTCGATTTTCGTTCGGGCATAACGGAACATTATGAAAATGCCTCAAGTTAGTGAAGCTTTTCAAGAACCAAAACCTATTCTACCATCAGGTGTGTCGTCCTCCTCATTTGTATTATTTATATTAGTTTTGATGATTTTCATTAGGTAATCATTTTGGGATAAATGAATGTTATCTTAATTTTTTATTATCTTATTTTCCCGAGTTGGTCACGATGAAATATGTGATGAGTTAGTAGCTTCTTTATATCTTGAATGTAACTCATCAAGATGGAAAATGATAGGAGTTTCGTACATCGAGTCATAATATCTATTTAATATTGATTTTGTGGGTTGCTCAGCCGGTTTGGGAATACTTATATTTGTTTAAAATTTTTATGTGAAATACCCAAGTGTTTGAAAAATGAAGGTTTTTGGCTCGAGCCTACGATCTTTCAATTGAGGACCCAACTGAACAATATGTGTCATCACGCTCTGAGTACTTGGTCTTACTTACTCCTGCGCATTTGGGGTTGGGAGGGGACTATTATTATTTTCACACAACCAAAAAGCATCAAAAAGATATTGAAAAACTTCAAAGTATATATAATCAAGCTCAAGTCAAATACTAAGATGATCAAATCCGATGAAGTCATTAAAGAACTTGAAGAATGCTCAATCAAGACAAATATGAAGAAAAGTTCAAGTTGAAGACATTTGTGTGAAACAATATGTGACCCCTCGATAGCGGGAGTGTATGGGTTGGTCCATTAAGTGTTACCGACCGCGCTAACTATGTTAGTGAACCTTGAAAAGGGGACTTTGGCAATGAGTTCAACTGATTACTCATGAGGTTGATTAATGGAAAGGGTTCAAAAAGTGGATGGTTTCAAACAACAAAGTAAAATAAGCATAACATGTGTTTTGAGTTTAAAAGTCTGGAAAGGAAAATAATAATCCCAAAATCAATATATTGTGCTATCAAAAATATTGTGCTAAAATGTACGAAATTCGTGATTCCATTGAGTTTTTCTTAAGATGAGAGAGTAAGCCTACACTGATTATTTCAGGCCAATCTCGGGACGAGTTTGGAATAAAGTTGGGGAGGTTTGATAAGTCTATTTGATGAATGTACTAATTTGCCATAAATCTGTTGAATTGATGTGTAATTGCCCAAGAATGGCACTACTTTGATGAGTTGTTGAACTTTATATGTAGGTCATTATATACGACTAAAATGGGGTGGATACTTCAAGAAAAACGATCAAACTAAACTTAACAAGCGTGGGAGACGAATTGCTAAAGGAATGAAGAAGAATGGTGCTGAGAAATTTGACCACTCTTCAATGTTTTGATCATATCTCAATATCTAGAGCTCCAATTAACATGAGCAAATACGTTCTGGAAACTAGACAAAAGTTTCCTATAACTTTCATGTTTTGCGTTGTTACTGATTCTATGGTTTTCATCACCAAAAAGGAGCGAAAATGATGAGGGACGTCCTAGAACGCGTCTAAGACGTCCCCTAGGACGCCTACCCGTTTTAGGCCATTTTCAGGTGCAAATCAAGGACGGCAGAAGGCATGTAAAACGCCCCGAAGGACGCCTAGACATCCTATATAACATCTAAGATGCCTACTAGTGAGAAATCCTAAAAAAGCACAAAGAAAGCAACATTCGAGCATCAAGTAACCAGGACCAAGCATAACCTAATTAGGCCATCCTATCACTGGCTGATCAGTACTAGCATAAAAATCTACAAGCGCATACACAAGCATACAAAGGAATCTCTCCTAGAATTCTATCATGCAAATACTAAGTAGAACCTTATCCCTAACTAGCATGCAATTCACAAATTCACAAATCAAATCATATTAGATAACATGTATGGGTATTTTAGGAAATCTTACTTGAGCTGGATCGATTGCATACACCACACCCCTTTCTTGCATTAGAAAAACCTTTTGTATTAAAAACATTTATTTTGGAAATTTTTACCAAATCCTCAAGTTTAGTTCATACACACCAGAGAGTATGTCCGAATCCCTCAAACTAAGGCTCTGATACCAACTTGTAATGTCCCAAAAATAAGACCCAAAATTTTCATTTTTTAATTAATAAAACAATATCCAAAAACATCATCACAAATCCCAAGTGGAACAATTATATCAAAAACATCATAAAATATCAGAGTTATCATGAAAAGCGGAACAATATTGTGTGTGTACTACAATCACCCCGAGCTCTTCCCTTTTCACCTGAAGTACCTGAAGCATAAACTAAAAAACCATAAGCATGTAGCTTAGTGAGTTTCCCACAAATACCACATACCACACCTATCAAACATATAATAGGACCCACTTGATGAGTGTAATGGGCTCCACCCTAACTCGCCTAAAGGCCCCTCCCACTAAGTATAACAGGCCTCGCCCTAACTTGCATAATGGGCCCCACCCACTGAGTATAACGGGCCTCGACCTAACTCTCACAATGGGCTCCGCTTCGCATACAATCATACAAGTATAACAATTAAGGGAATACATGTTATCCATTGGGCCCCATCCACTAAGCATACATACACATGCAAGAGTCACACACACATCTAGAACACTAACATAATAAATGATAGGTCAGCATTGGTGCCTTCTACCCACTAAACAGATTGAGGAAGACTCATCCTAGACTGCTGAATCTCACAAATAAATCTCTATTTGATGGCCCACTAAAATCCCCGCATTATCAACAAAAAAATAACATCCAATTAATGATTGGATCCTGACTCACACTAAGATTCTAAACTAGAATAAAAGACCTTTTTACCCTTTTCCTAACTTGTCCCAAGTCCAAGGCCCAAACCAACTGTCCAAAGGTCCAAACTCCTAAAATTATCACCCAAGGCCCAAATATGGCCCAATTTCCAAATTGGGCCCAAATCCCTTCGTGGGCCTTCAATTAAATGAGTCCAAACTAGAAATCGGATGGCCTAACAAAGTCCCGAAACTCCTAAGGTCCATACATGGCCTAAAATCGAGAAGCCCAAAACCGAAGCCCATCTGCTGAATACGCTGGGCGTACTCAGCTCGTACGCTTAGCGTACACGCTCTAGGGTTAGTACATGTGTGGATTCAACTGATATTTCAACCTTAGTTTGAGAGCTAGTTCCAACTATAGATTCATTGTCAGTCATATCCCGAATTTCTTCAAGGTCAACATGACTCCCACTGACTTCTTGATACATATATGTTCTTTCTCTCAATGAACACTCCTTTCGAGCTATAAGCACCACATTATCATGGGGATTTAAAAGAAATATCAAAATTATTGAGTGAATAACCACCATGTAACCATTATCATATCTTAATTCAAGTTAGCCATTGGTTTCTCATCTAACGAAAGACCTTGCAACACCATATCTAAATATGAGGGAAATTTCCAAGTCCACATTTCATGATGTGTTCTTAGCAACACCATTACTTTATGGTGTTCTTGGAGAAGCCAATTATCGAAACCATTCTATAATCTCTAAGATTATCATATAACTTGATACTAAGTTATTCTCATTTCTTTCAAATTATAGACCATTTTTCTTCCTGCCCAATTGATTCCCCTATTTGTTCTAATATTATTTGAAACTTTTCAAAGTGTCATACTTATGCTTAATCATATAAACATAATCACATCTACTAAAACTATTAGTAAATATGAAGTAGTAGTGTTTGTCGTCCCTTGTGGCGGATCTGAATCACCTCCTTCACATTTCCCTGTGAATGGTAATTTATTCATCTTGCTAACAAGATTCACATACATCATCCAACTTCAAGTTGAATGATTCCAAATCCGGTCCAATTGGAGCTTAGCGATGCGATTCTTATTTATGTGTCCAAGGCTATTATGCCAGAAACACGTTCTTATCTAAACTATTAGAGGAATCAAAATCAAAGTCATGCTTACTATTATTAGAAACACAAACTACAATTTCATGAATGCCAATTGGAAGAAGATGTTATAAACATAAAACAACCATCTTTATAAACTAGAATATTACATTTCCATTATCAAATGAAATTGATATTCATGTTTATACAACACATAAATGGAATTTGGTTGTAGACGTCTCCAAAGAGTAATAAAAAATAAGTAGATTTATCCTAACTCCATTACTAAGCACAAGTTCGAAATCCTCAATCATCAAGACATGCGACACTCATCCATTCCAATGATTAGTTTTAGGTTTGGATGCTTAACTTCCTTCCTTCCTTTAGATCCTTAAATGCTATCCAAATGTGTTTACCACATGATGCAAAAAGTATCCACAAATTGAATTTATTTGGACTTTGATTATTCAAGTACTTGATGTAGAGTCAAACATTTGACTTTACCATTTCAAGCACTTATGTTAGCTTTGTTTCTTATAATCCTTATCATTGCATTGTGTAACGCCCCGTTTCTGGTACGTATTTATTTTGATTAAATGCTCTTTTAGGAAGAGCTACTCGGCGAGTTGTAGCTCTAACTCGCCGAGTAGATGTCGAGTTGGATGCGGATTCTAAGTGATCTACTCGGTGAGTCCACGCTTGCACTCGGCGAGTAGGCCAATCAGGTGGAGACCCTAATTCTTAGGGTTTGCAACCTATTTAAACATCCTTATAGCCCCCATTTCGGCCTCCATCACCCTCAGAGCATTCCATATCAAACCCTAGCCGTTTTCTTAGTGAGTGTGTATGTTTATTGCTTGTGAAGGCATCTTTGGAGTAAGAAGGAGAAGGAGAAAGTTGAAGAGTTCAAGGAAGAGGAAGTAGATCCAGAATACACACTCTACTGATCATCTTTTCTGGTATTAAATTCTGTACCTTTCTCATTGATCATATAGATCCATATTGTTCCTAAATTATGGTTCTAAGCCCAAAACCCTAGATCCCTTATGAATAGGCGTTGTGGCCGGGTTATATCTTAGATCTGGACACTCATGGCATGCTAGAAGTATAAAGTTTTGGTTGTGGTTGTGATTAAAGTCCCTGTTGAGCCTAAAACCCCATTAAGAGCTTATTTTGGTCATATGAAGCCTTTAAAGCCATGCATGCACGTAAAGTTAGTTAAAAACATGCCCTAGAACTCTAGATCCATGATTTGTAGCAGCTGCATGGCTCAGATCGGACCTGTATGGAAAAAGGGCTGAATGAACTCGACGAGTCCACAGGATGACTCGACGAGTTATATGAAGTTAGCCGTCGACTCGACGAGTTGGAAGAACAAATCGGCGAGTCCGATGGAGTTTGCCTTAGAACTCGACGAGTTATATGAGCAACTCGGCGAGTCGGATGAGTCTCCCGAGCAAAGTGGTGTTTGAGTAGGAAGGCTTCATTCCTTCGTAGTTACACGTAAAGTTAGCAACTTTACGTATTCAGATGGTTCCAAGATTTTCAGATCTACGAGTTAGGAGCCATAGAGCAGATTTGAATATGGTTGTATGGAATCTGCTTGACATAACTCGACAAGTAGTTCCTCAGACTCGGCGAGTAGTTCCTCAGACTAGGCGAGTAGTTCCTCAAACTCGGCGAGTCCGGTCAACTGGAGGTTGACTTTGACCAGGAGGTTGACTTTGACTAGGGGTAAAATAGTCATTTTACCCTCAGTACAGTTATCAGTAATTGATTAAGTGTATTTATGGAAGTTGTAGCCAGGAAGATACCGGAGCAGCATAGTCGGTTTCCAGATCAGTTCATTTAGCAGCCAGTATACGAGGTGATTTTCCTTCCAGTAGGAACGGGTCTAAGGTCACAATGTCGGCCCGTTTAGCTAGCAGTAGTTTCCGGACTTGGGTCTGATGCAGTAGATAGTATGTTTGATGCCTTCGTGGCTCAGGCAGGATATATATATATATATATGTGTGTGTGTGTGTGTGTGTTATGTGTTTCGGGCTACGGCCCGATGTAGTATGCAGTTTATGTGTTCATGATAATTGATGTGTTATGCTATGCTATGCTCAGTCAGTTTCTAGACTTCGGTCCGATGCATTTAGTTCCAGACTTCGGTCCGATGCAGGGGACAGGGTCCTAGTTAGTGCCGAACTTTGGTCCAATGCAGTTAGTTCCGGACTTCGGTCCGATGCAGGGGACAAGGTCCCAGTCAGTTCCGGACTTCGGTTCGATGCAGTTTCCGGACTTCGATCCGAGGCAGTGGGCAAGGCCCAATATGTGTTTATATGTTATTTTTATGGTATGTGGTAGCTTGGGGGAGCTCACTAAGCTTTGCGCTTAAAGTTTCAGTTTTGGTTTCAGGTACTTCCGCAAGTAAAGGGAAGAGCTCGGGTTGATGGCATTGCACGCACCACAACATCAGTTTATCATGGGAATTGTTTTAGCATGTCATAGATATGGTTTGATACAGTCTTGATACAGTTTTCTCGTAATACTTTGCTATGGTTTTGAGATATTGACGTACAGTTTTATTTTATGATATTGACATGATGTTTTAGTAATTATTAAACAAAAATTTTTGGGTCGTGTTTTGGGATATTACAAGTTGGTATCAGAGCCTTGGTTTGAGGGATTCGGGCACACTTCCGGGTGTACCTGAACTCAAACTAAGGAAATGGTAAAATGTTTTTCGAAAGAAAAGAGTTTTAGAAAGGTAAAAGAGAATTTTTGAAATATAAGAACTTTGAAAAGAGAAAAGGTGTGGTGCATGCGATCAGCCGAGCTCAAGTAAGTACTCCCAAATTACCCATACAAGTTATGTTATGAATATTAGTTCACTTTCAGTAGAACAACATGCTAGAATAGGACTAAGGATCTAGGAAGATGCCTTATGTGCCTGTTATATATGTTTCAGCTTTATAAGAATTGCATGCTAACATGGAGCAGTAATAGAGATCATTAGCAGTAATAGTGACTTGGTGGAGTCAAGGTAGTTCTTGAGGAATGTACGGATAGATGTGGAAGGTAGTAGGGGTCCATACTACTGGAAGCAGAGGATCCGTACTCGAATCGAGGAAAAACTGAGATGAGACCAGGAAACTTGTGGTAGTAATCCCTCGAGATATATCAGTATTCCTGACGTTTATTATGTTGTGTTTCAGAATGGTGGTGTTACGCCCTAGACCAGCAATCGGCAGTTCAGGTGTCGGAGGGGGATCAGGATCAGGCCCGGAGGCCGAGCAGTTGGATGAGCAGACTAGGGAGTTTCTCTCTTCAGAGATTACTCGCACCATACTTGAGCAGACTCCTGTGATCTTCGGTTCGATCAAGGAGGGTATCTTGGAGATGATGGACGAGAGACTGAGCACCTTCCATGCTGAGATGGCGGCCATGATGGGGTCACGTACGCTTACTTTAAGGGAGTTCTGGGCATGCGGGGCTACAGATTATCACGGGGCACGAGACCCCATAGCGAGCACTAGATGGTTGGTAGACGTGGCCAACGCCTTCCGCACTAGCAGATGTCCCGAGGGGGACAAGGTCAGATTGGCGTCCTGTCTTCTGAAGGACAGGGCACGAGATTGGTGGGAAGAGATTGGTCATGCCATCGGGGATGACACAGCCTTGGATGCCATGACCTGGGCAGACTTTACTACCAGATTTAGAGCCGAGTTCGCACCAGTTATTGAGGTGCAGCAGTTAGCACGCGAGTTTCAGGTACTTACCCAGACTACAGAGACGGTGGCAAAAATTACTGCAAAGTTTAGGGAGAGGGCAATTCTCGTTCCTCACTACGCGCCTGATAAGGAAATGAAGAAGGCTAGTTATCATGAGATGTTGCGGAGTAATATCCGCCAGTTCGTGAGTTGGTCAAGCTGTAAAACGCTGGATGACATGATTGCTAGGGCTCAAGAAAGAGAGATTGACCTTGAGATGGAGAGAAAGAGGAAGCCGGAGGCGGCTCCAGGTACAGGGAGTGCGGGTAAAAAGCCCAAGGGTTCAGATCACAGAGCTAGGAGTCAGTAGATCCACGCTCAATATGGCAAGTGTAGGAGATTGCACGATGGGGCGTGCAAGGCAGGGAGTGCCGACATCTACAAGTGCGGTCGGACTGGGCATATGAGCAGAGATTATACAGCCACTACTGCCGTTGTTGCAGCATCAGATCTGATTTGCTTCCATTGCAATCAGAGGGGACATAAAAAGTCCCAATGTCCGAGTTTAGCTGCTGCAGGAAAGGTGTCAGCATCTGCTCCTGCTACTTTGAGGATTATAGATGGCCGTCAGGGCTGAGCTGAGACGCCAGTGGCAAAGAGTAAGGCTTTTCAGCTGACAGCAGAGGAGGCACGAACGACTCCTGATGTGGTGATGGGTATGTATTTTGTTTTCCTTATATCCACATTTATTATTGATTATTCCTTATGATTATATGATTGGTATAGGGTCGTTCTCCATGAACGGAATTTCAGCTACAATATTGTTTGATTCGGGGGCTACCCGATCATTCGTCTTTCTTGTGCTTAGCAAGAAGTTCAGTAGAGCTGCTGGAGAGCTAGATTGTCCACTTGAGGTTGAGATAGCAGCTGATAGGACCATTAGGGTCGCAAGGGTACACATAGGATGTTCCCTACAGTTATTCGAGGAGTGGTTTTCAGTAGACTTGGTCCCTATTCACCTGCTAGGAACAAGGTTATAGTAGGCATGGATTGGCTGAGCCCCAATGGGGCGGTGATAGATTGTGAGCTTCAGTTAGTGAGAGTTCACACTCCCAGTGGGGGAGAGTTGGTGATTCAGGGCGAGAGGCCACAACGCAGACCAGTTCTGTGTTCAGCAGCAAGAGCGAGGCGCTACTTTCAGCAGGGTTGCGTCGGTTATATTGCCTATGTTTTAGATGCCCGGGAGAAAGGAAAGACGACAGTTGATGATGTCCCGGTAGTGCAAGACTACCCGGATGTATTCCCAGAGGATTTGCCTGGACTACCTCCCGAGAGACAGGTCGAATTCAGGATTGACCTGGTCCCTGGTGCAGCTCCGATAGCTAAGACACCGTATCGGTTGGCTCCCCCAGAGATGCAGGAGTTGTCTACACAGCTGCAAGAGTTGCTAGATAAGGGTTTTATCAGGATGAGCAGTTCGGCATGGGGAGCGCCGATTTTATTTGTAAAGAAGAAGTGTAACAGCCCGAAATCTCGAAGTATTATTAAATCACATTTTGGGGTGTTTTAAAGGGGGGACTCGGCGAGTTGGAGCTCGACTCGCCGAGTAGGAACACGGACTTGGTCGCGGGTTCGCGACTGGACTCGACGAGTCCAGATATGGACTCGGCGAGTCGACGCTGTTCAGCGGAAAACCCTAGCCGTTTAGTTTGGGACGTATATAAGGGATCTTATGCCGTCATTGTTCGTCTTTTGGCCGATTGAGGAGAACCCTAAATGACTGTGGCATCTAGAGCAAGCTTGAAGGCCATTAGTGACTTTGAAGGAATCGTGGTGTAAGAAGAGGAAGGATTTTGGCCAAAGGAAGATCAAGGGGATCGAGTTCTGAGGTTTGGGGACACAGAGAGTACGTTTTCAGGTAATGTTTCAGATCATTCCTGTTATTTTGATGTGTACACGGATTTAGGGTTTATGAAACCCATTTGGTGATTTGATGGATTATTATGTTGTTATACCAAAGCTTATACCCCAGTAATAGGATGATTAGAGGTCTAGAAGTCCCATGATTGTGTATTTCGGGACCATACGTAATTCTGGAAGCAGTTGATCGACTGCATGGCATGGACTCGCCGAGTCGGATGAGCAGACTCGGCGAGTAGCTTGGAGATTCACTGGGACTCGCCGAGTTTGTTCTTCAGACTCGGCGAGTAGAGTCGGGGTGGCCCCGCGATTCTTCCACGAGGAACTCGTCGAGTCAGAGAGATACTCGACGAGTAGAAAGGGAACATCCAGAAAATTGTGAGGACGACTAGACTCGCCGAGTCGCCAGGGTACTCGCCGAGTCCAGTCGAGATGACAATGGACCGTTGACCAGAGATGACCTATGTGTGATTTCTTAGGGTCAGTTAATGTGGAAGATCAAAGTATTAATAAGGGAGATATTGTTATAGGGAGCTTGTAGCTCGGTGGATCAGGTGCAAGTGATTTCAGGAGTTGCTAACTTCCAGCACCCACGAGGTGAGTTTTCTCACTATACTGTACCCGGAAGGGTTTGATTGTGTGACCGAAAGGTCGAATATGTTATGTGTTACGTTTATATGCCATAAATGGAAAGTTAGTTGCTACGCGTGATATGCATGTTTATGTATGGGCCGGAAGGCAAAGTGTTATGTGGCAGAAAGGTCAGGTATGATATATGATATATGTGCTTTATGTGTTAGAGTAAATGTATTGTGTGCTGTATATGTTTTTGGGCCGGAAGGCAATATGTTATGGGCCGGAAGGCGAATATGTTATGGGCCGGAAGGCAACACGTTATGGGCTGGAAGGCGATTATCTCATGGGCCGGAAGGCATTGTGCAGGTACCGAAAGGTCAGGGCCTGGAAAGGCGTATGTGCGTAAGGTGTATATTGGGGAACTCACTAAGCTTCGTGCTTACAGTGTTTATGTTATGTTGTTTCAGGTTCTTTCAATAACGCGGAATGGCAACGGTTCGATTGTACACACCGAAGGAAGAGTTGTATCTTGGAGGATCCTGGTTGTGTAATCAAATGAAAATGAAACTATGTTTTGTAATCCGAATATGAATAAGATTTTAAACAAGTGTTTTAATATTAAATTGATTATTTAAATGAAAATTTTGCCTTGAAATTTACGGTGTTACAAATTGGTATCAGAGCCTTGGTTTGAGGGATTCGGATGCGCCTTCGGGTAAATCTGGACTCAAACTGAGGAAGTAAGAAAAAGTTTTCAAATAAATAGTTTTCTAAAAAGTGAATAAGAGTTCAAAGAGAAAGCAAGAAAGAGCAGTGTGTACAATCAGCCAGAGCCAGACGGTGATTTCCCAAAATACCCTTACTTTTAAGTTATGAAATATTTATTATGCACTTATGAGATATTATTGCATGTTAGAGACAGGCTAGGTATTTCATATCTTAGGACTAGAATGGCCTAATTTGTGATGCCTTAGCCTAGGGTTTATTGTTATATGTGCGTTATGCTTTTGAATATGTGATGAATGAGAGTATCCAGTTAGAACGCACAAGGGGTGGAGCTACAGAGTTCAGTGGTACCTCCGAGGACGAGCCGAGAAGATGGAGCTATCACAGATAGGGAGTCCTATAAATTCTTCGATGCTCGAATGCTGCTTGCTTTGTGCTTTGTGGAATTCTCGATGATGGGAGTCAGCTACTAAGTGAGTATGACGATATTCAGGAGGTAGATGGCTGGCATCATTAGGAGCTCTTCAGCAGCTGATAGTAGAGAAGTGGGTGGACGGCGGAAGAGACTAGGGAGTAAACCTAGCCGGATAAGTACGATGAAAGAGTAGAGGATTTCGCTGGGGAGCGAGCACGTGCGATGGGATTGGTGAAAGAGCAGGTCGAGCAGCTACTTAGGAGCTCTGGGATGGTCCGTGTGGAAAGTATGGGTAGATGTGGCAGGTAGTATGGGCCCGTACTACTAAAAGCAGAGGACCCATACTTGATACAGGGAGGATTCCGGAGGTCCTAAGGAGCAGATTGAGGAGTGATGTTATGGTTCGAATACCATACATCGGAGCAGATTGCGGAGTGATGTTATGGTCCGGGTACCATACATCGGGACAGATTGAGGATGGATGTTATGGTTCGAGCACCATACATCGGAGCGGATTGCAGAGTGATGTTATGGTCCGGGCACCATACATCGGTACAGATTGAGGAGTGATGTTATGGTTCGAATACCATACATCAGAGCGGATTACGGAGTGATGTTATGGTCCGGGTACCATACATCGGGACATATTGAGGATGCATGTTGTGGTTCGAGCACCATACATCGGAGCGGATTACAGAGTGATGCTATGGTCCGGGTACCATAGATCGGAACAGATTGAGGGGTGATGTTATGGTTCGAATACCATACATCGGAGTGGATTGCAGAGTGATGTTATGGTCCGGGTACCATACATCGGAACGGATTGAGGATAGATGTTGTGGTTCGAGAACCATACACCGGAGCAGATTGGGAGGGGATGTCATGGGATGAGTACCATGGTTCGTAGTGAATGATGCTTGTGGATATCTTGTTATCCGGTCATGATCAATGAGGTAGAGATCGGGCACGATGGGTCTTAGGCCTGTAGACCATGATTGAGTGTGGAGGGGCGTCCTTCGAGAGGAAAGGCGAGTGCCTATCAGAATATTTTGGTAAGGAGTTAAAGGGAGAGGAAAATTTCGATCTGAGTTGAGCAATCAGTCGATAAGGGAGAGGTCACCTTCTAGGTGGGAATTGCTATTTATGTTGTGTGCAAGATACGGGAGGCCTGACGTTTCAGTTTTGGATTTGGGGGGGGGGGGGTACACCCTGCAGGTCGTTATCGGTGATGATTTCCTCCAGAGTGTCAGGGAGCATGTGTGCCGCGAGGCAGTGGCTTATCGTGAGCAGACAGTCAGTTGGGACTGAGGTAGTCGAGGACCACACTACACCTAATTGGGAATAATAGGATGTGTTGTAGTGGTAGCAGTGGGGAGTTCAGTCGAGTGTTGCAGTGCAGAGAGTTTTCGTCTATGCTGAGAGTGGGTCCCTATCCTTGGGACAATTCCGGTGTTGGAACATTGGTTGATGAGTTGAGGTGAGAGGAACGACGATTCTGCGGCACAGTCTATGAGCCAGGGATGTTATTGAGCAGTTGAGATGCTTAGTATTGGATTGGTATGAGATTTGGAACGATTAGAGACAGTCGTGATGAGGAGTTCTTGAGGAGTTCATCAGAGGTTCAGAGTATAGGGGGTCGATTGATTCCCTTAAGGGGGAATTATCGGGCGTTGCGTGGCACTTCCTCGGAGCAGGTGCGATTTCGCTGGTGGAAAATAGTCGTGGGTTAGTTGAGTGTTAATTGGGGATGGTTCGAACCCTAAGTGGGGGAGAACCGGGTGTAGTACATAATAAAGCAAAGATTCGTCAAGAGTGACTATAAGTGAAGTATAGAGATCTGCTATAAGAAATCATGAGACCAGAGGTGTCAGTGATCGAGTGAAGAGGTCAGAGTGAGTTTATGCGGGAAGTACTTGAGGAGGAGAACGAATGTACTCATGATAAGTGATTGGTGTTGTTGCAAGAAGATAGAGAATGATTGGGCAGCCAACCTCCGGGGGCCGATGTGCGTATCCTTGTTGGATTTCGAGCGTCGGAAGAAGGGTTTCGGAGCATTATCAGCAAATTTCGTAGCGACAGCATTTTCTTGTTTTCCAAATCGAGAAGATTAGATGCACCGAAGTTGTAAGGTGAGAAATGAAGATCTAGATATAGGGTTCAGAGGGAATGTATTATTGTGTCTACATGATGTTGGGACACGAGATCGGTGGTCGTGGCAGTATTCTGGGCTATTCGGTTATGATATCCTTACTTCGGAGTTATTCAGGAATCCTGAACTGAATCGACGTGTGGCGTATCAAGTATCTACGGATCTAGTGGGAGTCTTCGAGTATGGACATCCGGGGAGACTATTTGAGAGAGTGGATTTTCGCAAGGTGGGCGTTCGTTATGTTGATTTCCTCCATAGTCTGTGGTGAATATTCGAGTCGCAGTACTCACTATTCAAAAGATGTTGTGATACCGTGTGGAGTCGCAGTACTCATTATATGGCAAGAGAATTTCTTTCGAGCAGAGTATGAGGTGGAAGAGTTTTGAGTTTGGGTAGCCTTGGTATTGAGTTTTTGGAGCTTGGATATTGGGTCGAGGGCGAGACGGGGGCCTCCGCCTCTGTCGGGAGATGCGGTGCGATACACAAGGAATATGCGCAACAGGAACCAGAGATTTGAGTAGGGACGACCCTCGGTTGGATTATATTTTCCGCATGGGGAAAAGAGGATTTTGTGACTTGCGTGTCACTGGGTCGGGATAGTGGTCACGGGGAGAAAGTTAGTGGGATATTTGGATCGTGATATGGGTGACCGTTGGGGGGCTCATATGTGGAGCCAAAAGCTGATCTGGTACTCAGTCTTGAAGAGGAATATGATAAAGGAGATTATCCTGATGACATCTAAGGACACTCTAGAGAGAGTGAACGATTCAGACGCTCGAAGACATGCTTCGGGCATGTGTATTAGATTTTGGAGGAAGCCGCGGTACGTATTTATCCTTGGTTGAGTTGTCCCATATCAACAGCCATCATTAGTGCATTAGTATGCCGCCCTTTGAGCTGTTGCATGGAAGGTGATGTCGGAACCTCGTTCATTGAGGAAAGGTAATGCATGGACCCGAGAGTCCTTGCGAGCAGATCCAGAGCATGTATGATACAGGGAGTAGAGGCAAGGTTGCCAAGCGGATTTCACTAAGTAAGGGAAGGGAAAGGTATGTTGGGGCTAATGCAGCAAGGGTATGTGTTTGCAAGAAGAGAGCTCGTGAGAGTTGCTCTGAGAGTGAGAATGAGTCTCGCAGTCGTTCCGAAATGGATAGAGTGGGCTTTGGATCGGGGATCCGATGATTCATGGTTTCCTAACTCTTATGGGTCGGGTGATCGTTGAGAATTGGAGCAGAGTTACATCTTGGGTAATTCCCGGTTACAGGGAGTGGTGGACAGTACAGAGATCGTGCTTGAGTCGACAGAGCAGATGCAGCAGGTTAATCAGAGGTTAATGATCGTCTAGAGTTGACAGGAAAGTTATGCGGACAGACGCCGTTGCAAGCATGTGTTTCAGGTCGGCGAATTCGTACTTCTGACGGTCTCTCCTTGGAAAGGGGTGATTCGATTCAGGAAGAGGGGCAAGTTGGGGCCCCGATATGTTGGACCTTTTCGTGAAGGTGCGAAGGGAGGACGGGTGGCCTATCGTTTGGAGCTGCCAACAGAGTTGGGATGGATCCATGACACTTTTCATGTGTCGCAATTGAAGAACTATATAGCCGATGAGTCAGCAGTGGTTCCACTAAAGAACAATTAGGTGGATGCGAGCCTGTGTTTCGATGAGAGGCCAGTGGCCATCAGGGATCGGAAGATCAAGGTTCTGAGGAACAAGGAGGTACCTCTGGTATTGGTTCGGTAGTAAACTCGGAAGAGATCGGAAGTGACTGGGGAGCCGGAACGTGACATGCGGGAGCAGTATCCGGCACTAATTTCAGAGTGAGACTTCGAGGGCGAAGTCTGTTTCTAGTGGGGGAGAATTGTAACAGCCGGAAATCTCGAAGTATTATTAAATCACATTTTGGGGTGTTTTAAAGGGGGGACTCGGCGAGTTGGAGCTCGACTCGCCGAGTAGGAGCACGGACTTGGTCGCGGGTTCGCGACTGGACTCGACGAGTCCAGATATGGACTCGGCGAGTCGACGCTGTTCAGCGGAAAACCCTAGCCGTTCAGTTTGGGACGTATATAAGGGATCTTATGCCGTCATTGTTCGTCTTTTGGCCGATTGAGGAGAACCCTAAATGACTGTGGCATCTAGAGCAAGCTTGAAGGCCATTAGTGACTTTGAAGGAATCGTGGTGTAAGAAGAGGAAGGATTTTGGCCAAAGGAAGATCAAGGGGATCGAGTTCTGAGGTTTGGGGACACAGAGAGTACGTTTTCAGGTAATGTTTCGGATCATTCCTGTTATTTTGATGTGTACACGGATTTAGGGTTTATGAAACCCATTTGGTGATTTGATGGATTATTATGTTGTTATACCAAAGTTTATACCCCAGTAATAGGATGATTAGAGGTCTAGAAGTCCCATGATTGTGTATTTCGGGACCATACGTAATTCTGGAAGCAGTTGATCGACTGCATGGTATGGACTCGCCGAGTCGAATGAGCAGACTCGGCGAGTAGCTTGGAGATTCACTGGGACTCGCCGAGTTTGTTCTTCAGACTCGGCGAGTAGAGTCGGGGTGGCCCCGCGATTCTTCCACGAGGAACTCGTCGAGTCAGAGAGATACTCGACGAGTAGAAAGGGAACATCCAGAAAATTGTGAGGACGACTAGACTCGCCGAGTCGCCAGGGTACTCGCCGAGTCCAGTCGAGATGACAATGGACCGTTGACCAGAGATGACCTATGTGTGATTTCTTAGGGTCAGTTAATGTGGAAGATCAAAGTATTAATAAGGGAGATATTGTTATAGGGAGCTTGTAGCTCGGCGGATCAGGTGCAAGTGATTTCAGGAGTTGCTAACTTCCAGCACCCACGAGGTGAGTTTTCTCACTATACTGTACCCGGAAGGGTTTGATTGTGTGACCGAAAGGTCGAATATGTTATGTGTTACGTTTATATGCTATAAATGGAAAGTTAGTTGCTACGCGTGATATGCATGTTTATGTATGGGCCGGAAGGCAAAGTGTTATGTGGCAGAAAGGTCAGGTATGATATATGATATATGTGCTTTATGTGTTAGAGTAAATGTATTGTGTGCTGTATATGTTGTTGGGCCGGAAGACAATATGTTATGGGCCGGAAGGCAACTCGTTATGGGCTGGAAGGCGATTATCTCATGGGCCGGAAGGCATTGTGCAGGGACCAAAAGGTCAGGGCCTGGAAAGGCGTATGTGCGTAAGGTGTATATTGGGGAACTCACTAAGCTTCGTGCTTACAGTGTTTATGTTATGTTGTTTCAGGTTCTTTCAGTAACGCGGAATGGCAACGGTTCGATTGTACACACCGAAGGAAGAGTTGTATCTTGGAGGATCCTGGTTGTCTAATCAAATGAAAATGAAACTATGTTTTGTAATCCGAATATGAATAAGATTTTAAACAAGTGTTTTAATATTAAATTGATTATTTAAATGAAAATTTTGCCTTGAAATTTACGGTGTTACAAGAAGGATGGGTCGCACCGTATGTGCATAGATTACCGGGAGTTGAGTAAGGTAACGGTGAAGAACCGTTACCCACTCCCGAGGATAGATGATTTGTTTGATCAGTTGTAGGGAGCATCTTGGTTTTCCAAGATCGATTTACGCTCCGTGTATCATCAGGTGCTAGTTAGAGATGAGGATGTGCAGAAGACTGCTTTCAGGACCTGCTATGGTCATTACGAGTTTGTGGTGATGCCGTTCAGGCTCACCAATGCTCCAGCTGTGTTTATGGACCTCATGAACTGCATGTGCAGGCCGATGCTAGATCGGTCTGTGATAGTATTTATAGACGATATCTTGGTGTATTCCAAGACTTAGGAGTAGCATGAGGAACACCTGAGAGAGGTGCTAGAGGTTTTGAGGAGGGAGAGACTTTTCGCGAAGTTCTCCAAGTGTGAGTTTTGGTTGTGCGAGGTGCAGTTCCTTGGTCACCTCGTCAACCAGATGGGTATTTTGGTAGATCCGGCCAAGATTGAGGCCGTGATGCAGTGGGAGGTTCCGAAGTCTCCATCCGAGATTTGGAGTTTTCTAGGATTGGCAGGGTATTATAGGAGATTCATCCAGGATTTCTCCAAGATAGCAGTACCGCTCACTCGACTGACCAAGAAGTCGATAACGTTTCGTTGGGGGTCTGAGTAGCAGGTAGCGGTTGAGACCCTCAGGCAGAGATTGTGCAAGGCACCGATTCTTACCCTACCAGAGGGAGTGGAGGATTTCATAGGCTAATATGATGCCTCGATCACAGGTATGGGAGCAGTGTTGATGCAGCGAGGCTGTGTGATAGCTTATGCCTCGAGATAGTTGAAGCCTCACGAGGCTAATTATCCTACGCATGATCTAGAGCTGGGGGCAGTGGTGTTTTCCCTCAAGATTTGGAGACATTACCTTTATGGGGCCTGTTGTACCATTTACACGGATCACAAGAGCTTAAGGTACCTCATGGATCAGCGGAATCTGAACATGAGGCACAGGCGATGGTTGGATGTGTTAAAGGATTACGACTGTGAGATCCTTTATCACCCGGGGAAAGCCAACATAGTGGCCGATGCCTTGAGCCGCACGACAGTAGCATCCCCGATCAGAGACATTTGTTTGAGGATGAAGGTGATTGCTCCGTTATTGGATCAAATTAAGGAGGCACAGGTAGAGAGCCTCAAGGAGGAGACACAGAAGTGTAAGAGGATCGTGGGCCGAGTAGCTTCTTTTGACTATGATAGTAGAGGACTGTTGACCCTTCACGGGAGAGTTTGGGTGCCGTACTGGGGTGGATTACGGAAAGTGTTGATGGATGAGGCCATTAAGTCTCGATTTTCCATTCATCCAGGGGATACAAAGATGTATAGAGATCTTCGACCCTATTATTGGTGGTCCTACATGAAGCGGGATGTCACCTGGTATGTGGAGAGGTGCCTGACCTGCAGGAAGGCTAAGGCAGAACACTAGAGACCTCACGGCAAGATGTAGCCGTTAGACATTCCAGTGTGGAAATGGGAAGACATTACCATGGATTTCATCATGAAGCTTCCCAGGACTGCGAGTGGAGTGGAATCTATACGGGTTATTGTGGATCGGTTGATGAAGAGTGCTCATTTTATACCGATCCAAGAGAGCATATCAGCAGAAAAGTTAGCTAATATTTATGTGAGGGAGGTGGTGGCACGTCATGGAGTGCCTGTTTCAGTGGTGTCAGACCGAGATGTCCATTTTACTTCCAGATTCTAGAAGCGGTTTCACTACAAGATGGGTACTCTCCTCCTTTTTAGCACCGCTTTCCATCCTCAGACGGACGGACAGAGTAAGAGAACGATTCAGACTCTCAAGGGCATGTTGTGGGTATTTGTCCTAGACTTCGATGGCAGTTGGGATACGTATCTTCCGCTAGCGGAATTTTCGTATAACAGCAGTTAGCATGCGAGTATTGATCGACCTCCTTTCGAGATGCTCTATGGGAGGAAGTGTAGGACCCCGATTTGTTGGGGCGAGGTTGGTTAGCGGGTCATTGGGAGCACCGAAGTGATGCTCAAGATGACAGAGTTGATCCAGCAGGTTCGTAGCAGACTGCAGACTGCGCAAAGTCAGCAGAAGAGTTAGGAGGCGTTCAGACTTGGAGTTCCAGGTGGGCGATATGGTCCTCCTGAAGGTATCACCCTGGAAGGGTGTTATCAGGTTTCGGAAGAGGGGCAATTTGGGCCCCAGGTTTACCGGTCCTTTTAGGGTTTTGGCCTGGGTGGGACGGGTTGCTTACCGGTTGGATCTCCCGGCAGAGCTCAGTCAGATCTACAACACTTTCCATGTTTCTCAGTTGAGAAAGTGTTTGGTGGACGAGTCAGCAGTTGTACCCTTGGAGGATATTCATGTTGATAGAAGCCTGAATTATATTTAGAAACCCATAGCGATCATAGATCGGAAGACGAAGACCTTGAGGAACAAGGTGGTTCAGTTGGTGAAGGTGCAGTGGCAGCACCGGAAGGGTTCCGAGTGGACATGGGAGGTGGAGGAGGAGATGAGGGAGCACTACCCAGAGTTATTTCTGAAGTCGACAGACTTCGAGGACGAAGTCTAAGATAAGTGGGGGAGATTTGTAACGGCTCGTTTCTGGTACGTATTTATTTTGATTAAATGCTCTTTTAGGAAGAGATACTCGGCGAGTTGTAGCCCAAACTCGCCGAGTAGATGTCAAGTTGGATGCGGATTCTAAGTGATCTACTCGGCGAGTCCACGCTTGGACTCTGCGAGTAGGCCAATCAGGAGGAGACCCTAATTCTTAGGGTTTGCAACCTATTTAAACATCCTTATAGCCCCCATTTCGGCCTCCATCACCCTCAGAGCATTCCTTATCAAACCCTAGACATTTTCTTAGTGAGTGTGTGTGTTTATTGCTTGTGAAGGCATCTTTGGAGTAAGAAGGAGAAGGAGAAAGTTGAAGAGTTCAAGGAAGAGGAAGTAGATCCACAATACACACTCTACTGATCATCTTTTCTGGTATTAAATTCTGTACCTTTCTCATTTATCATATAGATCCATATTGTTCCTAAATTGTGGTTCTAAGACCAAAACCCTAGATCCCTTATGAATAGGCCTTGTGGCCGGGTTATATCTCAGATCTGGACACCCATGGCATGCTAGAAGTATAAAGTTTTGGTTGCGGTTGTGATTAAAGTCCCCATTGAGCCTAAAACCTCATTAAGAGCTTATTTTGGTCATATGAAGCCTCCAAAGCCATGCATGCACGTACAGTTAGCAACTTTACGTGAAAAACATGCGCTAGAAGTCTAGATCCATGATTTGTAGCAGCTGCATGGCTTAGATTGGACCTGTATGGAAAAAGGGCTGAATGAACTCGGCGAGTACACAGGACGACTCGACGAGTTATATGAAGTTAGCCGTCGACTCGACGAGTTGGAAGAACAACTCGGCGAGTCCGATGGAGTTTGCCTTAGAACTCGACGAGTTGTATGAGCAACTCGGTGAGTCGGATGAGTTTCCCGAGCAAAGTGGTGTTCGAGTAGGAAGGCTTCATTCCTTCGTAGTTACACGTATAGTTAGCAACTTTACGTGTTCAGATGGTTCCAAGATTTCAGATCTACGAGTTAGAAACCATAGAGCGAATTCGAATGTGGTTGTATGAAATCTACTCGACAGAACTCGACGAGTAGTTCCTCAGACTCGGCGAGTCTGGTCAACTAGAGGTTGATTTTGACCAGGGGTAAAATAGCTATTTTACCCTCAGTACAGTTATCAGTAATTGATTGAATGTATTTATCGAAATTGTAGCCGGGAAGATACCGGAGCAGCAGCAGTCGGTTTCCAGATCAGTTCATTTAGCAGCTAGTGTATGAGGTGAGTTTCCTTCTAGTAGGAACGGGTCTAAGGCCACAATGCCGGCCCGTTTAGCTAGCAGTAGTTTCCGGACTTGGGTCCGATGCAGTAGATAGTATGTTTGATGCCTTCGTGGCTCAGGAATGATATATATATATATATATATATATATATATATATATATATATATATATATATATATATATATATATATATATATATTTATATGTTATGTGTTCCGGGCTACGGCCCGATGCAGTATGCAGTTTATGTGTTCATGATAATTGATGTGTTATGCTATGCTATGCTCAGTCAGTTTCCGGACTTTAGTCCGATGCAGTTAGTTTCGGACTTCAGTCTGATGCAGGGGACAGGGTCTCAGTCAGTTCCGGACTTTGGTCCGATGCAGTTAGTTCCGGACTTCGGTCCGATGCAGGGGACAAGGTCCCAGTCAGTTCCAGACTTCGGTTCGATGCAGTTTCCGGACTTCGATCCGAGGCAGTGGGCAAGGCCCAATATGTGTTTATATGTTATTTTTATGGTATGTGGTAGCTTGGGGGAGCTCACTAAGCTTTGCGCTTAAAGTTTCAGTTTTGGTTTTAGGTACTTCCGCAAGTAAAGGGAAGAGCTCGGGTTGATGGCATCGCACGCACCACAGCTTCAGTTTATCCTGGGAATTGTTTTAGCTTGTCATAGATATGGTTTGATACAGTCTTGATACAGTTTTCTCATAATACTTTGCTATGGTTTTGAGATATTGACGTACGAGTTTTATTTTATGATATTGACATGATGTTTTAGTAATTATTAAACAAAAATTTTTAGGTCGTGTTTTGGGATGTTACACATTGATTACAATTTTCCTCTTTTAAATCATGGTTTCATAGAATATAGGACATACCAGTTCCATTCCATCATAATAGGAGGTTCTGGTCGAAACTGTTCCTTTCCATTTAGGATTTGAACATTTCCTCTTCTTTCCGCCAACATTCAGAAATACGATAATTGGAACTGGATAAGAAATCTAATTTCTTTTTTGTTTTCATGCTTTGGGGAAGGTTTAAGAATTCCATCAATGTCTTCTCCATTCTATTCATATGATAATTCATGTTTAAATTATCATAAGAACTAGTGAGAAATCCAAGCACAAGATCTATAGGAAGACTCTTGTCATGGGTAACATTGAGATTCTCATGTTTATCTATGTAGCTCTGATTGAGCACATACAAAACGTTATCCATTAGCTTGCATACAATTAGGAACTTTTTAATGGTTTTGAAATCATTCTTTCCATGCCTTTTGGTGAAACATTTCACTTAATTGCAAATCCATTTCATAACTTCACATGTTCACAAAAGATCCTTTCGGAACATCGAGGACATAGCGATAATGATGCAATAGACCTTATTTGACAAATCTACATGTTTATAGGAATAACAACTTCTTCAAAGTTGACCCATTATTGATTTGAGGGATATTCTCATTGAGGATATATTTGACAATTTTTAATCAAGGAAGATTCCATAGCAAATAAGTTATTCTCGATGGAGAACATAGAGAAGCTAGAATTTGAAAGTACGGGAGTAGGTGGGAGAGGATTTCCATCTAACCTATGGAAGAAGGTTTAAAGAATCAATTCAATCCTTAGTTATTAACCCAATTTTAAATTAAGGCTACGATTCATATTTTCGATTTGAACTTTAAAGAGGGACATCGTAATCAAATTGCGAATCTATTTTAGATAGGTAGGACTTTTGAAGAGTTTCAGTTTATTTTGAATCTTAGAGATCTTTGAGATTCATTGAATTACCACTGGCGTGTTAATCTCATATTATGCTCTTACATTTGTGACTAGAATCCCAAGGATCATAAACAAGATATTGATAACCATGCAAACATATGTGGCACCCTCGATGTTTATGATATCACATTGACGTGCTGGTTAACCACACATGCTCCATCAACTTTGTAGTCCCAAATTAGTATGCCAATTAACCATACGCGCGCCACTAACGACTCACAAAGAAACGATATGCGTTTTCATGGATCAACATACAATTTCACATGTTTCCTAAAATAACGTTGTAGTCCCAAATTAGTATGCCAATTAACCATACGCGCGCCACTAAAATGATTAGTGTCCTGTCAACACCCTTTCGACTAACAAAAATACACTATGCAAAGAAGTGGTGGGTGAGAATGACACTCATTCGACATTCATTTTATAGACCGTCTCCTTTTATATATATATATATATATATATATATATATATATATATATATATATATATATATATATTATAACATAGTTTTATGAATGAGGCCTAGTCTTAGTATGACTAAAATTATTAATCTCATAAGTATATTATTAGAAACTCTTATAATATATAAATGTGTATTTTAAACATTTCAAACTTACAAGGTTTGAATCTAATTAATTTATTTAACTATTCAATGATTAATATTCAAATATTAGGATTAATAATATTTTATGGATTATAATTATATTAATTAAACTATTAACTTAAATATTAATTCCATATTTATCTTCCTTTATTTTCGAATTTGGATATATCTTATTACATAATTAAAGTTCAGATTGTTAACGATTTAAGATAACTATTAATTATCAAGTAATTATCCTCAAAGACGAAAAAGACAAGTAAATATGGATCTGGCAGAAAAGGAGGCGCGCCAGGCAAAGTGCGTGCCGCGCTCGACGAACATAAGAGTTATTCGATTTTTTCAGTTTTGATTCCAGTTTCAATTATACACTTATAATAAAAAGAACCCTAGGTTCTGATATCATTGATGAGTTTTTTAGGTTACATTAAACTTTTTTACACAAGGGAAACATCATACAATCTAATTATGAGCACATGGAACCTATAGATCTATGTCTTTTCTCATTATAACAACATAATATTGAAACTATCATAAACCCTAGCCTAGATCAAAATCAATAGATTGAATTACATAGCTTTAGTGCTATGATCGTATATAAACTCTTAAATCCTCAGATCTCCTTCAGAAAGGTTTTACCAAAAGTATGGTTGTCTCTAATGACCCACACCTAAAACTCTAAAAATACTAGAAATCAATAGGAGAGAGGATGTGACTTGTAAATTTTGTTTTCCACCTTGTGGGAAGTAAGAACCATGAAATTTGATGCCTAAGGGGTTCTATTTATAGCTATGAAATCATTAGGATAAACCCTGATGTGAATAATAAGATAATTAGATTTTATCTATTCAAGGTAAGGTATCATTGTCAGCTCTAGGAGGCTTCCGGAAACCTTAAAATCGTATATTCCATGGATAATTCCAGAATTTTCTTTTTTTGCTTGGTTATGAACAATTACAATTTAGTCATTGTATCTTTAATTAATTTCAATTATTCTCAAATTAATTTCAAATTAATTCTGATTAATAATTAGTTAATTCAAATTATTTTCTAATTAATTTATTAATCATACAACAAATTAACAAATCATTTTATCTCCATCGTAAAGTCATTTTAGCTATTTCTGGATTTTAAAGGCAACCATAAATGACTTTATTTTTATTCCATTAAGTTACACAAATTTAGATTTCATTTTGACCAATTAGTTATGCCTTCCACACCTATTCTAACATAAACTTCAAAATTTATTGGTATAACCAAAAATTTTGTCCATGTAACATTAAATCATAATAGGCATTGTTGCACCTAGAGCCCCATTGAAAGTAGAGGGTTGTTTAGAAGCAAAATATTAGGAAAGATTGGTTCGACATGAGCCTTGGTGACAGCGAGGGAAGAAGAGGAAGTACAAACAAGGATAGA
Organism: Lactuca saligna; assembly: GCF_052625555.1. Lineage (NCBI taxonomy): Eukaryota > Viridiplantae > Streptophyta > Magnoliopsida > Asterales > Asteraceae > Lactuca > Lactuca saligna. Next base: position 172,681,442 of record NC_136424.1, read on the forward strand.
AGCAAAGGATCACTTAGGAGCAGATTGGGGGATGATTTGAGTTAATGATGTGGAAGTTTTCTTCTGATTTCTTTGGTGTTTGTACAAAATGACCTTTAAAAAATCTTAAATAAACACCCAATAAACCGAAAAATTGGAAAATTTGTAGAATTACTATCCAAATCCGAATCAAAAAAATTGGAGATACAAAAATTTGGATAATGTTAAACACCCCTAAATATGTGTGTGTGTCGTCCAAGGAAGGTGGGGACGGGATGATTAGGTCGACACCGTGTCGATAGAGCGGGATGAATTTTTGGTGGGAGCCCTTTACAACTCCGCGACCATATTAGTGTTTAATATATTTTCTCAGTTAGTATAAATACATGTACAATACGATGGGCTAGCATTGGGCTACTCTATAATGGGCTGAGATACAAACAATACAAATAATAATTTACACTAATAGTAGTTTGGGTATTGAAACTCACCATTGTCAATAAGGAGTAAGGACCGCATTCTAGTTTACATTTGAGTGTTAATCTTCTTCCCGATTTTTTCATTTACAGAACACAACATAATTAAAAAAATACAAGTATTTACATACTTTCTTGCTGCCTATCCAGAACAGCAGAAATCATCTTATTGATGTCAAAAAACCTGTCACATTGATCTTCAACTCATAATTTCCCATTTCATGCTGCTTTTCCAGTATTCTATTAGCAGATTTGACGACAGTGTGGTTCTGTTTATCAATATCAATCATCTCAAGCGTGGGGATGTCTCCTATATTCTCCGGAATACCCTTAAGATAGTAGCATTCTAGCAACACCAATCTTTTAAGGCAGGGGAAGTTGCAGCTATAGGCGTCCCATTGATGAACATCAAGATTCTGCAATTTCAAGAACTTTAGTTGGCGAAACTGTCCCTCACCTGTGTCCCACAAGGGTCCTTCAAAAGCATAGTTTAGCAACTTGAGAACTTCAAGGTTAGGCAACAATTGAATATTTGACATACAAAACCAAGGAAGACGACATCCTGATAGAGTAAGATTTTTTAGGGTTACTGGGAAACTAAAGTATTTATTTGACAACAGTGATTCCACCTGCAGAACTTCCGGCTGGATCACCTTCAATGTTTCAAGATGATCTAGTAAGGAAAAATTCGGGAATGAATCATCTTTTTGATCCCCATAAACAGCACAACCAAGCTTCCTGATATTTGGAATCCTTTTCAACAAACTTTCAGCTCTCCCATCTAATCTTACCATGGAAAGAGTTTGCAAGTTGGAAAACACATCAGACTTGGTTGGGTTGTGAATATCAGGAATAGAAATGATCATTTCAATCCACAAATGCCTCAAACTAATCATCTTTGCAATGTTTTCAGGTAAGTTCATGAAACCAGAGTAATTTTCTTTAAGAATGAGAGTTTGAAGTTTCCACAAATCACACACTGCGGAGGGGAGCTTTGTGACCTCAGACCAAAGAGCTAAGTGCCTAAGATGAACTAGAAATTCTAAAGCAAGAGGAACTGTGGATGTGTGAATAGTTTGTAGATCAAGTATTCTGATAAGTAGAAAGGGATGGAAACACCTTTCATCTCCTAAACTGAAGTACCATTCCTTGTTAAAGCACAAAAACGAGCGAACATGTGGGGCAGAATTGTCAGAAGAAATCTTAGATAAAAATTTAGAGTCCGCAAATAAACGCCGTTGCTTATCTCTACATGAAATAAACTTAGATGACGAAAGGTAACCTGACCTTGAGAAGAAATTCTCTTCTGTAGCTTTTTTCAAACATAGCTCCCTCAGTAGATCATGGATACGACAAGCCTTGACCCCACCATTGGACCTTCTTTTTGCAACAATCAGTAGACTTCTATCTATTAAATCCATCAAGTAATCTTCAGCCACTTCTTCCATGAGTTTTGAGCTATCTTCATGTATAAATCCCTCAGCCACCCATAACCAGATTAACCTTCGCACTGGGATTTTATAGTCCTCTGGGAAACCCCCTACATAGAGAAAACAATCTCTTAAGTGCCTAGGTAAATGGTCGTAACTCAAAGCTAATGTGTCCAAGTATCCATTCGGATCCCCAACAATGTATGAAGTTACACTTTCAGCAACTTTTTCCCACAAGTCTACGCTCTTCTCTCCCTTTACTAACAATCCCGCTATGACAACTACTGCTAATGGTAATCCCTGACATTTCTTGGCAATTTTAATTCCAGACTTGATCAATCTTTCGGGACAACCCTCTTCCTGAAACACTTTCTTGCACAATAGCTCCCAACTCTCCTCTTCGGTCAGAAATTGTAAATGGTGTGTGAAGCCATCTGGTTTTGCGTAAAAAGCTATTTCTGAGAGGCGAGTGGTTAGCAGAATTCTACTCCCGGTGTTGTCATTTGGGAAGTAAAGTTTCAAATCATCCCACGCCTTTGCACTCCATACATCGTCAATGACAATTAGATATCTCTTGCCTTTCAAGCTCTTGTACAGCAATTCTGAGATTTTATGATCCTTCAACTTATCAAGATCTTCTGGCTCTAGTTTACCAATGGATGTTAAAAGGGAAATTAACAGATCCTTTTTATCATATGCTTGAGAGACTGTAACCCATGCACGAACATGGAAATGATAGACAATATACCGATGGTTGAATACTTTTGTTGCCAATGTGGTCTTACCTAGTCCACCCATACCAACAATGGACATGACATCTAATTGCTTTCGATTTCCTGTAAGTCTGTCGAGTAAAACCATTGAGTCGTCTTCAAGACCCACAATGATTTCTTCGTTTAGGACTTCACTAGATGAATTTCTGGTAGGCGAAGTTCTAGCAGAAGCCGGATGCAGGCCTTGAGTTTGATGAGACTGCATCTTGGTATCCATAATCTCTCTCTTAATTGACTTGATCTCTTCTATAGCACTATCAAGGTTTGGGGAGAGATCACAGTTGTCAGCTACACAAATCGTCATGCTTGCATTGTTTCTGATGATAGCACTGGTGAGGAATAGATCGACAATGTCCTCAGCATCATCTACCACATCTTTGAGCCTTCTCTTCAAGTTTCTCGCCTTTTCGATCTCAAGGGGTTCCTTTGTAACCTCCATATCAATAACAAAGGTTCTTAGGGACTCAAGTTCCTCATATAAAGACTGGATCTGTGACCTCTTGTCCTGAACAAATGGGTTCTCATTGATCGATGGGTTGTGGTCACAGTATATTAGTTGCTTCAAGCTCTCCATTAGTAATTCTAGACCGGTGTGTTCCATCTTATTTTCTTTATTTCTTTCTCTCTCTCTCTAAACACAATTCTTAAGTTCTCAATTACGCAAAAGTAATGATTTTAAACGAGACCCTTTTCGTGTAAAATCATATTGATGGGGACTTGTTAAAATTAAATTAGTCTGTTTAGAAGATAATGGTTTTTTATTTTTCGAATTGACGATTAACAGATTCGCGAATAAGCTGATGTTGGTTTGAGTCAGAAAATAGACTAATAAAAGTATTCTAACTGTTAGCTATATTTTAATTCACATTAGACGATGTTTACACAATGTTTTAATAATCCAGGTGGAGTCTTCACAATGAGGTGAAGACAAGAACAATCAAAACATGGATTTTTCTTGGTAACTCCTTGTTTGATGTTAAGTTTGCATGCATACTTTTCTTTCTCAGGAAGTTAAACTTAATTATTACAATAATGTATCAATGTTGACTTTGGTTTAGGTGTAAATGGACGTTAAAAGTATCGGATGGGCATATTCTATACCCATATACTGTTAGTTTCATTGGATATTTGAGATCATATGCACATCCGGTGGATATTTCAAAGTGACATTCGTATCTTCATCCAACAATTATTAAATCGATTATTTCTACTTTTACAAATCAAAACTAGTAATCAACTAATTTTGAGGGAGGTAGAAACTATTATTTATTGAACCCTATTATTGTTAATTTTGATGATGCTTCGAAAGATCTTTTATTTCTGTTGAATGACATTTAAGAAGTTAGTGGTTAGGCTAGCAATACCTATTAGTAGGGATATAAACGAATCAAAAGAATACCAACGAGGCTTATTTATGTTCGTTCGTTTAAGTTAATCGAACAAATAAACCAACACGAATAGTTAAACGAATGAGTTTTCTTGTTATGTTCGTTCATTTAACAATTTATATTGTTCATGTTCGTTCGTTTATGTTCGTGGACATGCTAACCGAACATAAACAAACGAACATAAACGAAAAAAAATAAACAAACATATTTATGAAAATAAATGAACATATAATATAGTAATGCAATCAAACACCATTAAACATATATAAAGACAAAAGGAACTTATATGAATGAGCATAAATAAACGTAAATAAACCACATAAACGAACGTTCACGAACATAATTGAACGAACGAGACAATTGTTCATGGTCATTCGTTTAACTAAACAAACGAGAATTTGTGTTCATGTTCATTCATTTATTAAATAAATGAATATAAATGAACTTCTGCCAAATGGTTCACAAACAGTTCGTTTACAGCCCTACCTATTAGGATTCCGTTATTAAGGTTAGGCTAATACCCATTGTCATTTGAGTCATTAACATTTTATAACATAAAATGATATAGCTTTAGATTAAAACCTTACTGGTGACTACAATCCCCAACCACGGCCAAGGGGGAGGCTATGTATAAGTAAAGTGGATCCAATGACCCACCAAATTTTATAGTTTATTTAGTGACATATCTTAAATAATTTTAGCCCTTCCTAATCCATAAATTTTTTGGTTTTGTATAGAAAATTTTCTATAGAAAAATAAGTGAACCATATAGTTTTCTATTCTAGATTGCCACTAACTGCCGCTCTCCACCTTCGACGGCCACTGCTAATAGTCATTGGATGTGCATTCTTTATGCTTCATATTTTTCCCTTTCTTCTTTTTCCTTATAAATATAAAATAGATGTTGGCACCAAACAATAGCTCTTTCACCTGCTTCTTCCACTGCCTTGTTCAAGTATTCTAACTAATTAGCGGATACTATGGCAAGATTAGCGGATACTATGGCCAATATCAGACATCCTATGATAGATGAAGATGTCATAAGCTACATTCTTTCTGGCCTAGGACCTGGTCATGGTGATCCTTTCACAGCTATTACAGTAGTTAGTAACCAACAAGACGTAACTCTATTGGAGTTCTATTTGTATCTCATTCCATGAAAAGCACAATCCACTGCAATGAATGGTTCAGTGGAGTTCTCATCCTCTGGTAACAATGTTGCAAAACAAGAAACAACTGGTTCAAGTTCACCACATCGAAATTTCAACAACAATAGATATGTCAGGTCTAATAATTAGCAACGAAGTAATTATGGTAGTCATGGTAGCCGTGGTTGTGGTAGAAGTTATGGTGGAGGACCACATTGTCAAGTATGTGGTATTCCTTGCCACATAGCTTTGAGTTGTAGAAATCGATTCAATCACGCATACCAGTCAGAAGAATATCGTGGTAGGCACAACGTTACTTCATGGAATTACAATAATGACCAAAACTTGTATCTTGATACTGGAGCAATAGAACATCTCACAAGTGATCTTGCTCATTTGACTATGCAAGTCTGTTACCATGGAAAAGATCAGGTTTAAGTGGCCAATGGTGCAAGTTTGCATATTTCTCATATCGGTCATTCTATGACTTCCGGTTTAAATAATCACTCACTTGATCTTAGAAATATTTTACATGTTCCTAAAATCAATAATCACTTGTTTTCTGCTCACAAACGTGCATATAAAAATAATGTATTCATTGAAATTCATCCAAGTGATTTCTTTGTTAAGGACAAGGTCATGAAGAAAACTCTTTTATTCGGTAGAAGAAATGGAGGTCTCTATCCAGTGCATATTCGTCATGTTGTGGCTAATGCTAAAGTGTCTCCATCCTAATAGCATCAAAGGCTTCATCATCCTACTCCAACAATTATCAAGTCCATTTTAAAGTCAAAGAATTTAGGTCATTCTTTTAATAACAAGTCTTCTGTCTGTGATGCATGTGAGCATGCAAAGAGTCACCAACAACCTTATAATAAGTATGTTCATGTCACTTCTTCTTCACTCGAGCTTCTTCAAACGTATGTGTTGGGACCTACTCAATTGTCCATTGGAGGTTTTAGATATTATGTTACTTTTGTTGATGATTAGAGTCAATATATCTGTATCTATTTAATTAATCATAAGTCTGATGTTGAGCAAATCTTTTATAATTTTAAAAATCATGTTGAGTGTCTCCTGAATGAAAAAACCCATGTAATTTAATCCGATTGGGATGGTGAATACCACAAACTTCATAAATATTTTCAACAAACAGGTATATCTCATCGAGTGTCATGTCCACATACATCACAACAAAATGGAATGGTTGAATGAAAGCATCTGCATATTGTTGAAACAGGTTTGGCTCTTCTAGCACACTCTTCTCTTCCTCTTCGATTTTGGGATGAGGCATTTTAACTGCATGTTATTTTGCATGCCTAATCGTGTCACAAAGAATTCTACACCCATTACTTATCTTCTCAATATTCAACTAGATTATTCCTTTCTTCATAACTTTGTTTGTGTGTGTTGGCCAAGTCTTTGTAAGTATAATTATCAAAAACTTGATTTTTCATCCAAGATGTGTGTCTTTATATGGTACAACCCCATTCATAAGGGGTACAAATGGCTACATATAAGTTCTGGTCGAATTTATATATCACGGGATGTGATCTTTGACGAGTCATGATATCCTTTTGCAGTCTCAACTGTTTCTAACTCCCCATCTTCCATATCTAAAATTGGATTCTTTCATCAAAGTAAACCACCAATTATAAATGATCATATGCAGAATTACGATTTATCCTACTTGTGCATTAATTTTTCTAATGTAATTGCAACACCACTTGATCTTATTGTTGCTCTACTGATACAAAATCAAGGATCAAATTCAGCCAAACAACAAGATCCAACACTTCCAATACCTCCAACAACATCTCAAGATAATCTAGCTGAGCTGATACTTCAGCTCCTGTTACAACACCTATTACTGGCAACAATGGTGCCTCAGCTAGCACTGATGAACCGACAACTTCGCCTCCACCACCACAAGAAGTTGTGAAACGTCCCCAAACTGGAAAGGTGTTTCCAAAAACATATGTTGATGGAACGGTTCAATATGACGCCAAGTAGCAAACATTTTTTGCTGAGCATATCTCTCATCGTCAAGCTCTCTAAGACCTAACACGGTGACTAGCCATGAAAGTTGAAATCGATGTACTTCACGAAACACACACCTAGGTTCTATTCCCACGGACTCTTGGTGTTAATCTTGTCAGTTGTAAATGGGTTTTATGCTCAAAACATATCCGGATGGCTCTATTGACAAACATAAGGCTTCTCTATTTTCTCGTGGATTCACTCAACAACATGGCATCGATTATCATGACATGTTTAGTCTAGTTGTAAAACCAGCCACAGTGTAACGTCTCGATTTCTAGGTAGTTTACATTTTGAATCTTGACATGAGTATTGTATGAAAATTTGGTCCCGTATGATATTTTTTTAATTTTTGGAAGCTGCTTGCGTATGCTAGGCGTACCCAAGCGTACGCCGGGCGTACGTGGCGTAGACCGAAAACCCTAATATTTAGGGTTTGTGCACTATTTATTCATCCTTAACTCTCAAATCTCCTTTCATTCATCAACCTCTAGCCTCATATTTAACCCTTGTAAATCCTAATCCATTTTTAGAGCATCTTTGAGCCTTGAGTGTGTATTTTGGTGATCTTGAAGGAGGAAGAAGGAAGAGGAGACCATCTTAGAAGAGTGAAGTGCTTTGGATCCAAAAACACATCAGCATTTGGCACTACTTAGAGGTAAAAAGCTCTGATCTTGATAAAGTTTTGCTTAGATCTTGATTGTCCATGGATTGTGTTCATTTTGGTCCCATAAGCTTAATGTATTTGAGTATGGGTTACTCTAATTTGTTTGAGCTTTCCTTTTAGACATTTTGGAATGTTTAGAGCCATAAAAATGTAATATTGTTCCTTAGCTTTCCCCCATGCATTAACTATGATGTCTTAATGAGATAAGAAGTTAGGGTTTTTGGTATTGATCACCTTATAGCCATGAAAGATCATAAATTTGGAAACTTTATGATTAAGGACATCATTTGAGGACTAGATCTAGATTTGGATGAAAGGGCTTAAGGGATTAAGCTCTTAATCGAAGGTGTATATGGTTGGCACATACGTTAGGGGTACGTTGGAGTATGTCACGCGTACATGGTTAACATTCCGACTTTGATCAAGCCTTGTGTACACTGAGCATACAAGTTGGTACGTTCGGCGTACTCAGCTGAGTCAACTCGACTAACTTTTTTTTGACTTTCGAGTTTGACCAAGTTTTTCCTAGGATTATTTGGGTATTTTGAATTGTAGTTGAGTTTGGTCATTTTTCATGAATAGGCGATCGATTGAGCTGATATTCAAAGCATTGTCCTGTTCAGCTATCTTTTCAGTTTTGGAGGTGAGTTTTCCTCACTTTACTTGTGGGACGGAGGCACCAATGTCGGCCCACTAGGTTATCTGTATCATGGTATATAGGATGTTGCTATGTGATTTTTTAGATCTCTATCCTCATATATAGGATGGTGTTATGTTGTAGTAATCTGTTAGATCTGTAGCCTGGTATATAGGATGTTGTTATAGGGTAGTGATCTGTAGATCTACCTATTTTGCCTGCTGACTGGTTATATGTTATTCTATTGTTTATGTCGACATAATATGTTTTGGGTTGAGGTTTTACTACTATGTGTGTGAGCCAACAGACCGAGGGTAATCCAAACTGATGGCTATGGACCCGAGGATATTCCATTCCGAAGACTGAATAGACTCGCTATATATTGGCATTCTAGTCTGATGAATGATTGGGGCGAGAGTAATCCAACTCGATGGCTGTGATCCTAAGGGTATTCCAGTTTGATGACTGATTGGACCCCATATGGATGATTCTATATGTTATATGTTGTGTGGTGGTACTTTTAGGGAACTCACTAAGATCTGGCTTATAGTTTCAGTTTATTGTTTCAGGTACTTCTGATGACTATGGCAAGGAAAATGTGTGATTGTACACATCCTTCGATGACATGTTCTTGGGATTTATGATGCATTGATCTTGCGGATATTTGTATTTTATACTTGATTTTGATATGTTTTTTTAAAACAATGGTTTCCTTGATTTAAAAATGAAAATTTTTATTGTGATATTTGGGATGTTACAAGTTGGTATCAGAGCCCTGGTTTGAGAGAATTGGATGAGCATTCGTGCAAATCCAGACTCAAACTAAGGATCTATAATGTTTTTCAAAATGATTTTCAAAGTAACCAAGGAAGGATGAGATGTGTAGGGTAAGTTGGAGCAAGAAAGTATACCCCAAGTTACCCACATTGTTATTCGTAATTGATGATCATAATAGCACTGCATGCTAGTGATAGGCTATGGTCTTCAAGGATTGCATGATAGAATTGCCTGACGTATGATGCCTGATAACCTAGGAGGATTTCTTGTACGTTATATTAAACTAGCATCATTAATGTAGTTTCTTAGTGTGTGCATCATAGTCGTACATAACTAAAATTCTATAGCCCGTGGATATCTGATTTAACCTTATTTCTTGTTCTTGTCTGATTCAGTGAATCAAGTTCTTGACTGTCTATAGGATCCAACGTTATATATGATTAGCATGCATAAGCAACTCTAGGGTTGGTGGAAGTTTCATAAGTGAGTATGTGGGTGTATCAGGCCAAATGAGAAGGGATTTTCCACTCTCAAAAGAGTGAGGGCAAGGTTTATGAGTATTCTATTTGTGGGCTTGTTTTCACACAGTTTGTGATGGTCCATATATACAAATACGGGTAGGTGTGGAAGGTTGTTTGAGAATGTACAACTAAAAGCACATGACCCGTATGCGTAGCAGGGAACTCACAAACCCCCGAGGGTTAGTGTTGTCATGAAGGTTATAACAATATTAATTGTGGCCTTTTTGATGTATATTTTTGTTTATTTTTCATGGAAATTACGAGAGATTCTGGTTCGGGAGCTGGTACCTAGGATAGACCGAGACTGACTGATGATGACATTCTTGACTTGATCGCTGCTGTTGTCCGGAGCTATATTTCAGAGTTGTTTGGGCCTATCAAGACCGTTATGATTGAGCTTTTTGATGATCACTACGTTGCAATCACTGATGTTGTTGCTTCTGCAATTATCGCGACTGTTGCTTCCATGGGGATTCGAGGGGAGAGATCTTTTCATTATCGGGACTTCGATAATACAAAGCCCCTACGGTTTGATGGGGTCAAGGATGTGATTGTAGAGATGAGATGGTTGTTTGATGTGGAGGGTTGTTTCTTCACATGTTCTTGCTCGGATAACCAGAAGGTCAAGGGCGGCGTGAACCTTCTCCGGTTTGGGGAGAAGGATTGGTAGAGATTGGTGACTGGTTCGTACACTCTTGAGTAGAGGGTTGTTGTTACTTGGGAGTAGTTCTCGGAGATGTTTCTTTTTATATATGTTCCCTTGGTGGAGAGGGAGATATTAGCTCAGGACTACCTAGATCTGATACAGACGAATAAGATAGTGACGAAGATCACGAAGATGTTTACAGAGAGGGCCTTTTCCTGTCTTAAGTTCGCTGCTTCAGAGCATACTCAGATGATGCGGCACTTGAGTATGCTGAAGACTGACATCCAGTAGTTCGTGTCCACCCAATATTCTAGTACCCTCACTGAGCTTCAGGATTCTATGAGGATGCGAGGGATCGAGATGGATCTTTAGACGAGGGAGCAGTGACAAGCTCCTGTTTAGTCACAGCTGGCGGCGAATCGGTTCAAGCCCGCTAATTCGTGTTTTGGTGGACAGAGGGGCCATACTTGTGGTAAGTGAGGAAATGTTAATATGGGTGCTTTTCGATCTTCTTTTGGATGCCACAAATAAGGCAAGGAGGACCACATTTCTAGGGACTGTCGTCAGCGGGCCCCACCGTTGAGCACTAGGATTTATTACCACTGTGTGCAGGTTGGCCAAGTGAAAGGCCAGTTGTCCCTTGCTCAATGCGAGACTGGCGCAGGCTCTAGCACCGACTACTTTAAGGATGACAGATGGACGCCAGGGTAGGACGGAGCCCCAGAGGGCTCATGGTCGTGCTTTCCAGCTCACTGCAGTGGAGGCTAGGGCGGTGTCAAAGGTCGTTGCTGGTAGGGATGTTATTTGGGCCGGAACCAAACCAAACCAACCCGAACCCGAATAACCCAAGAACCGAATAAGGGTAATTGTATCAATCGAAAACCGAACCAAAATAAGAAATACGGGTTCGGTTCGGTTCGAGTATTATTCAGTTTGGTTTGGTTCCGGCCCGAATAACCCAAATAACATGTACAAGATAATTAAGAACCTATTATAACTGAAAAGAACCGGATTAACCATATTATGATTGTATTTTGTATGACTTTTGTAGTTTATGATTTCATAACAAATCTTTTAAACAAATAAATTTTTTAATTAAAAATAATACTATATATATAATTGTTTCAAAGGTGCAAAAAGAGTTAGAATTTGTGTTTGTACACATCACAAATGTTGAAATCTTCGATCCCATGTCGATTTCCACCTTGAATTTCACGAGAAATCTAACAATAGCTCTCCAAATGTTGAAATCTTCTTTTGCGGGGGTCAAAACATCTTGAACATTAGGATCTATTATAATAATGTAAATGTTAGTATTTTTTTGTAAAAAAACAACTTTAATACCCCTTTTTAGGAGCTTGTATCTCATTGAATATAAAACCAAATAATGCATTTAAATAGTGTAAACTATAGTTTAAATTGTGAGCTACAAGATGGAAAAAATAATCGGGGTAATCGGACAAATAACGAAGACATTATGATATTTCAAAGTTGGCTAAAAATTTGCAAACATGCTGAAACAGAAAAACTTAGCTTTAATACCGCATGTTTAGAGGCATGTATCTCACTAAATATACAACCGAATAACGCATTTAAATATTGCAAACTGTAGTTTAAATTGTGAAGAACAAAGCGGAAAAATATCGGTCTAATCGGACAAATAACAAAGACGTTATGACACTTCAAAGTTGGCTAAAAGTTTGCAAATATGCTGAAACAGAAAAACTCAGCTTTAATACCCTATGTTTAGGGGTCTGTATTTCACTGAATATACAACCAAATAACGCATTTAAATAGATTAAACTGTAGTTTAAATTGTGAATTACAAGCTGGAAAAAGAATCGGGCTAATCGGACAAATAACGAAGACGTTATGACATTTCAAAGTTGGCTAAAAATTTGCAAACATATTGAAACAGAAAATAAAAATCATGACTTTTCAAATTCGGTTCGATCCTTTTGGCCCAAATAAGCCATTATTCGGTAACCCGGACAGAATAACCCGAATAAGCCTTATATAGATATCCGAAAACCGAATCGAATTGCTTATTCGGGCTTAATTCGGTTCGGGTTTTCGGGACAAATTCACATCCCTACAATAAAGTGCAAAGCAGTGCAATCAAGTTAATAAGACCTTATTTGCAATAAAGTTAAGTCCAAACCAATATTCGGTCCAAAATATAATACAAATCAAGACATGTCCAAAATGGGGATTACAAAAATATCGAATCACAAGCCATAAAGAAGCTTTATAATATAAGAAAGACTATAAATGTGAAAGTAGTGTATATAGCTTCTCACCGGTCTAAAATAAAATATAAGTCAAGACATGTTCTCTAAGTTTCATCATGAACTTAAACAAGTTTTTGATACAAATATAATTTTAAAACCATTGGAGTTAAACAAGTTTTATACCGGAAAACATACTTTTAAAAGTATACCCATGTACTACTCTCTAGGAATTGTACATGTTATATATATAAATAAACATTATGACATCTTAAATATTTCAAGTGAACTGTCTTAATATTTTTTTTGGCAAAAAAAGATATAAATCAAGATTTTCAAAGCTCGTATTTAATATTTCAATAGCTCAAATAACCTCGTCAGATAAAATTCCAAGAACTCATTTTTTTTTTTTTTTCATTTTTTGTTAGTTTCATTTGAATAGTGAACTATGTGTTTTATGTTCTAGACTCACTAGCGTACGTACTGATATGGCACGCACCTCTAGGTCAATTCAAACATCCGATTTTTTCAGGAAAATTTCAGGCAAAAATTTCATCGGGGGTTTTAATTATGGGGTCCTTTATTGTCTATACAAGTCTTATCAATCATTAATTTTACATAATTTTGACATGCAATCGAGTGCAATAGTGTAACCCTATACAAATCTATATTTGTGAACAATGTTGCCAAAATACCCAATAATCTATCAATTTAAAAAGAAGGTTACCAAGTTCATAGATTTAAAGTGAATTAAATGGAAAATCGAAGAAAAATTAGAGCTTTGCCGGAAATCATCGGAGTTACCGAGAGAGTGTGTTTGTGAAAAGTAAAATGGAAACTAGGGTAGAAAGATGTAACGTTGTGCGTTTTATGCATTGCAAAGGAGGTATGCAGGCAGTGTTTGGAAAATAAAAGAGTTTATGATCGTGGATACTTCCTAGGACGCGTCGCATAATAGACATGGACATCATGCATTCAATGGAAATCCAATTTCAAATTTTCTTTACTTCTAGTTCCTTCAGGTTCAACCTCACGCTTAAATTATTCAATTCCTCCACAAAACAAAAGCAAAAACCCTTCCGATTAGTGACATCATGTAAACAAAATAAAAGAAAAAAATATAAAATTTAGAAAATACAAAAATCATCAACATTGTTTTTAGAAAGGACCGAATAACTTATAATCAAATAAACTAAACTAACTGAAAATTGTTTTGCAAACGATGCCAAAAAATTTATGTGTGAAATTCAATCTTCAATTTTTAGATCAATTTCACCAACGTTTGGAACTATTACCCAACTAGCCAACTAGGGCCAATCATATGGCGGTATAGTTTTGGTAAGATCTTTTTTTTGACCTCTATGAGATTGGTAGTGAATTAATATTATAATATTATAATATAAGTTAATCTAAGCACACAGAAGACAATGAGAGTGGAATTTAATTATAAGTTGTTACACCCCCAAATTAAATTGGCGGAAACATTCGGGGGCGGAGGACGTCATGTGTAGTATCATAACAATGTAAAGTAGTAAACAAGCAACAACAACATCCATTGTATTAATATAATAATTTATACATGTGTTCTGTAGTATAAATAAGACACCAAAAGAATCAAAATAATGACGAGTCTTGGCTGTACATTGTCTTCTTAAAAGCTAGTCCAGTGTACCTGTCTACCGACGACATGAGAATACAAGTTATTTTGAAAGAGGGTCAGCTATAAAGTTGGTGAGTTCATAAGTATTTAGTGTCGTTAATGTTGTAAAATGAATGTCAGAAATGTTTACCAAAAATGTTTGTAGTAAAGGTTTGTAAGTGTTCATTTCAAACGCATTGTAAGTTCTTTGTAAGAATGTTCGTATCTCTTTGTAAAATGTTTGTATCTCTTTGTAAAGCGTTCGTATCTCTTTGTAAGATGTTCTTATCCCCCTAGAAAATCTCATATTTTCTACTAATATGTAGCCTTCTACCAAGGCCTAAATGTTCTGTGTGTTTGTTTGTAAGAGTATGCATTTTCCCATGTTTGATTATCAATATCAAAATATAGTTTGTACATTATCGTTTAATATGAAAAACGTTTCAGGTTTAATGTATCAGGGAAAATATTATAGTCCCGTAGTTTTATATGTATTAACTACTTTGGTACTAATTACCTTAAAGCCATGAATTATAAAGTAAATGTGAAGATACTCGTAACGATACTGATTGACAGATCTAAACACGACGACCTGCTGGCGTCGAAACAAATGTGACATTTGTTACCCCTTGGCTTGGTCGGCCGAGACTGTAGCTAGCAGTCAGGATATGGGATGGTCTGTCCCATATAGATCTACACACAGAATGCCCACTCTCCCTCCAGGAGACTCTGGTTACCACTCAACAACGGTGAAATCTGCGTCTTGAGGATGTATCTCATACTCTAAATGTTATGTTCATGTATGTTCTTTCCGTTCTCTTGTAAATGTATTTGTATGTTCTCTTCTCTACACTTATATATGTATAAGTATGTTTGTTTCTCATCATAGTATGTTCTTGTAATAGTAAGTAGTAATCTCCTAAACTATACCTATTATAGTTTACTTGCATTGTGGTTTGTATGTTTTAACGTATTTGAATACCTTTGCTACCTCAAAGGCATGGATAATGAAGGAAAAGTATTTATATCTATACACGTATAACAATATATATAACTAAGATATCAACGACCTTCGGACAAATAACTTGATACTCTAAGTCCACAACCAAACAAGGAACAAGAAATAAAGTGGGCTATCAGTCCTAAGTCCTTCAAATCCTACTTATATAACTATATTTGCATAGACATGATTTTAACAATAAAATAAGTTTAAAAGAGTTTAAATAAAAGTTTTAGCAGTTTAAAAGAGTTTGAAAATGATTTAGAAAACATTTTGTTGATAAAATAGTTTGAAAAGCAGGAAACCTATTTGTTTGACAGTTATTACATCACATGCGATTGATATAATAACCTAATAACTCAACTTGTATTCCCCCCTATAAAAGCATTTAAGAACATTGTAGCACCTGGTTTCTGGTATGTAAATCTTATTCGAATATTGCCTATTTAAGCCTTGGACTCGGCGAGTCATAGGTCCGACTCGCCGAGTAGAGACGTGACCCAGGTCACGTTTTAAGTTGGCGACTCGGCGAGTCCATATCCTGGACTCGGCGAGTCCATATCCTGGACTCGGCAAGTCGCCGCTGTTGGATGAAACCCTAAGTTCCAGGGGTTTGCACCCTATTTAAACGACTTAACTGCCCCAAGCCAGTCCTCATTCACCCTTAGAGCCCTGTATCCCTCGTTCTAAGCTGTTCCTTGAGAGTTTGAGGCTATTATGTGTGTTTTTGAAGGTTTTGAAGGAGGAAGGAAGTAGATCCAGAAGAAGGGAAGCCATCCAGGCAACTATTGTTTCCTTCCAGTGGTTCCCTTGAGGTATAACCCGTTTTCCCCATGATTTTATGCTTAACACTTCATTTGGGTCTTTCTTGGTCAAATCCCCAAGCTTGTATGTGCATTATATGTCGTAATAAGATGTTTGGCCTCTGGATCTAGGCAAGATTGAGCTCCAGGAGCTCATATCTGTTAGCTTTATGGCCCCATGTTGCTTGTTAGCCCTAGATCTACCCTTTTAAGGCATTTTGAGCCCTAAAATCCATATTGGTGAATATCCACACGTAAAGTTGGAAACTTTACGTGTGATTTGTGTCCTAGAAGTCCAGATCTATGAATGGCATGGACCGGAATCGAGCAAATCGGTGTATTTGGTGGATGCATGGCGGCGACTCGGCGAGTCGTATATGTGACTCGACGAGTCTGGTCGCGAGTCACCGAATTGGTCCCTTTATGATGTATCGAGTTTGAGCCGTGAGTCACAGGGGGTGACTCGGTGAGTTGGGAGCTGAACTCACCCATGTTAGGACTCGGCGAGTCCAAGGAAATCTTCATAGATCAAGAACAGACTCGGCGAGTTGTTCATACAACTCAGCGAGTCTTAGCATAAGTGTTCTTCGGATGAAGATGAACTCAACGAGTTGTTTATACAACTCGGCGAGTAGGATGAAGGGGTTGAATGTCAGTTTAGGAGATGAACTCGTCGAGTCATAGCCTAACTCGACGAGTAGAATCAGGGACCCAGGACAATTGTCTGGATAGGGACTCGGCGAGTTGGAGAGCCAACTCGGCGAGTCGGGTCAACTAAAAGTTGACTCTGATTTGACTTAGGGCTAGACCAGTGGGTAAAATGGTCTTTTTACCCAAAGGACAGTTAGCAGTGTATGATTAAGTATATTGTGGGAATTACAGCCGGGGAGTTTCCAGAGCAGCAGCAGCAATAGTAGGTGATCAATTCCCACACAGACCAGCAGCTATTTCGAGGTGAGTTTCCTTTCCAGTAGAAATGGGTCTAAGGCACGAAGGCCGACCCGTGTAGACGAGACGTTAGTACTAGAGTGTGGGCCGAGCCCGTACCTCTGGGTCAGTCAAGTATGAAATATGTGTTAATATGGTAGAGTTGCTTATACTTGTTGTCTGCGTGATACTTGTATGTTATGGGTTAGCGGTTGAGTGTGGGCAGGGCCCGTATCTCTCCGAGGTTGGAGTGTGGGCTAGGCCCGTATCTCCCCGATAGCGAAGTGTGGGCAGGGCCCGTATCTTCACAAGTGTGGGCGAGGCCTGTATCTCCCGGCTAGCGAAGTGTGGGCAGAACCCGTATCTTCCCGAGGGTGGGCAAGGCTTGTAACTCCTAGCTGAACATTGTTTGTTATATGTATGCATGGTATGGGTATTATGGGGGAACTCACTAAGCTTTGTGCTTACAGTTTCAGTTTTGGTTTCAGGTACCTCCTCAGCTAGGGGAAAGGAGCCAGCGCGGTAGTAGCACGTCACAGACACACTCTCCGGTTTCCGCATTTGCGAGCTTTTCTGGGATTGATACTCTGATATTCTGATTGGTTGTACGTTGTGGTTTTCAGACATGGTTCAGTTTATATTATGATTGATCAAACGATGTTTTAGTTATTAATATTTTCTAAAGTAACATTTTTAAACAAAAAAAATTTGGTTGTGAAAATTGGGTCGTTACAAGTTGGTATCAGAGCCCTGGTTTGAGGGATTCGGACACGTCTTCGGGAGTGTCTGAACTCAAATCGAGGGATTGAAAGATTTTCTAAAAGAAAATGTTTTCTAAAATTTAGAAAAGAGTTTTGAGAAAGAACGAAGTGTGTGATGTGCGCGACCGGCCGAGCTCAAGTAAGTATTCCCCATAGTACCCATACAAGTTTATGTTATGTTTATCAGCTTTCGTAGAACCGCATGCTAGAATAGGACTAAGGTTCTAGGAGTGATGCCTTATGTGCCTACTATTTGTGTTTCAGTTGTATGAGAAATTGCATGCTAGTTATTGAGTAGACAGTAAGTAGGATAACCTGATTAGGTTATGCCTGGTAGTATGAGCTTAGCACTATATGCTAGCTCAGTTCCTGAAAGTGGATAGAGTTAATTGAGATTGTTACCCTTGTCTGAATGCTGCTTGCTTCGTGCTTCGTGGGACTCTGAATAATGGGAGTTAGCCATTAGGCGAATGCGTCACGTCACATGTAATCAGGATTGAATAATCTTAGAGTGCCGAATTTGATCCTACTGTGCAGTTCTTGTTTGAGTCCAACCGTTGTAGGGACGAGTCGGGTACTCGAAGGATTATCTGAGCCTCGTCGCATGTGATGGTATTCGAGTAATCGCCAATTGGCATTACAATGAGGCCTGCAACAACTGAGGACTGGTTAGAGTAGAATTAGAGATCTCCCTAGGGCAAGCCTAGGATGAGTATAGCTGTCATCAGCAGTAGTGAAGAGGATCTGGTGGAGTTGAGGCATTCCTTGGAGAAGGTACGGATAGATGTGGAAGGTAGTATGGGCCCGTACTACTGAAAGCAGAGGATCCGTACCCGAACCAAGGAAGGCCAAGATAAGACCAGGGAACCTGTAAGTAGTTGTGATCCCTCAGGAAGTAGCAGTATCACTAATGATTGTTGTGATGTATTGCAGAATGGTGGTACTTCGATCGAGGCCGGCAAATGGCGGTTCAGGAGAAGGGTCAGGTTCGGGATCAGGCTCCGAGCCGATTGATGAGAGGCAACGTGAGTTCATCGCGTCAGAGATCACCAGGGGCATCCTTGAGTCGACCCCCATTCTCTTTGGGTCGATCAAGGAAGGGATCATGGAGTTGATGGAGGATCGCCTACGGGCATTCAGGAGCGATATGGCCTCTAGCCAGTCAGGATCTCGCACACTGTCCTTCAAGGACTTCAGGGGAAGTGGTGTGCCGGATTTCCATGAGGTGAAAGACCCCATTGTCGCCAGGCAATGGATTGCAGATATCGAGTCTGCCCAGTTGACTAGCTTCTGCCCCGAGGGGTCGAAGGTGAGATACACAGCAGGGTGTTTACGGGACCGAGCCCGGGATTGGTGGGAGTCAGTGGGTGACTCGTTGGGAGCCCCAGCTATCGAGGCAATGACCTGGTAGGACTTTGTGACCAGGTTCAGGGCAGAGTTTGCGCCGGCTGTCGAGCTTTAGCAGCTGGCCAGGGAGTTTCTAGACATGAGGCAGACGACGGAGACTGTGGCAGAGATCACCGCCATGTTCTGGGAGAGGGCTTTATTGTTGCCCCAGTATGCTGGTGACGAGGACTCGTTACCATGATATGCTACGAGCTGACATCCGGGAGCATGTTAGCTTTTCGGCTTGCCCTACCCTAGACTCCATGATTGCTAGGGCTAGGGAGAGGGAGATAGATTTGGAGCACATCCGGAAACGGAAACTAGAGGAGGGTCAGGCAGGAGGGGCTTCGGGGAAGAAGCCCAAGGGATCAGATGGTAGGCCGAAAGGCCAATCAGGACCGAGCCGCTGCGGGAAATGCGGCAGGACGCATGTGGGGGCATGTAGGATGGGATCAGGAGGCTGCTACAAGTGCAGCAAGACAGGGCACTTTAGTAGGGATTGTACTACTCCAGTTTCAGCTATTCAGACATCAGAGTTGCTGTGTTTTCACTGCAACCAGAGGGGCCACAAGAAGGCCAATTGCCCCCAGTTGATAGTTGCAGTGCCAGTGAAGGCGCCAGCTCCAGCGACCCTGCGGATCACGGATGGCCGGCAGGGCAAGGCAGAGGCTCCAGTGGTGAGGAGCCGGGCATTTCAGTTGACTGCCGAGGAGGCACGCACCGCACCCGATGTGGTGACGGGTATGATTCTTTCCCTTTATCTTATTTTTTTATGATGTTATGTTATTGGTATGTGCTCTATATGTATATGTACCCATTATGATCGTTCCATGTGAACGGCCTCCCAGTTCAAGTGTTATTTGATTCAGGTGCATCCCGATCATTCGTTTCCCTTGCACTTAGCAAGAAGTTTCATGAGTCATCGGGCGAGTTAGATTGCCCTTTGGAAGTGGAGATCGCTGACGATCGATCGGTACGAGCATCGATGATATTTCGAGATTGCGTGCTGCGTTTGTTTGAGGAGCGCTATTTGGTAGATTTGGTTCCCATTCCGTTGCGTGGGAACAAGGTGATTATAGGCATGGATTGGCTGAGCCCTAATGGGGCGGTGATAGATTGCGCGCAGCAGCTAGTACGGGTCAGGACCCCAAGCGAGGGAGAGTTAGTGATTCATGGAGAGAGGCCTCAGTGTGGACCCACTGTCTGCTCAGCTGCGAGGGCTAGGCGCTACCTTCAGCAGGGATGCGCAGGATATGTCGCATATGTGATGGATACCCGGGAGGTGGCTAAGGCGACAGTGAGCGAGGTTCCGGTGGTCCGAGACTTTGCAGATGTTTTCCTAGAGGAGCTTCCTGGGATACCTCCGGAGCGACAGGTGGAGTTCAGGATTGACCTTGTCCCTGGCGCGGCTCCGATAGCCAAGGCGCCGTATCGGTTGGCCCCTCCCGAGATGCAGGAGTTGTCTACGCAGCTGCAGGAGCTGCTAGACAAGGGATTTATTCGTCCGAGCAGTTCACCCTGGGGAGCCCCCGATTCTGTTTGTAAAGAAGAAGGACGGGTCGCATCGGATGTGTATAGATTATCGGGAGCTGAACAAGGTAACGGTGAAGAACCGTTACCTGCTTCCGAGGATTGATGACCTATTTGACCAGCTTCAGGGAGCATCTTGGTTCTCCAAGATTGATTTGCGTTCGGGTTATCATCAGATGAGGGTCAGGGAGGAGGATATGCAGAAGACCGCGTTTCGGACGCGCTATGGTCATTATGAGTTCGTGGTGATGCTGTTTGGGCTCACCAATGCTCCTGCCGCGTTCATGGACCTCATGAACCGCGTATGCAGACCGATGCTGGATCGGTCTGTGATAGTCTTTATCGATGATATCTTGATCTATTCCAAGACTCGGGAGGAACACGAGGAGCATCTGAGAGAGGTATTGGAGACCCTGAGGAGGGAGAGCTTGTATGCCAAGTTCTCAAAGTGTGAGTTTTGGTTGCGTGAGGTGCAATTTCTTGGACACCTCGTCAACCAGAACGGGATTCTGGTTGATCCGGCCAAGGTCGAGGCCGTGATGAGATGGGAGGTCCCGAAGTCTCCATCTGAGATTCGGAGTTTCCTGGGATTGGCGGGCTACTATCGGAGATTTATCCAGGATTTCTCCAAGATAGTCGTACCCCTGACACGGCTGACGAAGAAAGTCGTGGTCTTTCGGTGGGGACCCGAGCAGCAGGCTGCATTTGAGACGCTGAGACAGAGATTGTGTGAGGCGCCGATCTTAGCCCTGCCAGAGGGCGTAGAGGATTTTGTGGTCTATTGTGATGCGTCCGTTTCTGGGTTGGGCGCGGTACTGATGCAGAGGGGGCATGTCATTGCCTACGCTTCGAGGCAGCTCAAGCCTCACGAGGCAAACTACCCGACGCATGATTTGGAGTTGGGGGCGGTGGTCCTTGCTCTCAAGATTTGGCGACATTACCTCTACGGGGTTCGGTGTACCATCTGCACGGACCACAAGAGTTTGAGGTACCTCATGGACCAGCCGAATCTGAACATGAGGCAGCGTTGGTGGTTGGATGTGGTGAAGGATTATGATTGCGAGATCCTTTACCACCCGGGGAAGGCCAATGTCGTGGCCGATGCGCTTAGCCGCAAGGTGGTGCCGATCAGGGACGTCTGCTTGAGGATGACCGTGGTGACTCCCCTGTTGGAGCAGATTCGGGAGGCTCAACAGGAGGCTATCAAGGAGGAGCATCGGAAGAGTGAGCGCGTGGTGGGTCAGGTTTCCTCCTTTGATTATGATAGCCAAGGACTATTGACACTACACTGTAGGGTGTGGGTGTCGTATCACGGAGGCGTGCGCCAGGTTTTGATGGAGGAGGCGCACAAGTCCCGATTCTCTATTCACCCCGGGGCAACGAAGATGTATAGGGATCTTCGTCTGGATTACTGGTGGCCCTGCATGAAGCGGGATGTGGCATGGTACGTCGAGCGGTGTTTGACCTATAGGAAGGTCAAGGCCGAACATCAGAGACCGCATGGCAAGATGCAGCCGTTGGATATTCCACTGTGGAAATGGGAAGATATCACGATGGATTTTATCACGAAGCTTCCCAGGACCGAATGTGGAGTGGATTCGATTTGGGTCATCGTGGATAGATTGACCAAGAGTGCTCACTTTATTCCGATTCAGGAGAGCATATCGGCCGAAAAATTGGCCGACATCTATATCAGGGAGATTGTGGCACGGCATGGGGTGCCAGTATCGGTGATCTCGGACACGGATGTGCGTTTTACTTCCAGATTTTGGAAGAAATTCCATGACGAGTTGGGCACTCGTCTGCATTTTAGCACCGCCTTTCACCCGCAGATGGATGGCCAGAGCGAGCGGACCATCCAGACTCTGGAGGATATGCTGCAGGCGTGCGTGCTAGACTTTAGTGGTAGCTGAGATACCTATCTTCCCCTGGCTGAGTTCTCCTACAACAACAGCTATCACGCGAGTATCGACTGCCCTCCCTTCGAGATGTTGTACGGACGGAGGTGTAGGATCCCGATATGCTGGGGTGAAGTTGGCCAAAGGGTCATGGGGAGCACTGAAGTGGTGCTCAAGACGACCGAGAGGATCCAGCAGGTCCGGAGCAGGCTTCAAGCTGCTCAGAGTCGGCAGAAAATTTATGCCGACAAGCGTCGATCCGATTTGGAGTTCCAAGTCGGGGATATGGTTCTCCTGAAGGTGTCGCCTTGGAAAGGCGTCATACGATTCAGGAAGCGGGGCAAGTTGGGCCCGCGATTCATCGGACCGTTCAGGGTCGTAGCCTGGGTGGGTAAGGTGGCGTACAGGTTGGATCTGCCAGCCGAGCTCAGCCAGATCCACAACACTTTCCATGTTTCACAGTTGCGGAAGTTCTTAGTGGACGATTCAGCAGTAGTGCCTTTGGAGGATATTCAGGTTGATGACAGCCTGAATTACATTGAGCGCTTAGTCGCAATCCTCGACAGGAAGTCGAAGGATTTGAGGAACAAGAGAGTGGAGTTAGTGAAGGTGCAATGGCAGCACCGCAAGGTTTCGGAATGGACTTGGGAGCTGATGGACGAGATGATGGAGCATTACCCCGAGATGTTTCAAGATCGAGCAGCAGACTTCGAGGACGAAGTCTAAAATAAGTGGGGGAGATTTGTAGCACCTGATTTCTGGTATGTAAATCTTATTCGAATATTGCCTATTTTAGCCTTGGACTCGGCGAGCCATAGGTCCGACTCGCCGAGTAGAGACGTGACCCAGGTCACGTTTTAAGTTGGCGACTCGGCGAGTCCATATCTTGGACTCGGCGAGTCGCCGCTGTTGGATGAAACCCTAAGTTCCAGGGGTTTGCACCCTATTTAAACGACTTAACTGCCCCAAGCCAGCCCTCATTCACCCTTAGAGCCATGTATCCCTCGTTCTAAGTTGTTCCTTGAGAGTTTGAGGCTATTGTGTGTGTTTTTGAAGGTTTTGAAGGAGGAAGGAAGTAGATCCAGAAGAAGGGAAGCCATCCAGGCAACTATTGTGTCCTTCCAGCAGTTCCCTTGAGGTATAACCCGTTTTCCCCATGATTCTATGCTTAAAACTTCATTTGGGTCTTTCTTGGTCAAATCCCCAAGCTTGTATGTGCATTATATGTCGTAATAAGATGTTTGGCCTCTGGATCTAGGCAAGATTGAGCTCCAGGAGCTCAGATATGTTAGCTTTATGGCCCCATGTTGCTTGTTAGCCCTAGATCTACCCTTTTAAGGCATTTTGAGCCCTAAAATCCATATTGGTGAATATCCACACGTAAAGTTGGAAACTTTACGTGTGATTTGCGTCCTAGAAATCCAGATCTATGAATGGCATGGACTGGAATCAAGCAAATCAGTGTATTTGGTGGATGCATGGCGGCGACTTGGAGAGTCGTATATGTGACTCGGCGAGTCTGGTCGCGAGTCACCGAATTGGTCCCTTTATGATGTATCGAGTTTGAGCCGTGAGTCACAGGGGGTGACTCGGTGAGTTTGGAGCTGAACTCACCCATGTTAGGACTCGGCGAGTCAATGCCCTAACTCGACGAGTCCAAGGCAATCTTCATAGATCAAGAACAGACTCGGCGAGTTGTTCATACAACTCGGCGAGTCTTAGCATAAGTGTTCTTCGGATGAAGATGAACTCGACGAGTTATTCATACAACTCGACGAGTAGGATGAAGGGGTTGAATGTCAGTTTAGGAGATGAACTCGTCGAGTCATAGCCTAACTCGACGAGTAGAATCAGGGACCCAGGACAATTGTCTGGACAGGGACTCGGCGAGTTGGAGAGCCAACTCGGCAAGTCGGGTCAACTAAAAGTTGACTCTGATTTGACTTAGGGCTAAACCAGGGGTAAATGGTCTTTTTACCCAAAGGACAGTTAGCAGTGTATGATTAAGTATATTGTGGGAATTACAGCCGGGGAGTTTCTGGAGCAGTAGCAGCAGTAGTAGGTGATCAATTCCCACACAGACCTGCAGCTATTTCGAGGTGAGTTTCCTTTCTAGTAGGAATAGGTCTAAGGCACGAAGGCCGACCCGTGTAGACGAGAGGTTAGTACTAGAGTGTGGGCCGAGCCCGTACCTCTGGGTCATTCAAGTATGAAATATGTGTTAATATGGTAGAGTTGCTTATACTTGTTGTCTGCGTGATACTTGTATGTTATGGGTTAGCGGTTGAGTGTGGGCAGGGCCCGTATCTCTCCGAGGTTGGAGTGTGGGCTAGGCCCATATCTCCCTGATAGCGAAGTGTGGGCAGGGCCCGTATCTTCACAAGTGTGGGCGAGGCCCATATCTCCCGGCTAGTGAAGTGTGGGCAGAGCCCATATCTTCCCGAGGGTGGGCAAGGCCCGTAACTCCTAGCTGAACATTGTTTGTTATATGTATGCATGGTATGGGTATTATGGGGGAACTCACTAAGCTTTGTGCTTACAGTTTTAGTTTTGGTTTCAGGTACCTCCTCAGCTAGGGGAAAGGAGCCGGCGTGGTAGCAGCACGTCACACACACACTCTCCGGTTTCTGCATTTACGAGCTTTTCTGGGATTGATACTCTGATATTCTGATTGGTTGTACGTTGTGGTTTTAATACATGGTTCAGTTTATATTATGATTGATCAAACGATGTTTTAGTTATTAATATTTTCTAAAGTAACGTTTTTAAACAAAAAAATTTTGGTTGTGAAAATTGGGTCGTTACAAACATCTAAAAGGTTAATTAAGGGGTATGAACTCACCTGTAGTGAGTGGTTTGGTTGAACGGATGGTATAGAAGGCTAAGTGTCAAGTGAAGACTTGAGCATACACACAGTTCCTATTGAACATATAATGACACATATATGTATATACAATTAGTGGTTATATAGCTAAGAAATAAAGGTAACACCTTTAAAGTCTAGCAAACACCTATTAGAAAGTGTTACAGTCACAAATGATTGCATAAAAGGGGTGTATGGTCACCAAATGGAGTTTTCGGTCCAAGTGGTATGTTCCTAGAGTTTTCGGTCCAATTGGTTTTCGGTCCAATGACCTTTCGGTCATGGAGTTCTCGGCCTAAGGAGGTTCAACTGAAAACTCATCAAAATTTGCATGATTGATGCTTTTTAAGGGCTATACTCAATGGGTTCGGTTTCTAAGGTTCATTTTTAGTCTTAGGAATGTTTAAGGCTATAAGAACACTCTTAATGAGGGTTTTCGGTTTAAGGAGATGCACTAGACCGAAAACTCCTATTGTTCTTGGATAATGATGATTTCCATGCCTTTAAACAAGAGTTTCAACTAGATAACAAGTATAGGAAAGTAATACTTACAATTTAGAGGCTAATAGAGTTGATTTTGTACCAAAACACTAGTATGTGTTCTTGGTGTTCTTGGCGAAATGAAGAACACTTGAAGATCTAAGAAAATGGAATGATTTCACGGATGAAATCATGCAAGATCACTAGATAATGGAAGGGATCAACTAAAAAAGGAAGGAAACACTTACAATATTGAAGATACTTGAGAGAGAATTGCTCTTGGCTTGGAAATGAAAAAAGAATGGTAAAAATGACTAAGTATCATTTATATACACTTTAGGGTTTTTGGTCCAAACACTATTTGGGCCGAAAACTCCTAACTCTTGGAGTTTTTCGACTCAAATGATGCACAAATAATCCTAAAGTGTACTTCCTTTCGTTTGATCTCTTGAAGAATTAATATTAAAACACCCAAACGGACTTTAAACCGAGTTAAAAATTAGCAGAAATGAATTTGACTTTTTAATTGAAATGTGTGAGTGTAGAGTTCATACAAATGATCTCAAAAGGTCCTATGTACCTTGGATAGCCACTTTTTCAAATTCGAGACGTGGAAGGTAGGATGTACATTGCTGAGTTCATGAGGTAGGTTGAGTTTGTAAGCTACTGGGCCGATTCTAGAAATGATCTCAAAAGTCCCTATGTACCTTGGATTTAGCTTTCCCGGCTTTCCGAAGCGTATCAAGCCCTTCCAGGGTGAGACTTTTAATAAGACTTGGTCTCCCACCTGGAATTCCAAAGGTTTTCTTCTCTTGTCTGTATAGCTTTTCTATCGGTCTCTAGAGGATTTCAATCGCTCACGAATCTGAACAATCTTCTCTGTCGTTTCCCGAATAATTTCTGGACCGGTGAGAGTACTATCAGAAATGTGTCCTTTAGCTAGCTGCGTATCACCGACTACAACCCAACACGGAGGTGATATGCACTTTTGGCCATAGAAAGCTTCAAATGGAACAACCTTTATACTTGTGTGATAATTATTATTGTAGGAAAATTCGACAAGGGGTAAGTGTGTATCTCATGCCTTTCCAAAATCGATCACACAGGCTCGCAGCATATCGTCTAAGGTTTAGATAGTCCTCACACTTTATCCATCAGTTTTCGGATGGTAGGCGGTACTCATGTCCAGCCTAGTTCCTAGGGAACTTTGTAGTGACTGACAAAATCTTGAAGTGAACCTACTATCTTTGTCGGAGATAATAGATATAGGAACACCATGCAGCCATACGATCTCTTTGATGTAGGTTCTCGTAAGTTTCTCCATCTTGTCAGTTTCTTTGATTTGCAGGAAGTGAGCGGACTTGGTCAACCTGTCAACGATCAGCCGAATGGTACCGAGACCACCCGTTGTGCTGGTTAACTTTGTTATGAAGTCCATGGTGATCCGCTCCCACTTCCATTCTGGTATTTATGGTTGTTGTAGTAACAGTGAGGGTTTCTGTTACTCGACCTTAACCTTTGCGCAAGTAAGTCATTTACTCACGAAGGTAGCAATCTCTGCTTTCATGTTAGGCCACCAGTATAGCTTCTTTAGGTCAAGATACATCTTATATGATCCTGGGTGGACGGAATACCACGTGTTGTGCGCCTCGTTCATGACTACATCTCGGAAACCACCGTGCTTCGTTGTCCAGATTAGGTCCATGAAGTATAATGCTCCGCCACCCTTGAATTCTAAGCTTTTATCCATTCCTCATTGGGATTCACCCGCCACATTTTCAGGTTTCAAGGCTTCAAGCTAAGCCTCTTTAGTTTGTGTAGATAGATGTGAATGGATAGTGATAGTCAATGACTTGACTCTACGACTAGATTATTCTTTCCGACTTAAGGCGTCCGCTACTACGTTTGTTTTACCTGGATGATAACGAATTTCGCATTCGTAGTCATTTAGTAGGTCGACCCACCGTCGTTATCGCATATTAAGCTCTTTCTGGTTGAATATGTGTTGCAGGCTTTTACGGTCGGTGTAGATAGTGCTTTTCGTACCATACAAATAGTGTCTCCAGATTTTCCGAGCAAACACAACTGCTCCTAATTCAAGATCGTGAGTGGTGTAGTTGACTTCGTGTGTCTTCAGATGTCTTGAGGCATAGGCGATAACCTTTCCTCGTTGCATGAGGACACAACCTAGCCCTTGGTTGGATGCATCGCAATAAACTATGAAGTCTTCTATCCCTTCTGGGAGGGATAGTATCGGTGCGCTGCATAAGGCTCTCTTCAAGGTTTGGAAAGCTTTTTCTTGTTTCTCTTCCCAGTCAAAGGCCACACCCTTCTGGGTCAACGTTGTAAGAGGTTTTGCGATCCTAGAGAAATTCTGGATAAACCTGCGGTAGTAGCCAGCGAAGCCTAGAAATTGACGAATTTCTGTAGGTGTCTTAGGCGCTAACCAGTTCTCGATGGCTTTGATTTTGGAAGGATCAACGTGGATTCCTTCTTTACTGATCACATGGCCTAAGAATTCAACTTTTCGGATCCAAAATTCACATTTAGAGAACTTCACATACAATTTCTCGGATCGTAGGGTTTCCAAGACCTGACACAGATGTTGGCTATGCTCCTCGTCACTCCGCGAGTAGATAAGTATGTCATCAATGAAGACAATAACGAACTTATCCAAGTAAGGATGACACACTCTATTCATTAAGTCCATGAACACTATGGGTGCATTGGTCAATCTGAATGGCATCACTACAAACTCGTAGTGTCCATAACGATTTCAGAAGGTTGTCTTCGGAACATCTTCCTCTAGCACTCATAATTGGTGATTCCTGGATCTCAAGTCTATCTTTAAAAAGTAGCTCGCTCCTTGTAGCTGGTAAAATAAGTTATCGATGCGAGGTAGAGGGTAACGATTCTTGATGGTTATCTTGTTGAGTTCTTTGTAATCGATGCACATACAGAACGATCTGTCTTTCTTCTTCACGAACAAGATCGGTGCTCCCCAAGGTGAGAAGCTTGGTCTAATAAAACCCTTGCTGAGTACTTCGTTTAGTTAACCAGACACTTATTTCATCTCGGTTGGAGCTATACGATAAGGTGATTTGGCTACGGGGTAGCTCCAGGGATCAGATCGATTCTGAAATTGACTTGACACTGAGGTGGTAATCTTGGGAGTTCTTCTAGAAAGATGTCGGGAAAGTCACGAACTACAGGAATGTTCTTCATGTCTTTGGTTTCTTGGGTTGTATCAGTGATATGAGCAAGGAAAGCATGACATTCCTTATGCAGGCACTTTTGGGCTTGAATACTCGAGATGATACGAAGACTCGTGTCGGGTTTGTCTCCATAGATGATCAGGGTTTCACTACTCAATAGGTTTAGGCATACGGCTTTCTCGAAACACAGAATATCGGCACGATGGAGACTTAACCAGTCCATGCCAATGATGACATCGAAACTCTTGATTAGCACTGGAATGAGGTCGATCAGAAATGAATATTTATCTAGAGACAGATTGCAACCTCTGTAAATTTCGTTAGAGCTCTCAGTTTTCCTGTTAGCCATTTCTACGACGAAGGTTTCTTTTGGTGCTTGCGGTGCTTGATTTAATAAATGTTTAAAATTATGATTCACGAAACTCCTCTCCACTCCACTATCAAATAGGATGCATGCCAAAGAGTTATTGATGAGAAACGTACCTGTGACTACTATAGGATCTGCCACGGATTCGTTGTGACCGATAACAAGCAACCTTCCAGTTCCTCCCGTGTTCCCAGCTTTCGGGCAGTTGCGCTTGTAGTGGCTCGTCTCGCCATAGCCATAACAGGTTTGGCTCACACCGGTACTCGGGACTTGGTTGATTGGATTTGATCGAGCTCTGCAGAATCGAATTGTGTGACCTTTCCTGTCACAGTTGGTGCAGTGCATTTCCCGATAGGGGCCATTGTGGTGGAAATTACACTTGTTGCATTTTGGCAAGTTCCCCGCATACTGTTTTGTTGGTGCCAGGGTGGTAGGGGTAGTCATATCATAAGCAGCTACAACTTGGTGCTTCTTCCCTTTCTTCTTCTCCTAAGTCTTCCTCTTGTTGCCGCTTGTTTTGGGTGGTACTGATGAGGTGGTTGTGACACCCCCATTTTCACGGCCAGAAAAGAACAATTTTATTTATACTTTATTTCAAAATCAGAGTAACATTTTAATAAAAGTGTTGCGGAATTTGTTCCCAAATATAAAATATGATAAAGATTTATCAAATCATTTCCGTAGAAATGTATGTTATTAAAAAGACTCGGGATGTCATGTTCAATACAGCTCAAAAGTATAAACAGTACAATATAAGCCTTACTACATTATTTCATATCTACAGGCCTATATCCGTAATCCCTCATCCAAAACATCAGATCTATGCTCGAGTGCCACTACCTGTAGTACATGAAACTAAGTGGGTCAAGCTTGGGAGCCTGGTGAGCACATAGGGTTTTCAATCCCCAATAAATAAGTTTATTAATTTCATCAACCAACAATAACCTGATTACCCGTTCCCGTTATCCTCACATTACGTCCCTAAACATCTATTATAAGGGACCTAGACTAAGGATCATCATCGGGATGGACAATACTGCTAAGGGGATTCCTCAGCAATAAATATACTAAAGGAAACCATGTGGGGGTATGGAGTACACCGATGAACACATCGTTCACAAACACCTACAGGTTGCGAGCCTGCTAGCGTTCAACTAGACTGTCTAGAAGAGTCTGTGCTCATCATCTATACTCCGCTATATGACTGAATCAACATCAACAACATCGATGTCTCTCATCATTTTATCACATATCGTCTTATTACATTTACCCATGTTTTACCCCAACATTTTTGTAGAGATAAAATACATATACAGTTTAAATCATTTAAAACTTCTATAAAAACATTCATCCAGCATAGACAACAAGTATTCAGATAATATGCACACATAGAATGTAATTTATAATAAATACTTCATATCTATGTGTAAGATGAAAGTAACTATGCACTCACCTGGTAAGGTGGTGATTCAACACTCAGACAGTGCCCCGTTACTTTAAAAATCGTTTTCCCTCGACAAAACCTAGTATCAATACCACTAGGGTTTAGTCTAACGTTAACCGCGGCTAATTAATAGTCTAGCTATTATTACTATTATATAAGCATGACACAATTATTTTCACCCACTATATATAGACGAGGCCAAACATGGAACACCGGTGGGCAGGATCATTTTGGCATATAAGCACTTCTAAATCTAGCGACCCAAGCGACCCTCTAAACCGGAACCCCCGTACCGCGAGTGGTTAAAAAGATATTATAACGACACTTATATAACCCATAATAATAGCCCAAATAATTATTATAAGGTCCTATTAACATTACTATAATTTAATAAAGGCTATATTAAATATAGTATTGGCGTAGCTCACTTACATCATGTTTTTATTAAAACCGCGCTTCGTTGGAGCAACGTTTCCGAGGCGAAAGCTTTTATTCTCGGAGCCTTCGGGCGCTCGGGGGCTTCCTTCTCATGCTAGGGAGGTTCCCTAGACTTGGGAGGGGTTTAGGGGGGTTAGAGAGAAGTTAGAGAGAGAAAGAAAGGCTTATGGTGTGAAGAAATTATGAAGGCTTCATCCTTTATTTAAAGGGATTTTATAGTAAAGTAGTCCCTAAGTTTCATCCGTATCTTCTGCGTACGAGCTCTGTTTCCTACGTTCTTTATATCAACACGTTTTTATTTACGAGTACTACAACTTTCATTTAGATCCCGTCGGCTAATTCTCCTTTTATCTCAGATTTACAAAAACTGTATCGTATTTATCGCGCACGAAGAGTAGCGACTAAGCTTCGTCCATATCTTTTGCATATTAGCTCTGTTTTTTATGTTATTTATATCCACGCATTGGTATTTATGATTACTACAACTTTCATTTAGACCTCTTTAGCTAATTCTCATTCTATCTCGGATTTACAAAACTGTATCGAATTCGCCGCGCTCGAGAAGTAGAGACTAAACTTCGTCCATAAATTTCGCATACGATCTCCATTTTTGGCGTTATTTATATCCACACATATCTAAAAATAAAATATACAACTTTCCTTTTTACTCCGTCGGCTAATTCTCGACCGATCTTAAATTTAACGGTACGAGGAGATTAGACTGTTAAATGACCGCGAAGAATTCGTAACTCCTTCATACAGACTCCGTTTTCGTCTGTCTCTTTACCGTTGAGTTTCTATTAACGAGATATTCAAATCTCATTTATTTCGTGTAGGCCAAAAACCGCTCGAAC
The DNA here is from genome assembly GCF_052625555.1 of Lactuca saligna. NCBI lineage: Eukaryota > Viridiplantae > Streptophyta > Magnoliopsida > Asterales > Asteraceae > Lactuca > Lactuca saligna. The sequence goes on from NC_136424.1 coordinate 172,713,757, forward strand.
TAAAATTCGAGGTTCGGACCGTACACTTGTTAAGTTGAAACATCGAAAATCATAACTTCGTCATACGAAGTCAGATTTGGGCGGTCTTTTTATGGACGCTCTCGGTTTAAATTATAATAAAACTTTGGTTTATATTACTATGTCCAAAAAGTCTTCTATCGTAAATTCACTATTTACGTTTCCCGGTGCCGTGTCGATTTTGCCGTAACACTTCAACGGGTCATAACTTCTTCGTTATAACTCGAATTTCGGAATTCTTTATATCCCCGTAATCCTTGTTTCGACCACTACAACTTTATGTAAAGATATCGGGTATATATATTGATGCTTGACGGCGTACGACACTACTGTCCGTACAAAGCTAGATAGGGTGCCATCTTGATGCTTGAGTGGAAACTGTTGTTGTAGGAAAATTCTACAAAAGGCAAGTGATCATCCCAATTGCCATGGAAATCCAGGGTATATGCTCTCAACATATATTTGAGTGTTTGTATCATTCTTTCGCTCTGACCATCAGTTTGTGGATGGTAACACGTACTAAAACACTTTTTTGTACCCAGTTCCTCTTGTAGACTTCTCCAAAACCTTGAAGTGAAACGACTGTCACGATCTAACACAATCGTTAGAGGAACGCCATGAAGTCTTACAACTTCTTTCACGTAAGCATTTGCGAGCTTATCCATAGACCACCTCTCGTTGGCTGCTATGAAGTGTGCACTCTTGGTGAATCGATCCACGACTACCCAAATCATGTCGTGACTGCTCTTCGTCCTGGGTAGTTTAGTCACAAAATCCATCGTGATGTCTTCCCATTTACCCATGGGTACAGGTAAAGGTTCTGAACTCCCGTATGGTTTCTGATGTTGTGCCTTAACTTTCGCACAAGTTACACACTGTCACACCCCCAAACCAGAACGACGGAATCGTTCGAGGGTGGATGACTTCATGTAGTATCGTAACAGTTCAATACATAGTAAAGAAAGTAAACACAACCATCATATATAAAATTTAAGAGTTACATGGTCAAATGATACTTGTTTCAAAAACAAATTACAATATGATGTGAAAATGAGTTTAAAACTGACGCCATAGCATCACTTCTCCAAAAGCAGAAGTTTACTTGTATTACTGAATCCCTGAGAAATACAAGTAGATTTGAAACAGTAGATTAGCATTTAAGCTGGTGAGTTCATAAGTATTTAATGTCAGTGTTTGTATAAATTTAAATGAATTTGTTTGTAGATGTTTGAAAACTCCTAGAAAATCCCATATTTCCTACTAGTATAAAAGTAGTCTTCTACTAAGACCCGACTGTTTCGAATGTTGTTTCTAAAATTCCAATATTTTTCCATAAGTGTAAGGTAGTTATAAAGTTCCAAAAACTATTATGCATTAGTGTTTTTTATGCCTATAATAGCATATTTATGTAAGTAAAAGAGTCGCTAAGGCATTAGATAACCCCGTAAATCAACGTGTTTTTAATACTTCATGTGAGTTTTATAACCATACTATTGACCCTGACTGTCTGTAACAACATTCTTCAGACGTTGGAATGTTATGAAGTTTGTCACCCCAGACCTGATGGTCTAACTACAACTAACAGTTTAGGTGCGGGATTGTCAATCCCGTATAGATCTATACACAAGTATCATACTCTCCCTACAAGAGATTATGGTATATTATACAGGACTTTAACTGCATACTTGAAAGTACGTGAAGTTGAATGTCTCACAAAACTTAGTATCAAATAGATTTACGTATGAAAAGTACATTTGTTCTTGTATATGAAAGTATTTCCCTGATATACTACTCATAGTATGTAAAATCTCTTGAATATCTAGTAAATTATACCTATTATAGTTTTTCTTAAATGTATGATTCGTTTGTATAATAAACCCTAGTGCAGTATCAGCTTCGTATGTAAGTATAACATTTGTAATAGCATTATTAAACATTATACACCAATATATAAATAAAGTGTTGATATTTGTATAACAACATGTTTTTACTCTTGAAGGACAAAAATGTTATTGAATAAGTGTTGCATGCAAACGTTTTCATATGATAGTTATAAATCACGTATGATTTGTCATAAAAAGATAAGTGTAGAAAAACTTAATGTTTTCCACACGAGAGTAACCGTGTGTTTACTTGTATCCCCCCCCCCCCCTTGAAAGTGTATAAAGGCATTTATAAAGCATTTGAAGACGTAGTTGTAGGGGTATGAACTCACTTGATAGACAGAAGAAGGTGAAACAAAAACTGAGCAGAACTTCGACTAGGGAAAGTTGAATTTCTCGGGATTCTCGGGAATCTCGGGAGTGAAAAACCTTCCTTCGGAACTTGGATATGAAGATCGGGGCTTCGGGATTGCTTCGGGGGTTTAAACGCAGAGCTTTGGCACAAGAGAGAGAGAAGAAATGAGCACTGGAACCCAACACCTTCGGTTGCTATTTATAGCCCAAATTTGGTCACCACGTCGTGGTACACCTCACCACGTAGTGGTGAGGTATTCTACCCTCTTCCGTTGACGATACGTTTGTTGACGCACCTGTCACCCATCAATCACATTACCACGTCGTGGGCCTAACAGCCTCAGATTTTGTGCCGAAAACTTGAAAATTTTGTAACTTCCGCGTACGAACTCCGTTTTTAACGTTCTTTATATCCACGCGTAGGTGAGATTATGCTCTACAACTATCGTTTAGACTCCGTCAGCATTTTGGTTTTATTTTTATTTTTATTTATTTTTAACGAGCCGGGACACGAAAAGTCCGTTAAAAATCCATAACTTCTTCATGTGATGTCTGTTCTCGTCAGACTTTATTCTATTGTGCTACTATTGTTGAGATCTTCGATTTTCATTTAGGTTGTATCGACTAAAAATCTCTCGATCTCTATTTCGAGTATTTTAGTTGTCTGCTGCTATATTTGAAACTTGGAAAAATCATAACTTTCTCATACGAAGTCAGATTTGGACGTTCTTTTATATACGCATACGGTCTAATGATATCTACAACTTTCATTTAGATACCTAAGGCTAAATATAATTGTATTGAAACTTCGCATTTTATGCTCATCTGTGTTGCCGGTTTTTAGTGTGATTCTTAGATTGGTCATAACTTCTTCATTATAACTTGGATTTTAGTATTCTTTATATTTATGAAACCCTTGATACGATGTTTATCATTTTATGTAACCCAATAGGGACTTTTGAACATTCAAATTTTGATGCAAATTTCATTTCATTAAAAGAGATTACAAATTCTTGACTTTTTAGGTCATTACACTAATCTGAAAATATCAGGTTGTCACACGCACTTGACCACATACTTCGCAATATTGAGTTTCACCGTCAGCCACCAATAGATCTCTTATTCCTCCTATCTTAGGTACCCAAATCCGATCTTGGAATACCTTCAGTCCTTGATTGCTTGTACCGAACTCCAACGTTTTGCCCAAACGTTCTTCCTTTTAATCATTCTTCTCCGAAGCTTCTTCCTGAACTTTCTTGATACTTTCCACAATTGTCGAGACGACTTCTATTCTTAACGCCTTTGGCCTTTTCTTTTCAAGGTTTACTTTTCGACTGAGAGCATCAGCGATAATATTTGCTTGACTTTTTAGGTCAAATTTCATTTCATTAAAAGAGATTACAAATTTTGATGCAAATTTCATTTCATTAAAAGAGATTACAAATTCTTGACTTTTTAGGACATTACATTGATCCGAAAATATCAGGGTTTACTTTCCGAATGAGAGCATCAGCGACAGTATTTGCATGTCTTTTTAGGTCAAATTTCATTTCATTAAAAGAGATTAAAAATTTTGATGCAAATTTCATTTCATTAAAAGAGATTACAAATTTTGCTTGACTTTTTAGGTCAAATTTCATCTCATTAAAGAGATTACAAATTTTGATGCAAATTTCATTTCATTAAAAGAGATTACAAATTCTTGACTTTTTAGGTCATTACACTGATCCGAAAATATCAGGTTGTCACACGCACTCAGCCACATACTTCGCAATATTGAGTTTCATCGTCAGCCAGCAATAGATCTCTTATTCCTCCTATCTTAGGTACCCAAATCCGATCTTGGAATACCTTCAGTCCTTGATTGCTTGTACCGAACTCCAACATTTTGCCCAAACGTTCTTCCTTTCAGTCATTCTTCTCCGAAGCTTCTTCCTGAACTTTCTTGATACTTTCCACAATTGTCGAGACGACTTCTATTCTTAACGCCCTTAGCCTTTTCTTTTCAAGGTTTACTTTCTGACTGAGAGTATCAACAACAATATTTGCTTTACCAGGGTGGTAAACTATCTCATAGTCATAGTCCTTGAGTAACTCTAGCCAACGCCGTTGTCTGATGTTCAACTCCTTCTGATTAAATAGATACTGGAGACTCTTATGATCAGTGAAATGTTTGCCCTTCGTGCCATAGAGGTAATGCCTCCATATCTTTAAGGCAAATACTATCGTTGCCAACTCCAGATCGTTAGTGGGATAGTTCTTTTCATGTTCCTTCAGTTGTCGAGATGCGTATGCTATCACCTTTTCTCTTTGGGTTAGAACACAACCCAACCCAACTCTAGATGCGTCACTATAAACCGCGAAGTCTTCAACTCCATCGGGTAGAGAAAGTATCGGTGCTTCACATAACTTCTTCTTTAGCTTCTCGAATGCCTCTTCGTGTTTCTCACTCCATGCATATGTAGTTCCTATGTGGGTCAAAGCCGTCAATGGAGCAGCTATCGAGGAAAAGCCTTGGATAAACCTTCGGTAATATCCAGCTAATCCTAGAAAGCTTCGAATCTCCGTGGGACTTTTCGGTCGTTCCCACTTCATTACAGCTTTGATCTTTGCTGGGTCAACCATTATTCCCTCTTGGTTAACCACATGACCCAAAATCGCACTTGGAGAACTTTGCATACAGCTTCTCCCTCTTTAGAACTTCTACTACTTCTCGTAGATGTTTGCCATGATCTTCCTGGATTTTCGAGTAGATCAGAATGTCATCGATGAACACTATCATTGGTTTATCTATAAATGGTTTACAAACCCTGTTCATCAAATCCATGAATGCTGCTGGAGCATTGGTTAGTCCAAACGACATAACCAAGAACTCATAGTGTCCGTATCTTGTCCTGAATGTAGTCTTCTCGATATCCTGCTCTCTCACCTTCAACTGATGATATCCCTATCTAAGATCGATCTTTGAGAAATAGATTAATCCTTGCAGCTGATCAAATAGGTCATCAATCCTCGGCAATGGGTACTTGTTCTTCACCGTTGCCTTGTTCAGCTCTCTGTAGTCTATACACATCCTCATGCTTCTGTCCTTTTTCTTCACAAATAGCACCGGTGCTCCCCAGGGTGATGAACTCGGTATGTAACTGTTGTCCAACAACTGATGAAGTTGCGTCATAAGCTCATTCATCTCCGTCGGTGCTAATCGGTAAGGTGCCTTTGCTATCAGTGTTGTTCTTGGTAACAAGTCTATGTTAAACTCCACTTGTCTATCAGGCAGTAATCTGGGAAGATCTTCGGGAAAGACTTCCAGATAATCACATACGACCGGTATATTCTGCACCTCCTTCTTTTCCTTCTTCGCATCGATCACAAATGCCAAATATGATGCACATCCCTTGGACAAACATTTCCTGGCTTTCATCAGGGAGATGATTCTAGAATTCACTCGGCTTTTGTCCCCGTACACCATAAACGACTCTTTTCTGGGTGGATTTACCATTACTATCTTCTTTCGGCCTTGAATTTCAGCATCGTTGGCGCTAAGCCAATCCATTCTCAAAACGATATCGAAACCGTTCAACTCTATGGGTAGCAATTCCTTGTAGAATTCATTTGCATTTAGGTCGCTGACGATGTTCCTAATACGGTTACTACCAGGTACGAACTTGCCACTGGCAACTTCCACAATTAGGGCATTATCAAGTTTTTCTACAGGTAATGCTAATTTTCCTCCAAACTTATGAGATACAAAGGAGTAATTCGCTCCTGAATCAAATAGTATACTGGCAGGTAAACCATTTACAAGAAAGGTACATGAAGCGACGTCTGCTACCTCCTTTGCAGCCTCGAGTGTCATCTGGAAGGCTCTCGCCTTCAGCTTCGGTGGTATGTTGGGTCTTCTTGCCTCTTTCTTCTTTGGGCAGTCCCTCGATATGTATCCCTCCTCGTTGCACTCATAACAGACCTTCTTAGTGAATGAGCACACGTTGGCATAGTGCCCTAGTTTTCCACATTTGAAACAAGTGACTCCTCCGTCACATTTCCCCTGGTACTTTTTCTTACACTTGTCGCACCATTTGGCTTCACATCCTCCTGACTTCTACGTACCAGACCTTAAGAACTTGCTTTTCTTGCTGAATTTCGACAACCCATCAAATTTCCTTTTCTCTCCCACCTCCGCTCTCTCCAGAACCTTCTCTCATATCTGGGTCTCCACATTCTTAGCAGCCCAGATGGCAGCTTTTAGAGTGGTTTTTTGCTTGACCATTGGACCATAGTCTGTTGGTAATCCAAGGGCAAACTTGTTAACTTTGGAGAGTTTGGTTGGGACTTAGTGAGGAACAAGCTTCATTTTCTTTGTAAAGCTTGCAGCGTATTCAGTAATTCTCATTATCACTTTCTTCAGATTCTGGAACTCATTGTTGATTTCCAGAAGATCCTACTCAGAGCAGTATTGCATCTTTAGTTGCACCAGAAAATCCTCCCACAACATCTTGCTCGCTTCTCCTTTAGACATTGAATTAGCTAGTAGCTTCCACCAACTCAATAATCCATATTTCAACAGGGGAACCACGGGAGCGGTCTTCTTCTTGTTGCTGCACTCGCAACTCTCAAACATTGTCACCATCTCGCAGATCCAGTTCATGACTTCCACCGGTGTCGGGCTTCCAGACAGACATGGTGGTTTGGATGCCATGAAGTCCTTGTATTTGCATCCACGTCCATCATTTCCTCCATCTTGGTTGTTTCGACGAACTATCGGTGGGTTGGCTTGACCAACTGTCCCACTGTAGTTCCCTCCTTCTAACTTCCCTTCATTCAGCTCGGGCTCTTCAACCTGAATAGTAGCTTCCTCTCGATTTTGTTGGAGTAAACGTCTAGTTTCCTCCATTTGGCGATCCAACATCATCTGGATCATCGCTTGAACTCTGGCCATCATCATTGGCTCAGGAGTAGCTTCCACAACGGGTATTTGCTCAATCACTGGGGGGGTACGTTTTCGTTTCCATTGACATTCCCGGCTCCACTACGGGTTCTCACCATCTTGATCTATACACCGAATAAGGTGAATTTAGATCTTTATTTAGGATAGACGTTCAAATCATCCTTATCACTCTGAAACATTTATATGTTAGTTGTAATATCGTAGTCGTACGTTTAGACTCCTAAACACATAAGGTTTCCAGATCCGGTCGGCAACAAACCATAGATCCAAATAAATAACAACATATAAAGCATGAAGCATTTAACACATAAAGCATATTAGCCATACTTCCTAAATAAGCTAGTGCTCACACCTCACAATCATTGCTTAGCATTCTAAGTTTAAGTCTAGAAATCCTACAAATTCCTAGTTCGCTTAAACTAATGCTCTGATACCAACTGTGACATTCCCATTTTCACGACCAGAAAAGACCGATTTTGTTTATACTTTATGTCAAAATCAGAGTAACATTTTAATAAAAGTGTTGCGGAATTTGTTCCCAAAAATAAAAAATGATAAAGATTTATCAAATCATTTCCGTAGAAATGTATTTCATTAAAAAGACTCGGGATGTCATGTTCGATACAACTCGAAAGTATAAACAGTACAATATAAGCCTTACTACATTATTTCATATCTACATGTCTATATCTGTGATCTCTCATCCAAAACATTAGATCTATTCTCGAGCGCCACTACCTATAATACATAAAACTGAGTAGGTCAAGCTTGGGAGCCTGGTGAGCACACAAGGTTATCAACCCACAATAAATAAGTTTATTAATTTCATCAACCAACAATAACCCGATTATCCGTTCCTGTTATCCTGACATTGCGTCCGTAAACATCTATTATAAGGGACCTAGACTAAGGATCATCATTGGGATGGACACTACTACTAAGGGGATTCCTCAGCAATAAATGTACTACAGGCAACCATGTGGGGGATGGAGTACACTGGTGAACACATCGTTCACAAACACCTACAGGTTGCGAGCCTGCTAGCATTCCACTGGACGTCTAGAAGAGTTCATGGTCATCATCTATACTATGCTAGATGACTGAATCAACATCAACAACGTCGAGGCCTCTCATCATTTTATCACATATCGTCTTATTACATCTACCCATGTTTTACCCCAACATTTTTGTAAATATAAAATACATATACAGTTTAAATCATTTAAAATTTATATAAAAACATTCATCCAGCATAGACAACAAGTATTTAGATAATATCCACATATACCACGTAATTTATAATAAATACTTCATATCTATGTGTAAGATGAAAGTAACTATGCACTCAACTGGTAAGGTGGTGACTCAACACTCGAACAGCGCTCCCTTACTTTAAAAATCGTTTTCCCTCGACAAAACCTAGTATCAACACCACTAGGGTTTAGTCTAACGTTAACCGCGACTAATTAATAGTGTAGCTATTATTACTATTATATAAGCGCGGCACAATACTTTTGACCCACTATATACAGACGAGGCCATACATGGAACACCGGTGGGCAGGATCATTTTGGCATATAAGCACTTCTGAATCCAGCAACCCAAGTGGCCCTCCAAACCGGAACCCCCGTACCGCGAGTGGTTAAAAAGATATTACAACGACACTTATATAACCCATAATAATAGCCCAAATAATTATTATAAGGTCCTATTAACATTACTATATTTAAATAAAGGCTATATTAAATATAGTATTAGCGTAGCTCACTTACAATGAGTTTTTATTAAAAACCGGGCTTCCTCGAGCAGCGTTTCCGAGCCGAAGGCTTTTCTTCTCGGAGCTGTCGGGCACTCCGGGGCTTCCTTCTCATGCTAGGGAGGTACCCTAGATTTGGGAGGGGTTTAGGGAGGCTAGAGAGAATTTTTAGAAAGAAAGAAAGGCTTGTGGTGTGAAGAAATTATGAAGGCTTCATCCTTTTTATAGGGATTTATAGTAAAGTAGCGCCTAAGTTTTGTCCATATCTTCCACGCATGAGCTCCATTTTCTACGTTCTTTATATCCACGCGTTGGTATTTACGAATACTACAACTTTCATTTAGATCCCGTCGGCTAATTCTCCTTCTATCTCAAATTTACAAAAATTGTATCGTATTTATCGAGCACGAAGAGTAGCGACCAAGCTTCATCCATATCTTTCGCATATGAGTTCCCTTTCAGAAGTTATTTATATGCACGCATTTTTATTTACGAGTACTACAACTTTCATTTAGACCTCGTTGGCTAATTCTCATTCTATCTCGGATTTACAAAACTGTATCGAATTCGTCGAGCTCGAAAAGTAGAGACTAAGCTTCGTCCATAACTTTCGCATACGATCTCTGTTTTTGGAGTTATTTATATCCACACATAGGTAAAAATAAAATCTACTACTTTTCTTTTTACTCCGTCGGCTAATTCTCGACCGATCTTAAATTTAACAGTACAAGGAGATTAGACTGTTAAATGACCACGAAAAATTCGTAACTCCTTCATATGGACTTCGTTTTCCTCTGTCTTTTTACCGTTGATTTCCTATTAATGAGATATTCAAATCTCATTTAGGTCGCATAGGGCAAAAACCACTCGAACTAAAATTCGAGGTTCGGTTCGTACACTTGCTAAGCCGAAACTTCGAAAAATCATAACTTCCTCATACGAAGTCAGATTTAGGTGGTCTTTTTATGGATGCTCTCGGTTTAACGTATACTAAAACTTTGGTTTATATTACTATGGCCAAAAATTATTCTATCGTATATCCACTGTTTACGTTTCCCAGTGTCGTGTCGGTTTTGCCGTAACACTTCAAAGGGTCATAAGTTCTTCGTTATAACTCGGATTTTGGCATTCTTTATATCCCCAGAATCGTTGTTTCTACCACTACAACTTTATGTAAAGATATCAGGTTTATATCATACTTTAATTTTGACGCTTATTTTTGCTCTTTATTAATTATATTTTTATAATTAAGTATAAAGCACATAAATTCACATAATTCACATAATACTCAAATATTTCATCTTTATTACTTCAAAACAAGTTACAATAGTTGACCTAGACTATTACATCGTCTAATAAAACTTAGTCGTGAAACACGGGCGTTACAGTGGTGAAGGTTGTTATTGTAGTGGGTGCTTCATGGTCCATCAACCTCTGTGCCAGTTCCTTGGCACTTTCGAAAGTCGTAGGTTTTGAGGCTAAGACGTTTCATTGAAACGAAGGCACCAACCCCGAGATGTACCTCTCGATATTCTTGTTCTCAGACGGGACCATGTTGGGGCACAAGGTAACCAAGTCGCTAAACCTGGTCGTGTACGCCAGAAGGTCGGAACCTTTCATCTTCAAGCCCCATAGTTCTTCTTCAAGCATTTGAATCTCACCCCTCGGGAAGTACGATCGGGTCATCGGATCTTTGAGAGTATCCCAACCCATTGCATTATCCACCATGAGAGTGAGTGATTTGACATGACCATTCCACCATGTCAGGGCTCTACCGGTGAAGGTGCAGGTAGCGAATTTGACCCTGCTTCCTTCTGGGCACGAACAGATTTCAAAGATCGATTATGTTCGCTCGAACCATTGCAACAAAGCGATGATTCCTCCGGTTCAAATGAAGAATTCCGGCTTGCAGTTCATGAAGTCTTTATAGGTGCATTCTCGTGCATGCGATTGACTGATGTTGCCTTGTGCAGAATTCACACCCGTTCTAACTCAACTGGAACCGCCTGAGTTAATCTGAGACATGGCTGCATTAACAGCTGCAGTCACTGCCGCTTGGAACATCGTGGCATCAAACTACGGAGGAGGTGGTACAGTGTGACATCCCCAAAATCACGGCCAGAAAAGACCGATTTTGTTTATGCTTTATAAAAATCAGAGTACTTCATTTCATAAAAAGGTTGCGGAATTTGTTCCCAGAAAAACACGATAAATACGTTATTAAAACATTTTCGAAGAAACGTATTTTTATTCATCTTAAAACGTTTGGGATGTCATCGTTAATATAGAAACATAAGCATAAACAGAACTTACAATTATTTACACTAGTGATCTACATCTCTTTAAATCTCTGAGTGTAATTTCACTTCATATCGCCACCTGTGATGTAAATAAACTGAGTGGGTCAGGTTGGGAAACCTGGTGAGTACATAGGGTTTTCAACCCACAATAATATAATTGTTATGTTCAATCATCAAACAATTAACCCAATTACCCATCCCCGTTATCTTCTTTACTCCTAAGAGTCATCTATTTTGCATTCGTTTATTCCAAAGTCCTTTACTTCCAGGGTTATAGGACTGGCACTAAATCCATAGCTGCCAATGTTCGTTCATAAAGCACTAATTCCATAGCTGCTGTAGTCTATTCATCGGGTACTAAATCCATAGCTACCAGTGTTTATCTAATAGGTACTAAGTCCATAGCTACCAATGTTCAACAGGTACTAAATCCATAGCTACCAACGTCTAACAGGTACTAAGTCCATAGCTATCGGTGTTTGTCCCATAGGCACTAAGTCTATAGCTGCCAATGTATACTCACATCATCTTCTATCTCTCATCATTTATCTACCCATCATCATACCCAACATATTCGTATATATAAAATACGTATACAGTTTAAATCTTTTAAAACATGTATAAAACGTTCATCCCGCATAGACAGCAAGTATTCAGATAATATACACACATAGCACGTAGTTTATATAAAATACTTCATATCTATGTGTAAGATGAAAGGGACTATGCACTCACCTGATTAGGTGGTGATTCCGAACTCAGACAGCACTTCTTTATCTCAAAACAATTTTCCTCGACAAAACCTAGTATCAATACCACTAGGGTTTAGTTTTTAACGTTAACCACGACTAATTAATAGTCTAGCTATTATTACTATTATATAAGCGTTAAATAACACTCAATATAACTCATAATAATAGCCCAAATAATTATTTTAAGGTCCTAATAATGTTACTATAATTAAATAAAATCTATATTAAATATAGTATAGGCATAGCTCACTTACAGCGAGTTTTTATTAAAAATCGGGCTTCGCTGGAGCAGCGTTTCCAAGCCGAAAGTTTTTCTTCTCGGAGCCGTCGGGTGCTCCGGGGCTTTCTACTCGTGCTAGGGAGGTTCCGTAGACTTGGGAGGGGTTTAGGGAGGCTAGAGAGAAGTTAAAGAGAGAAAGAGAGGCTTATGGTGTGAAGAAAATATGAGGAGTTCACCCTTGTATTTATAGGAGTTTTATAGTAAAGTAGCCTCTAAGCTTCGTCCGTGACTTTTGCATACGAGCTCCGTTTTTGTCTGTCTTTTTACCGTTGAGATCCTATTAATGAGATCTTCAACTCTCATTTAGACCTCGTTGGCTAATTCTCATTCTATCTCGGATTTACAAAACTGTATCGAATTCGCCGCGCTCGAAAAGTAGGGACTAAGCTTCGTCCATATCTTTCGCATACGAGCTCTATTATCGACGTTCTTTATATCTACGCGTTGGTATTTACGGGTGCTACAACATTCATTTAGATCCCGTCGGCTAAAAATCGACCGATCTAAAATTCAGATTTCGGGTTGTGCACTGTTATGCTAAATCTTAGAAAAAATCATAACTTCCTCATACGAAGTCAGATTTGGGCGTTCTTTTTATCGATGTTCTTAGTTTAACATATTCTACGACTTTCGTTTAGAGCGCTAAGGCTAAATCTCGCTCTATCGTAAATTCACTTTTTACGCTTCCCGGTGCCGTGCCGGTTTTGCCGTAAAACTTCGACGGGCCATAACTTCTTCATTATAACTCAGATTTCGGCGTTCTTTATATGTACGGAAACCTTGTGAAATATACTATAACTTGGTTAAAATTATTTATTCTAAATAATCTTTTGCCGAAAATTCGTTTTCGACCCATATTGCCTCTAAATTGACTAGCCCGGATCTACGGGCGTTACAATTATCTCCCCCTTAGGATGATTACGTCCCGGAATCATCAACGAAATAGGGCTTGTATAATGACTCCATACGTCATCTCTTCATCCTAGGTAATAATTATAACTTCTATATTCCTTCAAGTCTATCTCTTAGACTCATTGACTGTAAGCAGTACTCGATCGTGCACCTGCTCTCTACCTCAGGCTAGACTTCAAATTATGACCTATCATCATGTGATTCACGTTTAGACTTAGGTCTCTTAGAGTTAAATTCTAAAATAGACTATGCCTTCCTTCATGTTCTAATGTGATATAATCACACTTTAACATGTAGCGTTTCTGGCTACCAACTTCTTTAACAATGAACGCGATACTTCTATTGATCGCTTTGATTTCAATTGTTTGGTTTTTGTCGGACGCTACATCGAACTTGGTTCCCTGAACCACGCAACATACTCATCGTAGTCGGACTCAATTCGGTACGACCACTAGGGTCGGAAATTAACAATCTTTTTAGTCATTATCGAAACGATGGTAATGACATACTTGAAAAAAAACAGAATCAGTTACTAGCTTCTTGGTAATCCTTGTGACTTTCCCTGATCCAAGTGTGAGTCATGTGCTTCCGGTAGTATAGGCCTCTACTACCATTCACACCTACTCATACTCGTCCCAAGTATTGTCTCGCAGTTTCCCAAGTCACCATGCAGCAATTCATACAATCATTCAACACATCAGATAACAAAACGAAGGTTTTATATCATTTCTTGAAACGATTACATAGGTGTTCAAGTTCACCCTAGACTATGCCTCTACTAGGCTACATCATACGAAACTATGACTACTGCATAATCCGATCCTCGGATAAGAAGTCCTCATTCTTGATTCCTCGCATGGTTCTCTGTTTCGTCGAGGATCATGTGAAATGCCCTTGGCCTTGTTGGCGTTTCTGGTCTTGCTGCTTTATTTTTTTCCTTGGGCAGTCTCTGGACATGTGCCCCTTGCCTCCACATCCATAGCATACTTTGTCATTATGCGTGCAGTCTTTGGAATAGTGACCAGTCCTCCCACACTTGTAACAAGTCACTTCTTTGTTGCACTTTCCACCATGCTTCTTCTTGCATCTATCACACCATCTTGCTTCACCTCCATTTGCTCCTCCAAGCTTTGAGAATTTGCTTTCCTTGTTCGGCCTCGAAGATCCTTCAAACTTCCGCTTCTCTCCTACCTTATCTTTTTCTAGACCCTTTTCTCTTATCTGGGCCTCTACGTTCTTAGTTGCCCTAACAGCTGCTTTCAAGGTAGTTGTCATTTTGACCTTTGGGCCAAAGTCAGTGGGCAGCCAGTTAGCAAACCTATCAATCTTGGAGAGTTCAGTAGGCACCAAGTAGGGGAATAGCTTCATCCTCTCGGTGAATGCAGTGGCATACTCATCAACACTCATCTTTCCTTTCTTAAGGTTTTGAAACTCGTTGTTTAGGTCTATCAGATCTATCTCTAAGCAGTATTGCATTTTCAACTGTTCCAAAAACTCTTCCCACGACATCCTTAAGGCTTCTCCTCGTGGCATCGTATCTGCCAATAGCTTCCACCAGCTCAAGACTCCAGTTTTCAGCTGTCTTACTGCGAAGACAGTCTTCTGTTTCTCGTTACAGTTGCAGCTCTCAAACACCATCTCCATCTCAGAGATCCAATCCATAATCTCAACCGGCTTCGGGCTTCCTGAGAGACTTGGTGGTTTCGCACCCAAGAAATTCTTGTACATTCGTCCATCCTTGTTGTTTCTCCCTTCTGGGCCATCCCTTTGCTCACCTTGAGTCCCTACTTGACTCACTTGGCGGCTGTAGTTCCCTTCCTCAGATTGCTCGGGAACTGGCTCCGTCGGTTCAACATGTACGGTAGGTTCGTCCCTGTTCAACATTTGTCTCATTTCTTCCCTTTGTTCAGCTAACATAGCCCGAATCATGGCTTGAACTCCAGCCATGGTGACTGGCTCAGGCGCAACTTCTTCAACAACAGGTATTTGCTGAACCACTGGGGGTTGGTTTCGGTTCCCATTCGCATTTACGTTTCCGCTACGGGTCCTTGCCATCTTGATCTCTACACCGAATAAGGTGAATCTAGATCTTAATTTAGGATTGACGTCTTAAATCATCCTTATCTACCCGAAACGTTTATATGCTAGTTCTAATATCGTAGTTAAACGCTTAGAATCCTAAACACATAAGGTTTCCAGATCCGGTCGGCAACAGACCATAGATCCGAACAAATCATATCATGCGCAAAGCATTTAGCACATAAAAGCAATTTAGGCATTATTCCTAAAATAAGCTAGTGCTCACACCTCACAATCATCGCTTAGCATTCTAAGTTTAAGTCTAGAAATAAATCCATATTCCTAGTTCTCTAAAACTAATGCTCTGATACCAACTGTGACATCCCCAAAATCACGGCCAGAAAAGACCGATTTTGTTTATGCTTTATAAAAATCAGAGTACTTCATTTCATAAAAAGGTTGCAGAATTTGTTCCCAGAAAAACACGATAAATACGTTATTAAAACATTTTCGAAGAAACGTATTTTTATTCATCTTAAAACGTTTGGGATGTCATCGTTAATACAGAAACATAAGCATAAACAGAACTTACAATTATTTACACTAGTGATCTACATCTCTTTAAATCTCTCAGTGTAATGTCACTTCATATCGCCACCTGTGATGTAAATAAACTGAGTGGGTCAGGTTGGGAAACCTGGTGAGTACATAGGGTTTTCAACCCACAATAATATAATTGTTATGTTCAATCATCAAACAATTAACCCAATTACCCATCCCCGTTATCTTCTTTACTCCTAAGAGTCATCTATTTTGCATTCGTTTATTCCAAAGTCCTTTACTTCCAGGGTTATAGGACTGGCACTAAATCCATAGCTGCCAATGTTCGTTCATAAAGCACTAATTCCATAGCTGCTGTAGTCTATTCATCGGGTACTAAATCCATAGCTACCAGTGTTTATCTAATAGGTACTAAGTCCATAGCTACCAATGTTCAACAGGTACTAAATCCATAGCTACCAACGTCTAACAGGTACTAAGTCCATAGCTACCGGTGTTTGTCCCATAGGCACTAAGTCTATAGCTGCCAATGTATACTCACATCATCTTCTATCTCTCATCATTTATCTACCCATCATCATACCCAACATATTCGTATATATAAAATACGTATACAGTTTAAATCCTTTAAAACATGTATAAAACGTTCATCCCGCATAGACAGCAAGTATTCAGATAATATGCACACATAGCACGTAGTTTATATAAAATACTTCATATCTATGTGTAAGATGAAAGGGACTATGCACTCACCTGATTAGGTGGTGATTCCAAACTCAGACAGCACTTCGTTATCTCAAAACAATTTTCCTCGACAAAACCTAGTATCAATACCACTAGGGTTTAGTTTTTAACGTTAACCACGACTAATTAATAGTCTAGCTATTATTACTATTATATAAGCGTTAAATAACACTCAATATAACTCATAATAATAGCCCAAATAATTATTTTAAGGTCCTAATAATGTTACTATAATTAAATAAAATCTATATTAAATATAGTATAGGCGTAGCTCACTTACAGCGAGTTTTTATTAAAAACCGGGCTTCGCTGGAGCAGCGTTTCCAAGCCGAAAGTTTTTCTTCTCGGAGCCGTCGGGCGCTCCGGGGCTTTCTACTCGTGCTAGGGAGGTTCCGTAGACTTGGGAGGGGTTTAGGGAGGCTAGAGAGAAGTTAGAGAGAGAAAGAGAGGCTTATGGTGTGAAGAAAATATGAGGAGTTCACCCTTGTATTTATAGGAGTTTTATAGTAAAGTAGCCTCTAAGCTTCGTCCGTAACTTTTGCATACGAGCTCCGTTTTTGTCTGTCTTTTTACCGTTGAGATCCTATTAATGAGATCTTCAACTTTTGTTTAGACCTCGTTAGCTAATTCTCATTCTATCTCGGATTTACAAAACTGTATCGAATTCGCCGCGCTCGAAAAGTAGGGACTAAGCTTCGTCCATAACTTTCGCATACAAGTTCCGTTTTTGTCTGTCTTTTTACCGTTGAGTTCCTATTAATGAGATCTTCAACTCTCATTTAGACCTTGTTGTCTAATTCTCATTCTATCTCGGATTTACAAAACTGTATCGAATTCGCCGCGCTCGAAAAGTAGGGACTAAGCTTCGTCCATATCTTTCGCATACGAGCTCTATTATCGACGTTCTTTATATCTACGCGTTGGTATTTACGAGTGCTACAACATTCATTTAGATCCCGTCGGCTAAAAATCGACTGATCTAAAATTCAGATTTCGGGCTGTGCACTGCTATGCTAAATCTTAGAAAAAATCATAACTTCCTCATACGAAGTCAGATTTGGGCGTTCTTTTTATCGATGTTCTTAGTTTAACATATTCTACGACTTTCGTTTAGAGCGCTAAGGCTAAATCTCGCTCTATCGTAAATTCACTTTTTACGCTTCCCGGTGCCGTGCCGGTTTTGCCATAAAACTTCGACGGGCCATAACTTCTTCATTATAACTCAGATTTCGGCGTTCTTTATATGTACGGAAACCTTGTGAAATATACTATAACTTGGTTAAAATTATTTATTCTAAATAATCTTTTGCCGAAAATTCGTTTTCGACCCATATTGCCTCTAAATTGACTAGCCCGGATCTATGGGCGTTACATACAGGAGTTTGGTCAGCTAGGTTATTGATGGTAGGGTGACCGCTAGGAGCTTTGTGAGGCGGCATCCTTTAACTAAAAGTTTACAAGGATGAAAATGATGATAAGAATTTCAATTGAAGGCATAATAATGGAAAAATACAGCATTTAGATAAGGATTTCTACAAGATTGGATGTTTGTCAATAATATTAGCATTACTGATGTAAATATTTAGGGAAACTTTGACCTATGAATAGGTCTTTACATCAACCATCATAAGGAAAATTTTGATAGAACAAAGACTTACGAAACTAAAGAGTTCAAAGTCTAACACTAGACAAGAAATTAAAACCTAAGCTATTCCATAGATTAAGTTAATTAAAAGAGAAGTCGAGTAGACTCTACTGACGATGGGAATGGTTCGGATGGGCTTTGGATTCAGCCAGACGACGCTCCAAGTCACGCAAGCGCCTCTCAAAGATGTTCTGGCGAGCTCGGAGTTCTCCGACTTCAGCTCGAGTTGCATTGAGTTCTTCGCGTAGCGTTGCGTTCTTGTTCAAGGTCCTTCTGTTAGTAGAGTCCAGTTAGCGGATACGGAATATATTGACTCCCGCATCGGCATCAACCTCCATGACTCGATTGAGTGCTACTCTCCTTTGCTCCTCATTATGAGCAACCTTGCAAACCAGGATAGGCAATGCTCTGTCTGTGGAGCCTCCCTCGCTCAGGTTGTAGAAGCTTCGATCTCTATGGTATGGTAAGGTTTTACCCTGCTCGTGACTCCAACGATTTAAGTTTGTCACCCACAGAGGTGTGAGTCCTTGAAATCTAGGACAAGTATTGTGACTTGGAATCGCGACTACCAGGGGTAGGTTGTTGACTTCTGGCTCGAAGTTGGAACCATCGGAAAAGCCTTCAGCGCGGTGATCTTCCAAGGGAATCATTTGATTTTCTTCCGACTCTTCATCAAGCCATCCTGCATTTCCTTGATTAGGGAAGTACGGGTCTCCAGGGAGATGGAATCCAGCCATGATATCTATACGAGAATAGAGAATATAAGAATTAGATAACAGATGATCTATCTAAGGGAAGTGTTACGATGATCTTTATTAATTACTTCAATTATTATATAGTGCATACCAGTCACATGTAACCAAAACACAATAGTCCTTAGAATAAATGACCCTAACTCCAAGTCCATAACCAAACAAGGAACGGGAAGTGAAGCAAAGATCATAGATTCTGAGTCTATAACATCTTAGTCACATATAACCTTAATGTATCCACTTAGCAGCTATTGACCTACTAATAAAGACCTATTTAATTCTCAGATAACTTGTTATGTGTAACATCCCCCTCTGGCACGTATCACAATATTGTCCGCTTTGGGCCACTCGGCACAAGGACTTCCCAGGGGGTCACCCATCCTGGTACTACTCCCGCCCGAGCACGCTTAACTGCAGAGTTCTTATGGGATCAGCTGCCATCACGGATTTAAAACACGTTGTTATAAGAAAGGTATCCACACCCCTTATAAGGAATGCTTAGTTCTGCTTCACAGCGATGTGGGATCAGATCTAACCCACTTTCACCCCCCATTATAGGGTTCGACGTCCCCATCGAACACATCGACCCGTGCCCTGGCTCTGATACCATTTGTAACATCCCCCTCTGGCACGTATCACAATATTGTCCGCTTTGGGCCACTCGACACGAGGACTACCCAGGGGGTCACCCATCCTGGTACTACTCCCGCCCGAGCATGCTTAACTGCAGAGTTCTTATGGGATCTGCTGCCCTCACGGCTTTAAAACGCGTTGTGTTAGGGAAGGTATCCACACCCCTTATAAGGAATGCTTAGTTCTCCTTCCCAGCCGATGTGGGATCAGATAGTGGGTTAGATCTAATCCCACATCGACTGGAAAAGAGAACTAAGCATTCCTTATAGTGGGTGTGGATACCTTCCCTATCACAATGCGTTTTAAAGTTGTAAGGGCAGCAGATCCCATAAGAACTCTGCAGCTAAGCGTGCTCGGGCGGGAGTAGTACCAGGATGGGTGACCCCCTGGGAAGTCCTCGTGCCGAGTGGCCCAAAGCGGACAATATTGTGATACGTGCCAGAGGAGGATGTTATAGTTGGTATCAGATCATTAGTTTAAGCGAACTAGGAATTTGTAGGAAATTTCTAGACTTAAACTTAGAATGCTAAGTAATGATTGTGAGGAGTGTGTCTAAAATATGTTAGGTAGTACACCTAAATTGACACAAGCACTAGTTTATTTTAGGAATGATACCTAAAAAGCTTTTATGTGCTAAATGTTTTGTGTGATATCTATATTGATGCTATTATTTGTTCGGATCTATGGTCTGTTGCCGACCGGATCTGGAAACCCTATGTGTTTAGGATTCTAAGCGTATGCCTACGATATTAGAACTAGCATGTAAACGTTTCGGGGTGATAAGGAGATTTATACGTTTATCGTAATTAAAGCTTTCTTATCTTAAAATTCTCTCTTGGTACACCGAATGTCTGCCTGGATGTACAAGGGGTCATGGTGAAGACTCGTAGAGAAATTGAGTAAATGGAGGAAATGAAGAAGGCTTATGATAGTGGATGACACCTATCAGAAGATATCGTAAGAGTGGTATCTTGCCTTTAGAGTATGTCTTATGAAATAAAAGTACGTTTAGAGGATTACAGTATGTCTAAAGTACACCTTCGATTGGCAGGATGATGGAACGATTGGTGAAATTCTTGAAGTAGTCTCATCGTCTGATATTTTCATCACTAATCGAGTTGAAGTAGAGTTGATGATTGAAGATTGAGCAATGAAGAAGTCCTAGTAGAGTCTAGGGAAATTGTTTATGATTACTTGGACACATTCGTATGTGTTAAACTGTTTTGTGATTTTCTTGTATGGTGACCTGGTCGACTGCGGGACAATACTTGGGACGAGTATGAGTAGGTGTGAAAGATAGTAGATGCATATACTACCGGAAGCACAGGACTCGCACTTGGATCAGGGAAAGTCACAAGGTTACCAAGAAGCTAGTGATTGATTCCACTTTATTCTGGTATGTCATTACCATTGTTTCAGTAATGACTAGTAAGATGGTTCTTGTTCCGACCCTAGTGGTCATGTTTAAATTTGAGTTCGACTATGAGGAGTATGTTACGTGGTCTAGAGGACCAAGTTAGATGTAACATCTGACTTAAGTCAGAAGGTTGAAGTTAATGCGATTGATAGTATCGCGCTCGTTGTTAAAAGAAGTTTGCAGGTAGAAATGCTACATGCTGAAATGTGATTATATCACATTATAATAGGAAGGAAGGTATATTCCATTTTGGAATTTGACTCTAAGAGACTTGAGTCAAAGCGTTGCATCATGCGATGAGAGGTCATGAGAACATAACCTATCGATCTGTTACAATAGATAAAGGAAAGTATTTATCCTAAGAAGAAGAAGGAGTCCACAATAAAGACTTATTTGGTAACTTGAAGGTTATGATTGAAAGTACAACATAGTACGATAAGCAGATGCAAGATTCGGCATCTTCTGCGGTCAAGA
Source organism: Lactuca saligna (assembly GCF_052625555.1). Classification (NCBI taxonomy): domain Eukaryota; kingdom Viridiplantae; phylum Streptophyta; class Magnoliopsida; order Asterales; family Asteraceae; genus Lactuca; species Lactuca saligna. Next base: position 172,735,202 of record NC_136424.1, read on the forward strand.
AAGCCATAGAGTTAAATACTCTTTTGAGGAAAAATAGAAGTTACGGTCATTACCTAGGATGAAGAGATAGCGTATGGAATCATTATACAAGTTCTATTTTCGTTGATGATTCCAGGACATAATCATCCTAAGGGGGAGATAATTGTAACGCCCGTACAACATGGCTAGTCAATTTAGAGACGATAGGCGTCAAAAAAATGAATTTTTGATGAAAGATTATTTAGAATGAATAATCTTAATTAAGTTATAGTATATGTTACAAGGGTTCCATGCATATAAAGAACGCCGAAATCCGAGTTATAACGAAGAAGTTATTACATGTCGAAGTTTCGCGACAGAACCAGCACGACACAGCGCAACGTAAAAAATGAGTTTATGTTAGAGCGATATTTAGCCTTAGCAATCTAAATGAAAGTCGTAGAATACATTAAACCATGAGCGTGCATAAAAAGAACGCCCAAATCTGACTTCGTATGAGGAAGTTATGATTTTTTGAAGTTTCGACTTAGCGGTATGGAGTCCGAATGCTCAATTTGAGACCGAGCGGTTTTTAGACGAAACAATCTAAATGAGAATCGAAGGTCTCGTTAATAGGAGTAAAACGATAAAAAGATAGGCGAAAACCGACGTCGGATAAATAAGTTATGATTTTATAACGGAGTTTTCCTGTCCCGGCCTACTAAAAATAAATAATAAAAATAAAGTCAAAATTAGCCGACAGAGTCTAAACGAAAGTTGTAGAGCGTAGTCTCACCTACACGGGGATATAAAGAATGTCGAAAACGGAGTTTGTATGAGGAAGATATGAATTTTGAAGTTTATTAAATATTTTCGATATTTAATTTATATATATATATATATATATATATATATATATATATATATATATATATATATATATATATATATATATATATATATATATATAAAAGGGTGTCAAGGGAAACCGACTTCTTTGCTCATTTCTTCCCGTTTTCTCGTGTTTTTGCATCGTTTTTCGTGCAAGAATTATCCCGAAGCCCCGAAGCAAGTCCCGAGGCCCCGAAGATCCCAATAAGTGAGATTCCCGAGCCGAAGCTCTGCCCGCGAGGAGCCCGGTTTTTGTGAAGATCTTCCAGATCTACCGAAGAATACTACTTCTACAAGTCGTAGTGCTGTCCAATCATCTTCTAATCAAGTGAGTGTGTGGTTACTTTCTTCTAACGCATAATTATTAAGTATTTAATATAAAATACGTGTTATGTGTATATTTTGTTGTTATATGCGTGAATGTATATTCACTTTCTTCTATCTCATAGATCTGATTTATTCTCTATGAAATACGTGTTATGTGGGTGTGCCTCATCTGTTATGTGGAATAGGTATTGAATGAGAATGCTATACAGGTTTTAAACTATGTATAAAAATATATATTTTAATCTACTAATATGTTGCGTAGAACATGGGTAGATAGTTCATGTGTGATAAACAGATGAGAGGCCCGGATGTTGTTGTTGTTGATCTAGTTATTCAACGAGTATGGATTAGACCAAGAGGTTAGTTTTAGATCCGGGAGTATGGATCAGGTAAAGAGATAAAACTTGTTATTAGTCTGGGAGTATGGATTAAGACTAAGTTAATTGTCCCTAGTCCGGGAGTATGGATTGGGCACAGTTATTGATCCGGAAGTATGGATCAGATCAGGATTAGGGTATAGTTAATTGTCCTTAGTCCGGGAGTATGGATTGGGTACAATTATTGATCCGGGAGTATGGATCAAATCGGGGGTTAGTTTTAGATCCGTGAGTATGGATCAAGGGGAAAAGGTTAGTTTTAGATCCGTGAGTATGGATCAGGTGAAAAGGTTAGTTTTAGATCCGTGAGTATGGATCAGGTGAAGATAATAGTTTTAGATCCGTGAGTAGGGATCGGGTAAAGAGGAAAATTTTAGATACGAGAGTTTAGATCGTGTCGTTGTGAGATCAATGGGGTGGGATAAGAGTTGCCTTTATATGGTGAAATTGTACAAGTTTGAATGTTCTATATTTATAAATATATGATATAACATTGTGTGATGAAAACCCTATATGCTCACCAGGCTCCCAAGCCTGACTCACTCAGTTTTCTTTGTATCACAGGTATTAATACGAAGACATATTTCACAGAGAGATTTAAAGGAGATATAAATCAATTGTGTAATTAAATGTAAGTTCTGTTTATGCTTATACGTCTGTATCAGAACATGACATCCCGAGGTTTTATTATTAAATGAAAATACATTGTTTTCGAGAAATGTTTTGATAAGTTATTATCATATCTTGTTTTGGGAACAAATTCCGCAACTGTTTTCTTTAAAAGAGTACTCTGCTTTTAAAAACAAGCATAACCAAATCGCTCTTTTCTGGCCGTGAAAATGAGGATGTCACAGTTGGTATCAAAGCTAGGGCACGGGTCGATGTGTTCGACAGAAACGTCGAACCCTATAATGGGGGGTGAAAGTGGGTTAGATCTGATCCTACATCGGCTGGGAACGAGAACTAAGCATTCCTTATAAGGGGTGTGGATACCATCCCTATCATAACGCGTTTTAAAGCCGTGAGGGCAGCAGATCCCATAAGAACTCTGCAGTTAAGCGTGCTCGGGCGGGAGTAGTACCAGGATGGGTGACCCCCTGGGAAGTCCTCGTGCCGAGTGGCCCAAAGCGGACAATATTGTGATACGTGCCAGAGGAGGATGTTACATTATGGTTACAGAAAATACTCCTATAGTATTTTATCAATGTTCTCGTGTTTTCATTGTAGTAGTCTCGGTAAGTTCTTAGACTTGCATGCAACATCTCAACCATTCTCAAGCACATTGTAATCAATCCTCGAAAAGATATAGTTGATTAGGATCTATCAATCCCAACTTTGATTATTTGTACCCAAGCCTACTTGTGCTGTCCAACAATCTTAATACTTCTATTCTCTTCTTAGTATGTTTATGGTTTTAGTGAGTATGCTTGTATGTATACTTAGTTAAATACTTTAATATTTAAAAGTATAACTCTTGTTCAGAGTATTTTATTCCAAATGGGTTTATAGTTTGTATATCTTTTATGGGTTGATATACTTGACTAACTATAAAAAATGATCTGATACCAATCTGTCACACCCCCAAACCGAATTGGCAGAAACATTCAGGGATGGAGGACATCATCTGTAGTATCATAATAATGTAAAGTAGTAAGCAAGCAACAACATCATCCATTGTATTAATATAATAATTTATACATGTGTTCTGTAGTATAAATAAGACACCAAAAGAATCAAAATAATGACGAGTCTTGGTTGTATATCGTCTTCTCAAAAGCTGGTCCAGTGTACCTGTCTACTGACGACCTGAGAATACAAGTTATTTTGAAAGATGGTCAGCTATAAAGCTGGTGAGTTCATAAGTATTTAGTGTCGTTGACGTTGTAAAATGAATGTTAGAAATGTTTACCAAAAATGTTTGTAGTAAAGGTTTGTAAGTGTTCATTTCAAACACATTGTAATTTCTTTGTAAGAATGTTCATATATGTTTGTAAAATGTTCGTATCTCTTTGTAAAACGTTCGTATCTCTTTGTAAAATGTTTGTATCTCTTTGTAAAATGTTCGTATCCCCAAAGAAAATCCCATATTTTCTACTAATATGTAGTGTTCTACCTAGGCCCAAATGTTTTGTGTGTTTGTTTGTAAGAGTATGCATTTTCCCAAGTTTGATTATCGATATCAAAATATAGTTTATACATTATCATTTAATATCAAAAATGTTTCAGGTTTAATGTATCGGGAAAAATATTATAGTACCGTAGTTTTATATCTATTAACTACTGTGGACCTAATTACCTTAAGGCCATGAATTATAAGGTAAATGTGAAGATACTCGTAACCATACTGATTGACGGGTGTAAACACGACGACCTGCTGGCATCGAAACAAATGTGACATTTGTTACCCCTTGGCTTGGTCGGCCGAGACTATAGCTAGCAGTCAGGATATGGGATGGTCTGTCCTATATAGATCTATACACAGAATGCCCATTCTCCCTCCAGGAGACTCTGGTTACCACTCGATAACGGTGAAATTCGCGTCTTGAGGATGTATCTCATACTCTAAATGTTATGTTCATGTATGTTCTTTCCGTTCTCTTGTAAATGTATTTGTAAATGTATATATATATATATATATATATGTGTGTGTGTGTGTGTAAATGTATATATATTTGTATATGTTCTCTTCTCTACACTTGTATATGTATAAGTATGTTTGTTTCTCATCATAGTATGTTCTTGTAATAGTAAGTAGTAATCTCCTAAACTATACCTATTATAGTTTACTTGCATTGTGGTTTGTATGTTTTAACGTATTTGCATACCTTTGCTACCTCAAAGGCATGGATAATGAAGGAAAAGTCTTTATATCTATACATGTATAACAATATATAACTAAGATTTCAACGACCTTCGGACAAATAACTGGATACTCTAAGTCCACAACCAAACAAGGAACAAGAAATAAAGTGGGCTATCAGTCCTAAGTCCTTCAAATCCTACTTATATAACTATATTTGCATAGACATTATTTTAACAATAAAATAAGTTTTAAAGAGTTTAAATAAAATGTTTAGCAGTTTAAAAGAGTTTGAAAATGGTTTAGAAAACATTTGGTTGATAAAATAGTTTGAAAAGTAGGAAACCTATGTGTTTGACAGTTATTACATCACATGTGATTGATATAATAACCTAATAATTCAACTTGTATTCCCCCCCCCCCCCCTATAAAAACATTTCAGAATTTTTAAAAGGTTAATTAAGGGGTATGAACTCACCTGTAGTGAGTGGTTTGGTTGAACGGATGGTATAGAAGGCTAAGTGTCAAGTGAAGACTTGAGCATACACACGGCTCCTATTGAACATATAATTACACATATATGTATACAATTAGTGGTTATATAGCTATGAAATAAAGGTAACACCTTTAAAGTCTAGGAAACACCTATTAGAAAGTGTTACAATCACAAATGATTGCGTAAAGGGGTGTATGGTCACCAAATGGAGTTTTCGGTCCAAGTGGTATTTTCCTAGAGTTTTCGGTCCATTTGGTTTTCGGTCCAATGACCTTTCGGTCATGGAGTTCTCGGCCTAAGGAGGTTCAACCAAAAACTCATCAAACTTTTCATGAATGATGTTTTTCAAGGGCTGTACTCAACGGTTTCGGTTTCTAAGGTTCATTTTTAATATTAGGAATGTTTAAGGCTATAAGAACACTGTTAATGAGGGCTTTCGGTCTAAGGATATGCACTAGACTGAAAACTCCTCTTATTCTTGGATAATGATGATTTTCAGGCCTTTAAACAAGATTCTTAACTATATAACAAGTATAGGAAAGTAATACTTACAATTTAGAGGCTAATAGAGTTGATTTTGGACCAAAACACTAGTGTATGTTCTTGGTGTTCTTGGTGAAATGAAGAACACTTGAAGATCTAAGAAAATGGAATGATTTCACAGATGAAATCATGGAAGATCACTAGATAATGTAAGGGATCAACTAAACAAGGAAGGAAACACTTACAATCTTGAATATCTTGACAAAAATTCGGATGATACTTGAGAGAGAATTGTTCTTGAGTTGGAAATGTAAAAAGAATGGTAAAAATAACTAAGTATCATTTATATACCCTTTAGGGTTTTTGGTCCAAACACTATTTGGGCCGAAAACTTCTAACTCTTGGAGTTTTGCGACTCAAATGATGCACAAATAAGTATACTTCCTTTCGTTTGATCTCTCGAAGAAATAATATTAAAACACCCAAACGGACTTTAAACCGAGTTAAAAATTTGAAATGAATTTGACTTTCTAATTGAAATGTTTGACTGTAGAGTTCGTACAAATGAAAATTTCAGGTTGTCACATAAGCAAACAAACGTCAAATAAAACTATGGAAAATTGATTGGAAATAGATCACTTAAGGTACTTCTACTTAGACTCGATTACTCCCTTTAAATATTGTTAACTACTGAAGGTGCAATAGATCTTATTTATTTATTAATCAATTCCTAATATGATTAGTTCTTGATCATAATCTTGCCCTAATAATCAAAGAGACAATTAAAGTAATAGTCATGTAATTAACTATCTAAATTCCGACTCTTTTGTTCGTATTATATAATATTTGATCTTAATTAATGGCATTGGTCATAAGAATCGATTTATTGTTGGAAATATAGGGTTTGTAGTGGAGATCTGGATACTAACTTGGATCGGGATATCACTTTCCAAATTGATATTTCTACCCTATGCCTGGGTTACAAAAAATTCAGCCTAGGATAATCCAAGTGGACACTTACGATTCTAGGCACAAAAATCGAAAGCCAATTCGCTAGAGAGATTCTGTGAGAGTTTAATGAAAACGAGAGCTAATATTCGTAACCTCCTTCTGATGATGAAGAACCATTTATATATTAAACAATATTAGGGTTTCATTAGGATTGGGTCATCATTAGTTGATTTGGAAGTAAGTCAGGATTAGGGTTACCAAAACTAACGAGTTTCGTTAGTTTACCATAATCCCCCTCAGGAAATTGAATTTTGTACTATGTTCCAATATGTAAAAGTCTGAGAGGTTTTGGGGCGCTACCCCAAACCCAACCAGGGGCTCTACCCCTTGGACCTCACTAGGGGCGCTGCCCCTAAACCCCGCCAAAGGGGCATTGCGCCTTTTGAAACCCCGGACCCAGGGGCATTTCCCCGGGACCCTCGACTAGTCGTCGAACCGACTTCTAATTTGATCTTATACATGCGTGCACTCCGCACCAACCCCGTACACATATTAGAATACAATTTATGAAGCCCCTTAGCTCAAATGCTAATTCCAGTTACATAAAAGGACATGGTGACACTAAAATCACCAACATTTATGAGCAAAATGGTCATCGAATGTAGTCACGTATATTAAATTCCATAACTTTATTAGCATAATCCTAAGATTTGGTCCATCACTTGTCACAACTATTTTAATGGTCATTAAACATCTATGATTTAAGCAAACATAGTTAGATTGGCCATCTAGACTACATAAAGTCAACAATAGGCAACAAAATACAACCTTTAACATATATAGATCTTTGATCAAACTTAACACAATAAATTAAAAAACTTGTAACATCCAAAATAGCAATCAATTCAAAATATCAAGATTCATCTACATCTAAGAACCAAGCAAAAGGGTTTAAAGACCAAAATCAGAAAGTAAAGATATAAAGAAATCCACAAAGAATGAAAAATATGGTCAATAAAGCAAAGCTCATGAATTTTGAATGCTTTAGCTCTCGATCCTTCAAATCTCTGCTTTATGTCAGCCTTGTGGCCTTCCAGCTACATTTTAGACTCTGAATAATGCAACTCAGAGGTTTCTTGTCGCTCAGGTTATGATATTTAGTTAGATGGATGATTAGGTCAAAGTATTAATACCTTATTTATAGAGAACTGCCAACTTAGTTTACGTGGCGCGTGGAGATATGAAAGCATCGTGTAAGTATATGTATTCTTCAAGTAAAGTAAGTGCACGAGACATGTGGCAAAGTTGGTCTCGACACGTTCTTCTTTATTTAGCACTTTCTCAGCAACTTTCGATCCCGCCCTGTAACGCCCCGTTCTTAAAATATCTATTTATGGGTTCCCAAGATCAAGAGTAAGGGTGTTTCGGTCTTTCATGAGCAGTGGGTTTTTTTATTCGGGAATGTTTCGGATTGGGGTGTGTTTCTAGAAGCGTAGATCTTCTCGCCACCTTCGCGTGGATATAAAGTTCGTCGGGAATGGGCTTAGAACAAAGGAGTTATGACACTTTGAAGATATTGACATTTATAGCCCTTAATGTGTAAAGTTGATGAGGAAGGACATGTATGAGAATGGGACATGCGTAGATACGCCCAGTGTAGGATGGGTTACGCCCAACGTAACTGGGTAAGTGGTTGCGGGTGCAAGGATGCGTACGCCCAGTGTACGCTCAGAGTCATTAAACCCTAATCTTAGGGCCAGCCACTATATATAGAACATAATGGCTTCAACCCTAGCCCCCATATCAGCCTCCCTAAACTCAGAAGAAACCCTAGAACATTCCAACCTCCATTTTTAGAGATGATGGCTTTGGAAAGCTCATCTTGGTGGTTTAAGCTTGGAAGAGGAAAAGAGGAAGTTGCCAAGGAAGGATTTGGGTGGCTGGAGCTCGTAGATCTAGGAAGGCATCATCTCTTGGAGCCCTTTTGAGGTATAAAGTCTCTTGCTTGACATTTATTTTGTATAGATCTTGGTTTTATGACGTTTTGATATCATTTCTTGTCCCACAAACCCTAAAGTGATGCATGATGTGAGTTGGTTGAGATTAGTTGTCCTTTCAGACCTTAGGAGAGGTCTTAAGTAAGAAAAATGAGGTCCCAAGGGCTTTGGTTGTCTCATATGTGATATAGATAGGTCTTAATGGATTAAGACCTTGGATTAAGAGCTTTATGGACGTCCCAAGTAATAAAGTTTGAGACTTTATGAATCCTTGGCATATTTGGTCTATGGATCTGAAGTTTGGGCTTAAGTGCTTAAGACATTAAGATCTTATGAGGAGTTGTAGTTCAGCGAAGTTACGCCCGCGTAAATAAGGGTACGCCTGACGTACACGTCAGGGAGTTGGTACGCTAAGTGTACATTGAGTTACGACCCGCGTAACGCTGCTAGTTTGGGCCTTGAGTATTTGCGCCTCAGTGTGGGCTGTGCTTTGGGTCTTTGGGCCTTAGTGGGCCATCAGAAATCATATTATATGGACCAAGGAATATATTTTGGGCTTAGGGTGAGGCCCATTAAGGGATTGGGCCCAATGTAGCAAATTGGGCCATAAATGGGCCATTAGTGGGCTTGAGAGCTTACCTAGTGTTGGGCCTTTCATATTTTGATTATGGGCCTTAGTCATGGACCAGATTGAGTTAAGGGTAAATTGGTCAATTTACCCTTAAAAGGATATTGTGCTTAGGCTAATGGTTATTTTGCTGCTTTGGATAGTTCGGGATTTTTGGTGAGTCGGTGGTTCGGGCATCTGCTTCTTCATTTTAGAGTTTCGGTAGTTGCAAGCTGAGTTATCCTCACTATATCGACAGGGTCTAAGGCACCAAGGTTGGTCCTTTATCGGATGGAAATCCGGGTAGTTGTTATGTTATTACTTTGCTATATGTTTGCATCATGGTAGTTAGGATAGTATGTGTTAGAGACCTGGTTAAGTTCGGAATCCTGGTATATAGGATGATGCTATGCTAGTGACCGATTAGGTCGGTGCCCTGGTTAGAGTGTGTTATGTATGTGATCTGCTAGATCGATTGATTTGTGATGAATTGCTATATGATTATATGTTTATGTGCACATGGATGATTGACTAGGGTTGGTTTGAGGCGGGTCCTGCTTTGTGTTGTAGGCCAACATACCCAGGGCGGACCGGATATCCCGAAGGCCCAGGAAGCGGTTCCGATAGGATGTAGGCCGCACGAGGGCGGACCAGATGTGTCGAGGCTCAGAGAGTGGACCAGGCCGATTGAAGGCCCCCTGCGGGCGGACCAGTCATACTATAGACTCACAGAGTGGACCAGATGGGTTGAAGGCCCAGTGCGGGCGGACCAACCACACTACAGACTCAATGTATGTTGCTAGACTCGGAGGGTGGACCAGGTGAACTGAAGGCCCGGTGCGGCGGATCAGTCACACAGTAGACCAGAAGTGCATAGTTGTTCTGTTTATGATATGACATGTTATGTGTATGGTATATGTGGTTGGTATTTTGGGGGTATCTCACTAAGCTTTCGGGCTTACAGTTGTGGTTTAATGTTTCAGGTACTTCAGGAGACTGTGGCAAGGCAAAGGCTTGATTGTACCGCTCCTCATGTTTATGTTTTATGATATGGTTCTGGGAATACTCTGATAACAAATGTATTGAAAACCTTTTTGTAATAACTTAATGAAAATGGGTTGTTTTTGAAAAGTTTAAATTTGTTGAAAATTTTAGAGTGTTACACGCCCAACTTCCAACTCCAATTAATCGCCTTTTCATTCAACAACTTGTTCAATCTATGAAAATAGCAAGATCAAACATTATAAGCATCTTTTTTCCTAAATTACATCAAAATACATCATAACTATCTACATGATATCACATTAAATAACTGTGTAAAATAGACGATATCAAAGAATTAATGAGTATGCAGCTGGAGCATGAGGTAACAGATTAATCATCACAACATACCTTGTAATAATTTTGTAACAATAATTTAATCATATATGGTGGTGAATTAAACATTGATTTGTGAGATAGTTATGGATTCTAACACCGCCTCTATAAGAACATATAGGAAGGTATTCAACAATACCCAATTCGTCCTGAATTTTGGTTAATTTGGTGAAAAATAATAATGATAATAATAATCTTATCCTAGTGAGAAGGAATAAAGTTGTTGAATTTGATATATCAATGCACCATCGAATTTTACATATTGTTGATTCATTTCCTTCCATATTTCATGTGAAGTTTGATTGAATGGAGTACTATCAATATTGTTGTTATTTAGAGAATACACCCGAAAACTGATGAGCTTTGAATTAACATAATACCGACTACACTTTGACGAAGAATCAACAGGAGGTGAAATAACTAAAGCATCAACGCATCTGAGTTTATTTTTGGGTAAATTGCACAAAAAGTCATTATGTTCTCATTTTTACTAATTTTAACACCTTTTTTTTATTTCAATTAAAAACTAATTTTTCAAATCTGTTTCAATTTTGACCATTTATCAGTCACCCAGTTTCTAGCTAATGTGGCAACCTTTGATGACATAACATGTTGATGTGACGATACTATTTAGTGACATCATATTATGGGTGTAAAAAAACTGAAAAGTAATGACTTTTATACCAAATGTGGTGACTTTTGAGATATCTAAAAGGCAGTGAATTCTATGCAATTTGGTCTATCATAAAAATAATGAAAATTCTAACAGAACAAATCGTCAATGTACCTTTGAATATTAGGCCACATGCACGCCACCTAGACTAAGGGCTTCCTATGTGTAGTGTATAGATTGTGACGATGTAATATTAATGGATAAATGATCCTTTATGTATAACCCTTTGATGCATCTTGGTTTCCGCAACCAAAACTTTTTCCTGCCCATGTAGTTGCTTTTAAAGGATAGAAGACCAAGAACCATTTCTTTACTCATCCTTATCAACTATCTCTTCCTCTCCCTTTCACTCTCTGTGTCCATAAAAAGGTTGACTGATTGTAGGAACTAAATCATCATAATCACGCTACAATATTTACACACATATATTTTCTTGTAGGACAACAAGAAGTTGATCCATGATAAAGAAACTAGTATGTTAATTATTCAACCAAACCAAATATTGTGTGTAGGTTATAACTAAAAGAGATGCTGTGTTCCTGATTTAAAACAAGTAAAATAAAGAAGAATTTAACTGAATGATTTAATTAATCGAAATGATTAAAATGATTCTTTCATTCTAAAGGATAGACTTCCCGTGAACTATACCTTATGCTAGGTATCGTATTAAAAAAAACAAATAAACAAACAAAATGAAGAAAAATCAAACTAGCCCCACAATGACACCACTATTAAGGCTTCTTTCTCCTAGTGCACTCTAGCATATTTACTAAGGTACGTGAAAAAATGCATAAAAGGTTGTAGCTAAGGATTAGTTAGCCAATATTATCACATTGTAGCAATAAACACAATACACATAAGAATCTAGATAGGGTGTAGATTTCCTAACATTAAAATGTACATTGATGAATTGTTTTGTTAGAGTTTTTAGTTTTTTAACGATGAGAACAAATTACACAAAAGTCACTACATTTTGGATCTTAGTTTCCGTAATCTAAAATATTTTTCCATCATGTCATTTCTTTCAAAGGGTAGAAGATTGAGAACCATTTCTTCTTCTTCTTCTTCTTCTTCTTCTTCTTCTTCTTCTTCTTCTTCTTCTTCTTCTTCTTCTTCTTCTTCTTCTTCTTCTTCTTCTTCTTCTTCTTCTTCTTCTTCTTCTTCTTCTTCTTCTTCTTCTT